>NC_090445.1:388446240-388772695 GCF_031143425.1 Pleurodeles waltl
CAGTTTGGCTTAATTTAGGAGGCAATGTGTAAAGATTTTGTGTAACACTTAAATTAGAGTAACATAGTTAAAACACAACACTGGGGTGAAGCGGCTGTCCTCATCCTCGCGGACCTGTCTGCTGCTATGAACACTGTCTCCCACCACATCCTGACTGATCAATAGATTCCATCAGATTGGAATCCAGGGAGAAACCCTCAAATGGATAGGTTCATACTTCACAGGAAAAAAAACAGAGAATCGTCCTCCACCTCTGAATCCAAGAAGATCATCTGCAGTGACCCCCAAGGATCATCCCTCAGCCCCACCCTCTTTAACACATACAAGACAAGCCAGGCCAATATTGTCAGATCACATGGACTCACATTCATCTCCTATGCCGACGACACCCAGCTCATCCTCTCTCTGTCAGATGAACCCTCCTCCGCCACAGCCAACCTCCACAGATGAATGATCAACATCGCCAACTGGATGAAGAACAACTGTCTCAAGCTCAACACAGACAAGACAGACATCCTCATCTTCAAGACCAACAACTCACCGTGGAACACAATATTGTGGCCTGTGGAACTCTGCCTTCTCCCCACCCCATCAGACCATGGCCACATCCTCGGCATCATCTTGGACAGCAAGCTATCTATGAAGACACCCTTCACATGCCCTGCAAGATCTTCAGGTGGCTCCCAGTCAACACCAGAAGGACCATTACACAGGCTGTGATGACAAGCAGGCTGGACTATGGAGCACACTCTACGTAGGAATCATGTAGCACCTCCTGAAGACTACAGATACTACAAATACAAAAATATACAAACCTAAATATGAACCAATATCATACCCCACCTCAAGAAGCTACAATGGATCCAGATCCAGAAGAGATGCCAGTTTAAGAAGTTGACCCACAGATACAAATCCCTGCACAATGAAGGACCAGCATACAGACACCAATGATCCGCCTCCCTATTTCTCACAGACACCCCCTGGATCCATTGAAGCACAGCAGAGGACACTTCTCCTCACACCTGGCAGCCAGAGCTTGAACGACCTTTCCCTGCACCTCAGAACTGCCTCATCGCCCCAGCAATTTAGGAAAGAACTTAAGACCTGGCTGTTCGAATAAATGGTTCGCAATGAAGCAGCCAGCAACTCTAGCACCTTGAGACCCTTACATGTGATTTGTAGAGCTCTACAGATCCTTTGACTTATTAATAGGTCCTTTTAGTATTGGCATATAATGAAGTTAATTTGTCATTTACATAGAAAGGGACGCAGTAGAAAAGATTTTTGTTTTTTAGACATCTGGAGGTAGTATATATACCGGTTATAGTTGTTTTAATCTTGTCTCATGCTTTAGAGTCATTAGTGATTAGACATTAAAGTTTGAAAAAGACTTTACACTGGTCCACCTCTGAGTGGGATAGGTTGGTGATGAAAGTCACATCAAATTAGATGTTTTTTTTTCTTTGAGGACACACTTAGTTCTTCAAGGGGAAGGTGATGTGTAAGGATTTCTTTTTCCTTCTAACTATTAGGAAATCCTGTCCATGATTTACAGTTTGTTTGGCATAGTTTTGTGATGTTCCAATCTTGTTCCCCATCCAGTCAATGCTTTTAATTCTCCACTTTCGCTCCAATATCTATGAGAGTATGGCTATTTTATGGCTCTAAAGATCATTAGTCTTTGGGTTTTAGAATGTATCAAAGGTCTGATTGGGGTTTGGTGAGCTATTTCAATCTCAAAATCCTTGTTGAATGATATTCCAATTGTTCGAAGGATCCACCCTTGTATGAAGGAAGCACAAGAACTTGCATATTTTTTTATGTGTTTTGGTAGACCAACATTTCTGAGATTTCCTCTTATATTGCTACCTTCAAGCTCACCAATTTACCTTTCCAGCCTGGATGTTGAAGAAAGTCAGTATAAGTTGTGGTGCTTTGTTTCAAATTGTGTAACAAATTCAAACACTGTAGAATCAAATCCATGTTTGTCTAACTGTCTACTTTTGCTTTCACTGGATTCAGCTTTTTTGGTTCTCTTTTGACCAGCTCACGGAATTATTCCATGTCACTGTCTTTCCCCTCTGTTTCAGCTGTTCTTTTGCCAGTCTTTACGGTTCAGTCCAAGCAGATTTAACCAAGGTTGACAAGAGGCCAGTCGGTCCTACTTCTTTGAATTGGGCTCTGAAAGTTTATATATGTCCTTCTCTCACGCTGTTACAGAACCTTTTTCTTTATTGTTTTGGTATTACTATGTTATCCCCCACTGGTAATTGTTTCATGGTTAGTAGGCCATGGTTTTCAGAAGAACAATTTTTAAAGTCAGGATGCCCCTGATGTTTGAGGAGTTTCATTACTGTTTATGGTAAAATGTATGTTTTATGAATTGTCTCATAGGCTTTCAATAATCAAGCAGGAAAATGAGTGCCACCACCTTGACTTAAGCTGGCTTCCATCACCTCCACACCTCTTCTAACACTCCTTAGTGACTCAAAATTACTTCTTTTCAATGGGGAATCCCTTCTGTTGTTTTGGTCTTACAATACTATCCCTAGATGATTTGATGTCTTAAGCAGATATACACAGGGCTGCTGTTCAGATTAAAGTGTTCCCCGATATTCTATCTGGTAACAGCTGTCAGTACTCTGTTACAGAATGAATGTCCAGGGAATTCCTCCAACTCCCCACTGCCTCCAGATCCCCACAGGCAGCCAAATCCACACAGCCTTTGGCTGTCTGCATCCGGGTGTTGGCCATAGAGCTTGGCATGCCGTCAGGCCCTGCCCCCAAACCCCCAGCAAGTTGCTAAGCACACACCACTTCTGTGTTAGCAGCGTAGGGTTGGCTTGAGGGCTCTTGGGACCCCATCCCTTGGGGAAAAACATGCATATTGAGACAGAGAGAATGGATCCACCTCTCAACCCCTAATTAGCACCATAGACCCTAGCCCTGAGGTTGGTTCACAGGCGTCCCCTCCCACAGCTTTTGTAAACACCCTGGGAGTCTTATTACATCCCAGGGACCCTATCTCCCAGGCTGAGTTACATTATAAAGGGGAGAAGGGTGCGTGGTCCCCTCTCCAAGCCTTATTAGGCACCAGGGACCCAATACCCTGGGAGTGGGGAATTTAAATGAAAGTTTTCAGCCTGGGAACCTCATCCTGTAGGGCCAAAGTATTTATTGAAAAGTCCCTAGGAACCATATCCCCAAGGTGGCTACTTGAATTAAATGGGAGGGGGGGCATGCAACCCACTCCCTGAACTAATATAGACCCTGGGGAACACCCTGCAGCCACATTTAATAAGAGGAGGAGTGGTGAGCAGCCCTATCTCTGAGCCATTATAGGCCTCGGGAGCTCAGGCTGGGAGTCACATTCCATGAGTGGAGGTGGGCTGTGCACCCTCTTCCTGAGCAATTGTAGGCCTTAGGGAGCCCTACCCCAGGGCCACATTTAGTAAGGGGAGGGGGGGCTGTGTGCCCCTGTCTCTGCACTATTTTCTACCCTGGGGAGCCTTCCCCCAAGAATAGATTCAACAAGGGGTGGAGAGGGGAGCAACTCCCCCTCTCTGAGCCATTATAGGACTAGGAAGCCCACACTGAGGGCCACATTCCATTCATAGAGGTGGGCCATGCATCCCTTTCCCAAGCTATTGTAGGCCTCAGGGAGCCCACCCCCATGATAACATTTAGGGGGTGATTCTGACTATGGCGGACGGCGGAGGCCGTCCGCCATAGTACCGCCGCCAAATGACCGCACCGCGGTCAAAAGACCGCGGCGGCCATTCAGACATTTCCTCTGGGCCGGCGGGCGCTCTCCAAAAGAGCGCCCACCGGTCCAGAGGAAATTCCCCTGCAACGAGGACGCCGGCTCAGAATTGAGCCGGCGTAGTTGCAGGGGTGCGACGGGTGCAGTTGCACCCGTCGCGTATTTCAGTGTCTGCAAGGCAGACACTGAAATACTTTGCGGGGCCCTCTTACGGGGGCCCCTGCCGTGCCCATGCCATTGGCATGGGCACGGCAGGGGCCCCCAGGGGCCCCGCGGCACCCCCTACCGCCATCCTGTTCATGGCGGGTTTCCCGCCATGAACAGGATGGCGGTAGGGGCTGTCAGAATCCTCATGGCGGCGGAGCGTGCTCCGCCGCCATGAAGGATTCCCCCGAGCAGCGGTAAGTCGGCGGGAGCCCGCCGACTTGCCGCTTCTGACCGCGGCTGAACCGCCGCGGTCAGAATGCTCGTGGGAGCACCGCCAGCCTGTTGGCGGTGCTCCCGTGGTCGGTGGCCCTGGCGGCCACCGGCCGCCAGGGTCAGAATGACCCCCTTAGTAAGCAGAGGGGGCTGCGTGCCCCCCTCCCCACACTATTTTCGGCCCTAGGAAGCCCACACCAAGGCTGCATTCAAGAAGTAAAGGGGCATACAGCCTCCTGTTTCAAGCCATTATAGGCCCTGAGAAGCCTGCCCCTGGGGGCCAAACTCCTTCAAAGAATGGAGGGTGGGCCTTGCATGCAGACCCCTTCCCTGAGCCATTATAGGCCCAGGGGAGCCAACACCTGGGGAGGAACTAGGTAGGTTGACACAGTCAGTTATAATTAACCTAACCTACATAATCATTTTACTCAGAGCAAAGGCCCTGGGACTGGTTAGCAGTGCCCAGGGCACCATCAGAGTCAAGAAAACACCAGCTAAAAGAGAAACATGGGGGCAAATCAGCCCAGTCTCACACAGGTCCCCCGGCCAACATGCCCAGGAGACTCAGCCCACCCTGGGAGACTCTTCCTGGCTTGTCAGGCGAGGAAAACAGTGAGGAAAACTGGCTGTCCTATTGCAGGGCCTACTCTGCCTTACATTCTCCTGTTATGCTCACTCCCTCTTGGTAGTGAAATCATCCCAACAGTGAAAGGACCCACTTTCATCTGACACTTCCCTCTAGGGGGGTCTTCCTTCTCTCTCTCTCTGCTAGCTTGGGTAGTGAGATGCCAACCTCCCCTATCCCTAACTTTGCTAGGGCAACACCTATCTTACCCAAATAGGTCACTCAACACTAGAGCAACCCCACCAAATGGGGTCAGTGCTGTCATGAAGGTCAGCAGAGGATACTGACAGCTTTAGCCCCTAGAACCACACCATAAGCTCTCCACTGATAGGTGAGTGAGCTTATGTAGGGGCAACTGTGGGATCCTAGCACCCCTCTTGCTGTTTAGAGTGGGAGCCTACCACATCCTGTGCCAGACACCCTCCTTCCACTCTCCCTTCTGTCAGTCCAGGGGCAACACCTCTGCAGCTGGACACTGAGGACTTTCTTGGTGTCAGGTGAGGCATCACCAGTGCCAGCTCTGGGCTTACCCTTATTGGGGCAGAAGGCCTTTGGCTCTCTGGAACTCTCTTTAAGAGCTCCCTACACTTCCTTTTCCCCTTTTATGAGGAACTGTATCTCTTGGGAATTTTGGTTAGGGGCACCCTGGGTGACTGCCGCATCGGGGATCAGACTAACCTCTGGGAGGTCATTGCCTAGGATACAATCTAAGTGGAGGTCAGCACTGACCACCACCCTATACCAGTCAATGATACTCTCCCTCTTTAGGAGCACTAAAGCTACATGTTTGGTGGTGACCTCACCTGTTGCTCTGACTCTCCTTGTCTCTGCTGGGACATAGATGTCTAGGGACACCAACCGGTCACTCACCATAGTGTGACTGACACATGTGTCTCTCAGGCTAGTGGTAGGGATCCCATTCACCTGAATGGGGTAAAAGTACCTACTCCGGCCCTCATGGATCACAACTTACCATCTGGGCCTGTCTCCCAGCCCATTGCTATGAGGACCTCATCATCTGAGGAGGCCTCCTCTAGGGCTACACTGAACCACCTTCTTGGGACTGGCTGCTCTCCTCTGAAGTTATCTGTCTGCTGACAGTCAAAGCAGGCCTTGTTGTCCAAGAGGTTCTTTAACTCTGGAACTCCCTGCCTCTGCTTATCAGACATAGAGTGGGATTTACGTTTCCCCTTCTTAGGCTTCTGGGGTACAGAGGGAGTCTCTGTGGTGGACTTACCACCCCCTTCTTTAGGTTTTTGGGGACCTGCCCCCCCGCCTTCATGGAGTCTCCCCCGGGACTTGACAACCACTCTGCTTCTCAACCACACATTAGCTGCCTCCCCCAGCTCTTTGGGGTTGTTTAGCTTAGAGTCCACTAGGTGCTGGTGTAACCTCTCTGAGATACAATAGGTCAGGAAGTGCACCTTCATGACCAAATTGTATAGCCCCTCATAAGTGTTTACTTTGTTATCTTGTATCTAGCCCTTTAGAGCCTTCTCTAAAGTGTTCACAAAGTCAACCCAAGACTGGGTATTCTCCTTGTGGTTGTTCCTGAACTTTATCCTATACTGTTCTGGGGTGAGACCAAACTTCTGGATGAGGCACTTCTTCATA
Source organism: Pleurodeles waltl (assembly GCF_031143425.1). Taxonomy (NCBI): domain Eukaryota; kingdom Metazoa; phylum Chordata; class Amphibia; order Caudata; family Salamandridae; genus Pleurodeles; species Pleurodeles waltl. The sequence continues at coordinate 388,452,663 of NC_090445.1, forward strand.
TTGGAGTAGGACTCTGTTTCCTCCCCCTTTAGGGTCAGGATCCCTCCCAGATATTTGAATCAACTCCCATAAAAGTGAACCCCAATACTGAGGCTTAACCCTCCTCATCCTGAGAGCCCTCTCAAAGGCTGTCAGCCACGTCTCTTTTATCCCCCTCTTGATAACCAGGAGCAACTGACTTGGGTAGTCTGGGGCAAAACCCACCACCCATGGTCACATCAGCTTCTCTGTTGCTGCCACCATCTCTTTGTTCACCCTTTGCCCACTTCTTCTCCTCTAGGGCCAACTTCTCTGCCTCCAAAGCTATGAGGACCTCATAGTTCCCTCTCCTTGGTTCTGCTTCTCCTTGGTCTGAAGCCACAGACTCTCCCCTTCCATTAGCTCAGGATGGGGTCCTTGCTTCTGAAATCATAGTTAGGCAATCATCCTACCCCTTCTGGAGGTTGAAGAGGACATCTTCCCTCTCCCTTCCTACCTCTGAAGCTTTCTATGCCTCTATCTGCACTACCCAGGCTTCAAGGGACTTAATCGTCACAGTTTTCCTATGGCTGTTAGCAGTAGGCAATCCCCTCTTTCTGCACAACACCCTAAGCTCAGCTGCGGTGAGTGTGAGTAGGGTAGCCGGATTAAGCTCCGTGGTCTTCCTTAAGTTTTGTGTCACTTAAAATGTTTTGGTAACAATTGATCAAATCAAAATAAAAAATGAAGTAATTAAAAAATGAGTCCAAATTTGAAAAATCTAAAATCCTTTTGCTCTAGGTCAATTTAGAGAATTTCTAACTTGCTTCACTTAAAACTGTATTGTGATAGTAAACACAAGTACTGAATCCCACCACTGCACACCAAAAATGTTGGAAAGTGGATTATTGGTAAGGGCAGGTAAGTACCAACACTTAGGCCACTATCCCCCACTAGGTCCAGTTAGTTCTTAATAAATTAACCCCAGCTCAACCCTTGGTAGCTTGGCAAGGAGCAACAAGGCTTAATTTAGGAGACAAAATGGGTTATTACAACTTTGGAGGAGGTGTTAATCCATCCCAAAAGTGACGGTAAAGTGACAGATATACCACCAGCCATATTACGAGTCCATTATATCCTATGGAACTCGTAATACGGCTGGTGGTATATCCGTCACATTTGGGATGGAGTAACACCTCCTCCAAAGTTGTAATAAACCCCAAAGTTTGTAAAAAATTCAAATATCACAGAACAGTAATTAAATAAAAAACAGGAAACAGTTTAAAAATCTGAAACCAATTTATAAAAATAGAGAATTTTTTTATCTTTACTTTGACACCAAAACGAATAAAATCAGATGTAGGGAACTGAAGATATGATTTTTTAAAGAATAATAGTTTTTTAGTGCATAGACACTAAAAGCGCCACTCGAGATATCTGGTCACACCTCAAGTGGGGCTAAGTTAAAGTTTAAGGCCGACTGCAGCACTGCTTGGCTACAGCAAGCTCGAGGCCTGAATCTAAAGTTTACCTTCAGACTAAGGGCCAGATGTGTGTAGCTTCGGGCCGTTTGCGACAAGAAAAAAGCATTTGGTATGTAAAAACCCTATTTTGAGATTCAGTAATCTATTTACTGAATGGCAAAATAGGTTTGTGAGTCACATTTAGGAAAGGGTATTCCCTTCCTAAATGCAAATCGCAGTGCGATATATGATTGTTTTGTGACCGTGAATGTGTGAATCGCAGTTAGCACCAATTTCAGGTTGGTGCTAACCAATTCACAAAGGGGAAGGGGTCCCTATGGGACCCCTTCCCCTTTGTGAATGGAAGTGAAAGTATATTTTCAGAGCCGGCAGTAGTCCCATGGACCACTGCCGGCTCTGAAAAAATGAAAAGTAAACTTTTAATTTTTGTTTTTGAAATGCATCCCATTTTCCTTTAGGAAAAACGGGCTGCATAAAAAATAAAAAAAACTGCTTTATTTAAAAGCAGTCACAGATATGGTGGTCTGCTGTCCCCAGCAGGCCACCATCCCTGTGAGTGTAGCCATTCCCAATGGAGTCGCAAATTGCATCCTACTTCATGAATATTAATGAGGTAGGTCATTTACGACCCCATTGGGAATTGCAAACATTGTGAGATACACTGTTGTACATGTGGTTTTGCAACTCGCAATTTGTGACTCGCAAATGAGTCGCAAATTGTGAGTCACAAAGCTCTGGGTTGTACATCTGGCCCTTCGATTTTTCCTTGAAGACTTTTCTCACTGGGACGAAGTCACCAATCTGATCTGACCTCCCTGGAGCCCTCTTCGAATACGCGTTGCAGGAGACCCCGGTGAAGAAGTCTACCTTCAGACTAAGTTGATTTTTCAGGACGGAAATCTTCACCTAGGCAGAGGTTGAATTTGGATCTGATGTCCCTGGAGCCCTCCCTGGATACGCTGTGCTGGAAGTCATTTTTTTTTACATTTGGATTTTGTAACTTTTTTGGAGCTTTTTCTCTCTGATAACAGATGACCGTCCACAGCAAGACGATTTCAAGCCAACGTCGTTGGATTGCCTTTCCAGGATCCCCTCGTGAAATCCTGGAAGTCTGGTGCCCTGGAGCTTTTCAGCGGGACAAACCTGCAAGTCAGGCCACGTCGGAGTTGAGGTAAGCCAGCTTGACTCACGTCGTCGGCTTAGTCTCTTTATGGAGCTTTTTTTTTCAAAAGTTGTCCAATCTTCTCCAAACTTCTGGATCTTCTTCCAGAAGGTCTTTGGTGGTCCTTTAGGAGTCCACAGCTCTATCAAGGTTCCAGAAGCCCAGAGTTTCTCCTTGATGGCTATGACTCCAACTTCAAGAATGCACCTGGTTCAAATCCAGAAATCACCACTTGACAGTGGCTGGCTGGTCAGTTCCTCCAGGTTTTGATGCACGGGACACTGGTTAGCTATTTTTCACCTGTAGCAGGCATGGGGTCTGCTACAGTTGATCCAGTTGAAGCCAGGCAATGTCCTTTTTGTGATGAGCCCAAGTGTGCAGGATCCAGGTGCAGGTCAGGGGTCCAGCCAGGCAGTCCTTATTCTTCTGTTTTTGTTCCTTTGTAGGGATCTGAGATATGGGCACAGCTCTGCCATATTTATCCTGTCTCCTGGGGTGGAAAGCAGGGGCATTTGTCCAATCACAGTGTAAGACTTTTTCATCCTTGGCATGGTCTCCCATAACTTTTTGCCTCTGTTGCCCAGGTTGTTGGTGTGTGCTGGACTCTGATCTTGCTGTTTTTGTTACTCTGGGCGCTTTACCACTGTTAACCAGTGCTAAAATGTAAATGCTCCTTTACAAAAGATGTATGCAATTGATTTATCCATGATTGGCATATTTGATTTACTAGTAAGTCCCTGGTAAAATGCACAAGAGGTGCCAGGGCCTGTAAATCAAATGCTACTAGTGGGCCTTCAGCACTGGTTGTGCCACCCACATAAGTAGCTCTATAATCCTGTCTCAGACCTGACACTGAAGTGTCTGTGTGTGCAGTTTTTAACTGTAAATTTGACTTGGCAAGTGTACCTACTTGTCAGGCCTAAACCTTCCCTTTTCTTACATGTAAGACACCCCTAAGGTAGGCCCTAGGTAGCCCCAAGGGCAGAGTGCAGTGTATGGTTAAGGTAGGACATTTAGGGCCTGATTACAACTTTGGAGGACGGTGTTAATCCGTCCCAAATGTGACGGATATACCACCTACCGTATTACGAGTCCATTATATCCTATGGAACTCGTAATACGGTAGGTGGTATATCCGTCACATTGGGACGGATTAACAACATCCTCCAAAGTTGTAATCAGGTCCTTAGTAATGTGTTTTATATGTCCTGACAGTTAAATATTTCTAAAAAATGTTTTCACTGTTGCAGGGCCTGACCCTCTCATAGGTTAATACGGGGCTACCTTCAAATCTGATTAAAGTGTAGATTCCCTTTGGGGGCAGATGGACATGTGGAGTTTGGGGTCTCTGAGCTCACAATTTAAAAATACATCTTTTAGTAAAGTTGATTTTAAGATTGTGTGTTTGAAAATGCCACTTTTGTAAAGTGAGCCTTTTCTTGCTTATACCATTCTGTGACTCTGCCTGTTTGTGGATTCCCTGTCTGGGTCAGTTTGACAGTTGGGCTGGTTGCACCTCACACTAGACAGTGACCCAAAGGGAGCTGGGGTGTAGTCTGCATTTCCTGATGAGCCATCTGTGCTAGGAGGGAAGGGAGCATGATCACTTACACCTGAAAGGGCTGTGCCTGCCCTCACACAATGCAGTCTCCAACCCCCTGGTGAGCGTCTGGGGCCTGGCCTGGGCAAGGCAGGATTTCACATTTAAAAGAGACTTTACTTTGAAGTAGGCCTATGTCAAAGGAGAAATTGGGTATAAGAAGGGCACCCAAAACCACAGATTTAAGAACACTTCTGGAAACAAGAGGAACCTCTGCGTGGAGAAGAGCTGAAGAGCTGAGGAAGAAGAGCTGCCCTGCCTGAAACTGTGCTTTGTGGAGCTATCCTGCAGTTGCTGCTTCTGCCAGAGTAAGAGAACAAAGACTGGACTTTGTGTGCCTTCCATCTTGTGAAGAAATCTCTAAGGGCTTGATTTAGAGCTTGCCTCCTGTTGTTTGAAGTATCAGGGACAGCAAAGACTCCTCTCTCTGCCAGCACCTGGAGTCTCTGGAGAGACTCCTGCTCTAACAAGTGGTGCCCTATCCAGTCCCTGGGCCCTTGAAAGGAAAGCTGGTGATAATCCCAGGAAATCGACCTCGGACGACTTCGGACAGATGCCACTGCTGAATCCGGTGACGCCGCCTGCTCCCGACTCCGTGCTCTTCGCTGGAACGCGATGACCTTCGCAGGCCTGAGATCACTGCAGCCCGCCGAAGTACGTGACTCCGTGGAAGTCACCGCACCACGTCATGACTGACTAGGCTCGAAGTGCGTGAATTCAACATTTCGTACAGACGCCACAATCCCTGACTATGCGCATCAACTTATTTTCACTCTTCACCAAAGGTACTGTACCTCGGGGTCTATGCGACTCCGTGTCCGGCGCCGCTGGTGTCGGATTGTTGGGAACAACTCCGTCACAACGCTGTGTTAACACCTCATCGAAGCATTTTGTGTTTATAAGCGCTATTTTATCTTTAGAAATTCATAACTTGGCTTGTGTATGTCAGATTTTTGTCGTTTTGGTCTTGTTTTGTTTAGATAATTATTTCCTATTTGTCTAAACTGGTGTCATTTTGTAGTGTTTTCATTAAGTCACTGTGTGTGTTGGTACAAATACTTCATACCTAGCACTCTGAAGTTAAGCCTACTGCTCTGCCAAGCTACTAAGGGGGTAAGCAGTGGTTAGCTGAGGGTGATTCTCTTTTACCCTGACTAGAGTGAGGGTCCTTGCTTAAACAAGGGGTAACCTGACTGTGAACCAAAGACCCCATTTCTAACACACAGGCAGACCACCACCCTCCTGGATGACCACTTCCTGGGAAGCGCAGCAAAAATCAATCCCAGGGAGCAACAGTCCTTAAAAATCCAAAATGGCAGAATCTACATTTTGGAGATTAGGTATAGCTGAGTCCAACCACTGGTGTGGCTAAAATTCCTTAACCTTTAGGAACCTTTCCTGCTCTCTCATAATCTAATCAAGGGGGCACCTGGATGTCTGGGTTTGCAGGAAATGGAGGAGGTAATGAGCTGCTCCAAGTGTCCTTTCCTACTATGAAGACTATTTTGACTGCTCTCCCGCCATTCTATTTCACTACCTGTTGAGGCAGATTTCCTCCCCCAGGCACTTCCCATGTCCTCAGCCCAGGCCACTTCACACCTCATCAAGGCAATCTGGCCAGGCTGCCAGAGGCTGGCCAATCAGAGAAGGGCACTACTCAGCTGAAGTTGGCAACTTTCAGTTAGAATTCTAAAACTCTTTTCCTGAACTAGTTTTATTAAATTCAACAATGGCAAGCTGTTGGATTTATTATAACAACATTTTTGATTCCAGACTTCACATATCTAGCTCCTTTATTAATTTAAAATAGAGCCTTCTAATTTTAGCTTACAAAGCCCATTCATTACCATGAGAGTGCTAGACCTGACAGACTTTTGCCTGCTGCCCTCCACTTTTCTCACACTGTTTTTGCTGTTTTTATGACTCTGCGCACTTTACAACTGCTAACCAGTGCTAAAGTGCTTATGCTTTCTCCCTTAAAATAGAAACATTGGTTCATCCCCAATTGGCATATTTGAATTAATTATAAGTCTCTAGTGAAGTGCTCTACATGTGCCCATGGCCTGTGAATCCAATGATCAAATGCTATTAGTAGGCCTGCAGCAGTGATTGTACCACCCACATAAGTACCACATTAACCATGTCTCAGGCCTGTCATTGTAAGGCAAGTGTGTGCGGTTTCACTGCCACTTCAACTTGACATTTCAAAGTACTTGCTAAGACTTAAACTTCCATTTTTCTTCTTAAAAATCACCCTTAAGGTAGGAGCTAGGTAATCCATAGGGCAGGGTGCTTTGTAAGTAAAAGGCAGGGCATGTACACATGTCTTTATATGTCCTGGTGGTGGAAAACTCCTGTTTTCTAATACTGTAAGGTCTGCTCTTTTCAAAGACTAGCATTAGGAGTGCCCTCATATACTTATTGAGTGATAGATTCTGATCTTAAAGGGGTAACCAGGTCATATTTAGTATGGCTAGAATGGTAATAGAAAATCCTGCTTATTGGTGAGGTTGTATTTTACATTACTATTTTAGAAATGCCACTTTTAGAAAGTGATCATTTCCCTGCATTTAAAGTCATCTGTGCAGTACAGCCTGTCTCCAATCAACATCTTGTCTATGCTGGTTGACAGCTCCCTTGTGCATTTCACCCAGACAATCACAAACACAAGACACTTCTGGACCTACAGCAACACAAAAGGATGATGGACGGAGTGCTGAACAATGCTAACACTCACCCCCAGTCACAGATCTGGGTTTAATCCATCGTTCTTTTGCTCACCATGCCACCCCAGTTTGGACCCAGCCATATGCAAATCAGTCTTGACCCTGTTCCTCATGGGAACAGTCCAGCCCGAACTGCCAAGCCAGGTCCTCACTGGACCGGAAACAAGCATCCTGGGACCAGTTTCAGGGTTTCACCCTTCATCAGACAGGCTAGCTTCAGTGGCACAGTGAGCACGGGACCCACGTCTGATCATACCCTTGCCACTTAGGGCGCACAAGGCAACATCACAAAATAAAATGATGGACGGAGTGCTGAAACTTTTCAACCACTCACCCCCAGTCACAGATCTGCCAGGATGAAGCACACTGGGCACTATGCCCCCTCCAGAACCAGTGGAAGAAGGCATCAACTCACCCCCTTCTTGCCAGGATGAAGCACACTGGGCACTATACCCCCTCCAGAACCAGTGGAAGAAGGCATCCACTTGAGAGACTGTGGCTTTGTTCTCCCCAGGACCAAGCAGTGGGCAAACCACCCACTAGAGAGACTGTGGCTTTGCACTTCCCAGGACCAAGCAGTGGGCAAACCACCCTCTTGGGAGACTGTGGCTTTGCACTCCCCAGGACCAAGAAGTGGGCAAACCACCCACTTGAGAGACTGTGACGTTGCACTCCCCAGGACCAAGCAGTGGGCAAACCACCCAGTAGAGTGACTATGGCTTTGCACTCCCCAGGACAGAGGGCTGGGCATGTGGCCCCCTCCAGGAGCAGTGGCGTTATACCATCTTCCGGCTAAGGTACCCCCCTCACCCCCCTGAGATGCTTGATTTTTCCACCGGATGCCCCAGCAGTGTTCTCTCTGTATTGAGGCAGGAGTCAAGTGGGGCCTTGTCCTATGTCATATGGACTGGGCAGTGTCCCTCCATTTGTATATATTGTAGATACTGTTTTGTGCTTCAAGGACGTATTTCTCAAAATTTATATTATTACACTGACTTTACTCATTTTCTTTTGTCCTTGCGTTATTCCTGAGGGTTACGGGTGGATATGTAATGTTGTTGCATCTGTTTTTGTGTGTGGTGTTGGGGATGGGATTCTTGCGTGTTGCGTGTGTGTGTCACTCTCTTTTTTCTTCCCCCTCCCTTGTGTGCTAGGTGTGGTACTCACCGTGGTTGTCTTTGCCGCCGTTCATGTTCCTGGTGTAGGAGGAGGTATGTCAAGAGAAAGAGAGAGAGGGCCCTCCTATCTCTGATATCCCATGGGGGACAGGGCTCTAGTGAAACAATAAAATTCCCCCAAGCGTAAAGCAATCCAATCACACCACACACTTCAATCTCTCCAATGATCAATCCAAAAACAAAGGAATCTAAGAATCATAATTTATTAATACAAACCCAAATAGTTAATACCCAATATCACAATAATCACAAAACAACAAAAATCATCAATAAAAAAAAAAACATATAAAAACCATAAAATCCAACAAAAAGAAGACAAAAAGGACATCTGCAATAGTCAATAGTAGTTAAACTGTCCCAATTATGGTAGATTTAGGCCAATCAATTTCTGTCACCAATCCTTGTTCGATTCCGGCCTACTCCTATGGGCCCAGTAATATAGCATTGACGTGTTTCGGTGGTCTTCTGAATCCTTTCACCACCTTCTTCAGGACTAACAAATATGCTCCCAACACTTATTGAACCAAACCTCCATTAAAATCAAATCACACCATCCAAACCGATCGAAATGTTAATATGTATACTTTCCTTTGTTTCCCGATAGTCTTTCGCAAACAAATTTCATGGAATACACAATTTCTATTAAACGGTGAACCAGGACTCTCTATTGTCTATGCGGTTCCCAACCTCAATTCGGCGTAACGGCGTGACAGGGCTCAGCTCTCTTCCTTTTCTATTTATAATTCGAGGAGGTATACCAGCATGGAAAACACTTGTAGTTTGGGCTCCATGGTGTCGTGGTTCTTCCTTGAGGGTCCAGAGGTGAGTCGTTTCCTTTCTGTGTACTGTTTCCGCTGTGCTTTTGATGCCGTTGGTACTGCCCTGGAAAAGCTGGTGGATTGGCTTGTTATAATATGGTAGGTGATACATTGTCTTCTGCCTGGCTGTTGGCTTTATGGCCACGGTGCTTGTTGCTACCACAGTGGCGGTCGGAGTGTTAAAGTGGCAGTCTGTGTTGGCGGTTTCCACCGTGGTCATAATTCCATTTCGCTTACCGCTGGCCTGTTGCCGGTACTACTGCCGCTTTATCACTGATCGCCAGAGTTGTAATGAGGGCCTTAATCTCCTCAGGAAATTCCTTGTGCATTGCAAATCGACCCACCGCCTGCCGAATTCAGCATGAATCCTGCGTTGCGACCAAAAACAATTGCCGCACAGCCGACCAGAACGACACAGCCTGACTTACAGAGTCAAAGTCCGCTGCATAGCCTGCTCTGCAATGGAAAATTAGACACATCGCCTTCCGGATCGACGCAGCTCCCGTGCCTTTTTCCAGTGCGTTAAGGATTTTCCCTGCAACGTCCCTGGGTTTCAAAGTATGCCCGCATCGCAACAAGGAACCAAGACTGAGCACAAAAAATTAACGCAAGTAGCATGAAAAGAAATGACGCATCATCTGTGCAGCATCGGAAAATCCCATGAACACCTTAGTTTCAATGCATCTCCTCCTCTGCGGTCTCAGTGCTTTGTTATTTTTGACATATACCAGGCACTCTGTGTAACAAAGACACAACTGTTTATTTCTAAGGATTAACACTCTTTTAAATCTTTCAAAAGTGATATTTAACTTGTGCTTATTGGATTTTCATTATTTTGACCTGATCTTATTCAAATTAATATTATCTATTTTTGTAAACCTGTGTGGTGTATTTTTGTGGTGTTTTCACTGTGTAACCATATGATTTATTGCACAAATACTTTACACATTGCCTTCCAAGTTAAGTCTGACTGCTCAGTGCCAAGCTGCCAGAATGTGGACGCGGGATAATTTGGATTGTGTGTGACTTACCCTGACTAGGATTATGCTCCCTACTTGGACAAGGGTATATACCTCTCAGGGGTGGCTCCTCCATTAGGGCAGAGGAGTGTTGCCCCCCTCTCCCGCCAGCAGCAGAAGCTGCAAATCTTCCAAACTATGTTTATTATCCCTTTGTGGTAAAAGGGGCGGGCAATGGAGGTTATGGGCAGTGAGGGGAGTGCACTGTGCACTCTACTCAGAGTGCATGTGTGTTTGGCCAGCCGTCTTGGGCCGGCCAAACACACATGCACAGTAGGCTCTCTCCAGCCCAGCAACTTTGAGAGCCTGCACAGGTCCCAACCAGGATGCACCCAGCCAATCCAAACGCTGATCTGAGCAGCATCAGGATTGGCCACAGGGATGCTGAGTGCCTGCAGCCTGGAGTGACGACGAGGGAGAGAGGAGCAGCGAGGCAATGGAGGAGGTAAGTTCTTATGTTTTTGTTTTATTTTTTGTTTTAATTAAATCTTCCCCCATGTGCACACACTGCACCCACCCGGCCCCTTTAAAGGTCAGCAACCCGCGAGGCTATTTTTCCTCGCCAGGGCTTATAAAACATCTCTTATAAGGTCCCTGCTTATGGTTACACTGCACCCAACCCTGGGGGAACCTAGGCTCACCTTAGGGGTGACCTATATTGAATAATGAGGACGTTTAAAACTTTGGAAGTTAATTTAAAAACAGCCAGCAAGGCAAGCCTACCGTTAAAATGACACTATGCACCCCAGCAGTGCATCTATAGGTTCACTACCTACACTGGGGTCCCTAAACCTACATACCCTGCATACACTAGGGACTTATAGGTAGGTTGATACAGCCAATTATAATTAGCTTAATTTGCATAATCATTTTTCTCAAAGCACAGGCCCTGGGACTGGTTAGCAGTGCCCAGGGCACCATCAGAGTAAAAAAAAAAAAAAAAAAAAAACACCTACAAAAAGTGAAGAATGGGGGCAAAAAGTTAGGGGGCTTCTGTAATCAGCCCAGTTTTCTCACACAAAAATAGCTGTTCCCTCCGGGTGTACGAAACATGTGCTCTGTATCATGAAAAACAGATGCTTATGTTCTGTTGTTACTGTGCTGTTGGTGTAAATTTTAACTGCAAATAGCGAATGACATAAAGTTTGGCTTATGTAGGTAATCTACATCATAACTAATATTCTGCTCCTCTTTATATTCCTACAGTAACACCTTCCAATTGGAAATAGCTGTGGCAATGTTTCTGGTATGGCAATGGAAGAAAATGTGTTATTAGTTGGGGAGGCTCTGAGACACATTCAACACTCAAGTTCAATAAATAAACCTCAGCTCAATTCTTAGCAGCCCTGCCACACAGCATACAGGCTAAACAAAAGAAAAAGTGTCCCACATTATTTAGCAGTATCACCAAAAGTTAAAATGTAACAAAATAAACATCCAACTATCAATTTTTAACAATAGGGAAAAAGTTATTAGAAAATATTAAGTCAAGATTTTTAAAATCTTACAAGGGGAAAAATAGAGTTATGAATTGTAAAGGTTTTAAAACAAAAATCACCAACAGACTGTAAGACACAAATCAGAAAAAAAGTTTTGATGGTGACCAGGACCTTGGTATGACTTCAGGCTGTGCGTGATGGAAGGAAGGTTAGCAGGTCTTCCTGGTCAAAGAGTTTACTTTCTGAATATACTTCTGAAATGGAAGCAGGAATCCTCCAGTGGGGCAAGACTGCAGGCTCTGCCTGTTGAATTCCTCTCAAAGTCAGAAAACCATTGGACAAGTTCATACTGAAGTCATTGGATTTAGCAAGAAAATTCAAATTTTGCAGCCACTGATGTCTACTTGTTGGGGAAATACTGTTTTTCTCCTTTACCCAGTCAAGGTTTCCACATTCAGGCTAAGTCACTTTTTGGAGACTACTGACAATTGAGAGTCAATCACCAAACATTCAGCCATAGGAGAACAACAACATTAGTGCTAAGGATCTCTTCTCCATTGTAAAGAAATTCCCATGCCCGCCACTATCTCCATCGCTACTTCCCACTCTCATCTTGTGCTTTTTCTCCATGATAAGACAAGCACTATCATTCCAAATTCACAACCCAATCAAACATTTTGATCATGGCAGCCATCCTTGGAAATGATGGCATCCTTCCACGAACAGCTCTGACCATCACCTTGTTGAAACCCCACTGTCATTAAATAAATTCCCATCCCCATTGGACCCTTATTCACGCTTCACCTTGGCAAAAGGACTCAAGCCCATGCACATCTCACCCACCCAGATCCTTATTGATTCCTGTTTGAAATTGAGGTTCTAGTTGGCAGAGGTATGCACGCTGTCCAAGTAGGGACCACTATCCTAGGCAGAGAAAGTCACAAGATAACTTAAATTATCCTTTGCTCACCCTCTGGTAGCTTGGCACAAAGCAGACAGGCTTAACCTAGAAGGCAATGTGTAAAGTATTTGTGCATAACACATATAGTAACACACTGAAAACACCATAAAAGGACTCCACACGAGGTTAAGAAAATATAGAACATTTACCTGGATTAAACAAGACCAAAATGATTAAAATCCAACCAGTAGCTTATGAGATACACATTTTTAAAGATTAAAGGCCTCATTTTGAGTTTGACAGTCCCTCACCCACCATGGCAGCTGTGGTCATCCGACTGCCATCAGGTTGGTGGTCAGACCACTGTATTACGAGTCAAGTGGACCTATGGAGCCAAGACTGCAGTGGTTCCTCTGATACTGCCAGGAAGCACAGACCGCCACGGTCACAAGGCTCCCCCAGCAGACGGGTAAGCCTGTGATTCAGCTGGACAAATTATGAGGTTGCACACTGCCAATTTAACCGTGGTCGTCCAACCACCAAATCTCAGAAGGCAGAAATGGACAGTATAAAAGGACACACTCACCTGCAGGCAGCCTCACTCATCTGATGCCACCATGGAGCCTATATACATGCACTTTTGCTTCTGATGATCATCAAAGGTGCAAAAAACCAACACCACTATGGACGCCACTGTTCGTGAGTGCATACACCTACCTGCATCAGAATGCTTAATAACAGATCATAGTGCCGCCATCCACATCATTGGGAGGGTATGCCAAGGGTACCAATTACATGTTACATACTGTACACAGTCCAAAACATACATCAAGATGGACACATTCACATTACACCCCCTTTGGGCAGCTCACTCACACTACACTGCAACACTACACAAAAAAAACACAACACACATCTTTGGCACAAGGACACTGAAAGGTACACAACATACACTTACACATCACCAACAACACACAAATATCATGTATACAAAAACAACTCACACACTCACATTCCACTCCACACAGGCCAGAGACTGTTGTCACATACAACACACATATGTATCAATGCGTCATGGAACGCAAACAACTCCACCATTAAACAGCCCTGCAGTGGGCACACACATCACAGCACAATGGAAGCACAATTGCATGCACAATACACAGGGAGACAAATAGACAAAGAGTATTATGTACACAATACTTGCACAATTCGGATGGGGCAACAGGAACACTTCGGAAAGGAGGCTGCATGGGACACATATCAACTTGCAACTACCCATAAAATAACATTTACATAGGACATGGCCCTACATGTGTCTCAAGGACAAATAGTACTAGACACAAGTCTCATGCCCATCTGTACAATGTGGAAGTGCAAATCAACAAGCACATACAACTCCAACTGTTTGGGACATACCTCTACAGGAACTAGCTGCAAGGGAAACACACCTAAATGGTCATATGCACAGCCAAATGCAAACAAAGCTAGCACAACTGAACACACTCCATGTCTGCACTAATAAAACTCAAGCTGACACACATCAGGTTGATACAAAAGCCATATCAGGGGACAAGTCTAACACCATACATGCTCACATTGGACAGCACAAGATGACCAAAACAAACACCACACAATGCCATCACACCATCATTGCACTCACACACACATATACAGACACTCAACATATACCCTCCTTTTGGGGACACCAGCACTGCCCACAAAGTCAGACACTGCAATCAACAGCAAATGGAGCTGCAAGGAGGCACAAACACACACCACTGTAGGCACAAAACACAAGCTAATCAGAAACAACGGTAAGGTAGAAAAGAAATTGCAGGACAAATATATATTGAAGGATACCAACTGGTTTGATTTATTCAGCAGGAAATATCAAACTCCAAAGGCCGTTGGCCAGTTTAGAGAGATTAGCCTCAAATTAGTACAGTGTTATGCCAAACTTGACTCCCAAATGCCATGGAACGTCCACAGGAAGGGTCATCAAGGGGACAGGCAGGCATATCAGGGATTAGCAAGGGGGTTGGATTTGTGAGGGGGGCTGGGCTTGGACTTGCGTGGGGTGGTCTTCTTTTTGGGAGGGGGTAAGCTTCTTCTGGGGGGAGGGGTAAGCCCCATCTCCTTTGCTCGTCTATGCTGATGCTTTAAAGAAAAAGTAGAATAGGGTCATCACATATCCATGAACACAACTGAACAACAGCTCTGATTAGCAATCATGATCATGAAGTCAAGTAGGCCCCTGCAACAAAATCCACCAAAGTGGCCATTACAAGGGCCATACCATATACATGCATGCCATCTGAACTGTCAACAGTTACCCATAGGGAAACAGGATCTTACAATACTACAAGTGCATGGCTGATGTTGTGCAATCACAGTGACCAGTCAACCATTTGGAGACACCATCACCCACAAAGTGTTGCCACATGGAGCAGATCTCAGTTACCTGTTGTCATACAAATGTAGGCCAATGCAAAGTCCATTCCCACAGATCCCACACAAAGGAATGCACACATCAATATGTCACATACATTATGACCCTACAATAAGAAATAATGCTCCAAAATTCAGCCATGTCGATTACAAAAGTACAATAGCCTGCAGAAGGTGACATGGAAATACCCATGTTGCACTGGGAATTTATCAACAATTTACACTTCACCAAGTGATTTGTGTCCCAATAGTGTCAAGCAGGTAGTATCGGTGTTGTAGAGATAGGCTGCACATGTGGCATGGAAATGATCACTGTATACATCATGTATACATCATATATACATCTTGTCCAATATGTCCCCAAAAACACAATACAGTGAATTAGCAAGCCCCAGGGTAATGTCTAGCACCCTTACAATGACATACTTTCAGTGCATCAGTAGAAGCCATCAATCGTTTGCATGTTGGAGAGACACAGAAGTAGCAAGGACTTGTAAGAGGCCCACAACATGTTCCCCAATGGGAAGTTACATCCCCACCACCCCCTTAATGGTCACGCAAACCCAGATGTCTGTCTGTGGATGTATGCCTGTACCCAAAACATGTGTCTAAAACATAACTGCAAGTCACTCAGCTATCCATGTCAACTGTAAGGGCACATACCTTAACCTTTTACACATGTGTAGAGCATTATTCCACAAGGTGCCACATCAAGCTCCAAGATATTCACATTGTGTTTCTAAATGCTAGGTCTCCCTATCATGTCCCTCATCGATACTGCAGTAATACATGCCAAATTACATGCCATGTCACATAAGGGATTGTATCAGCCAATAAACAATGGTGACACACTCCTGTATGTGGCACACCATGAAACGTACCCCCATTGTAAATGTACTATTCCACAAAAAGTTTGCCATACACAGATAGGTGGGACATCATCATCCCATCAACATAGTTAGACCATGTATGAAACTGCAGCTTACAGATGTTTCCTAAAGACAACAGGACACATGCTCACATGCAGGCACAAGGAATGTTGGCAACAGTGATGGCACATAATTCATGTCAATTGACAATTCCCACTTACCAAGGGTAAGTAGTGATATGTAGCTGCACACAAAGAACAATGTAAGCCCTGTCACATGTATGTTGGACACCTTCACATTATAGACTGTAGTGAGATAACAGGACCCATCATATACTGAGAAAACAAGATTCTAGGTAGCAGATGCCAACATACCCATTTACACAGACACATGGCTGAGGACAGTGATCCATCACCTAATTACCTGTGGCCTGGAACACTGAGGAGTATTGGTGTGTTGTATAGAAATTACACAGACTACAACAACAAACAGTATATGATCGATAACTGTGCACAGCCATATGGGGTCTTTACAGAGAAAGTGATGTGAGAATTAGTTAGGTCCCTAGTCCAATAGGCAAGGCATATCAGTAAAGAACGCATGGCATATAAACACAAACACTCTCTCCTCCACTGTGTGAGACATGGTTCACCCCTAATAGTCAGGGGGAGAAGTCAGAACTGCACTCAATCACTTGGCAGTGGGGCAAGTATGAATGTTGAATAGGCTCTCATTATTCTAATGAGACTACTGGATTTGGGCGGCAGAATCACTTGCACTGTGGAAGACTGAGTCTGAACCCACTACAGGTGGCTTTGCTCCGGCTAACTAGCAATGCCTCATCTCTACTCAAGAGCAAGGATGATTGGGCAGCTGAGCGCATGACACAATTGATTCCTCAGGGAAATCATGGTCACTCAGATCGCATCTGTATCTCTCAGTTACATTAGTCTCACATATGCCAAGACAATCAGAGGGAGTATATATTTCAATAAGGTTTTAATGAAGCAACTGCATCTTAGATAATAAAGCATGTACTGTAATAACTAGGACAATGAAGCATGACAGGATTAAAATTGTGACAAGGAGAGTAAAGCATAAAAATAACGCTACCATATTGTCACTAGAGTCGATAGACTAATTCCTACCTAGGCTATATTAGAGCACAGCATGTTAAGCTCTAGTTCTGCCCTTCAGGTTCACCTGGGAAAACATCATCCCGCATACCTAAGCAAGGGGCCTGTAGTCTACAAAAGCAGCTGTAGCAAAGCACTCAGCAATCAGCATACAGTTGTGGTCATCTGGCTGGAATCTCCCTCTAACGTGTATGGGACAGAGAAGTGTTTTTATAATAAAACAGCTGATGTTCTGAGACAATGGGGGTCATTCTGAGTCTGGCGGGCGGCGGAGGCCGCCCGCCAGACTTCCCCCCTCCAAAATACCACTCCGCGGTCGAAAGACCGCTGAGGGTATTTTGGCTTTTGCACTGGGCTGGCGGGCGACCGCCAAAAGGCCGCCCGCCAGCCCAGTGCAAAAACCCTTCCCACGAGGAAGCCGGCTCAGAATTGAGCCGGCGGAGTGGGAAGGTGCGACGGGTGCAGTTGCACCCGTCGCGAATTTCAGTGTCTGCAAAGCAGACACTGAAATTCTTTTTGGGGCCCTCTTACGGGGGCCCCTGCAGTGCCCATGCCATTGGCATGGGCACTGCAGGGGCACCCAGGGGCCCCGCGACACCCCATGCCGCCATCCTGTTCCTGGCGGGAGAACCGCCAGGAACAGGATGGCGGTATGGGGTGTCAGAATCCCCATGGCGGCGCAGCAAGCTGCGCCGCCATGGAGGATTCAATAGGGCAGCGGAAAACCAGCGGGAGACCGCCGGTTTTCCCTTTCTGACCGCGGCCATACCGCCGCGGTCAGAATGCCCTGCGGGGCACCGCCAGCCTGTTGGCGGTGCTCCCGCCGACCCTGGCCCCGGCGGTCCGTGACCGCCGGGGTCAGAATCACCCCCAATGTCTCTACGTAAGGATGTGTATGTTTCTGAGTCAAGAGCCAAAGCGTTACCACGTTTACCGACAACATATCTTACTGAAGCCTTGAGAAAAGCAAAGAGTGAAAGGAATGTCTTGTTTAAGAACGCAGTGCTGGCCTAGGCAAAAGGACGGCTACATAGGGAGAAATAAAACCAAACCCCAAATGTGACTATTGTTAAAATAATAAACAAAACTGAATAAAATATATCTAGGTTAAAGTGCACATCGGCAGGACTAATTTGCTAAAATAACGTGTATGACGCTATTACTAAAATGGCTACACAACAGCAATATTCCCTGTACTCATTCCCTTGTGGCTGCTGTGCTTCCCTCAAATGCCCATTATGCTCTGGATAGGCCACTGCCAGAATGCAGACCATTAGTGGGGTCATAGTCCGATAGGCACCCCGTCAACACTGGGAGAACAGCCCGATCTGGGCCTCTGTGATCTTCAGGGCCCAGCTCCTCAGGTCCTCCCACCTCTTTTTGCATTGGGTGCTCCGTCGCTGTGGACCCCCAGGGTCAGCACCTTCTTGGCAATGGCTCTCCATATCCCTTTCTTTTGATGGACGTTGACCTGCATGGATGCAAATCGCAAATCAAGGAATCATGATCACAAATAGCATCACAAATGGTTCAGTCACATACATGTCAATTACACCACCCTATAACTTTCCCAAATTGTCAATACTCCCCAATTGCGATACATACAACTCAATAAGTACAGGGATATGACTCAAGACATACATTTCCTAATCTGCAGACCAACCTACCACACAGATCAGGCACTACAAAAACTAGGCAGGCTTATTGACATGTGGGACTTGCCCTAGCAACCTGGCTGAGATGAGATGTGATCCACTATGAGACACACTACACTCTGTGGCTTCTGCAAGGTAGACTCCTTAGGCATTAATGGACCAACACATTCACACCCTGTGGGGATGAATCTCTGCATACAGTCCCTACAGACCATTGCCAGAGTACAAACTCCAACATCACACATGGGTAACAATGAAAGGACTGGCATGGTGGGCACAGAAAGTGTCTATCCTGTCCATGTGTGGACATTTTCAATAACCAATGCAGGCTCATGCCACTTCAGGGAGTGGGGTTCTGTGGTATCTACCTGTACTACAGAACACACTATTGGACATTTGTGTCCATCCTATAGAGATAGCATCCAAAAAACAAATGCATGCATTGACCGTTTTCTGCTATGTGACCAAGCAACTGAATCACATTTCAGGTCTGCCAGGAATCAACACACTGTCTGCACTGTGAGACTGTCATTTATATAAAAAGCCTGCATGAGACACATATGACCTGTAATGAGATGACAACAGGGCTGTGGGAGTGAAGCACCTATGAAGAGTCAGCGACACACTTTCAAAATGATGCTAATTGCACATCTGCCACAGACCAGTAACCCACCCCACGAATTCCCAATCTGATCAAAGAAATGAGGAATTCTGGGCAGCATTTTACAGAGCCTCATATTTGCCACATGACAGGATTTGCTGGTCTACAGGTAGTGGGCACACTGCCACAGTTGCATAGCCACAGAGACTCCACCCCAGCCTAGACTATGAAACATACTGGCATGTGACAGGCCCCGGTCTCTGCAGGACGAGCAGACAGACTCCATTCCTATTACATCCATGCATAACAGTACATCATGTAGTCACCAGCAAATTGTCACATGGTGTGTGTGCGGCAACCTGGAGGGCAGAGAGAGTGATGACACACCTTACAAATAACAGTCTAGCAAGGGCAGATGTGCAAAGGAATCTCTGTGGCAACATACACATAGCTCACATTACTCACAACTGACACATATAAGATGCATACTCAGCTCATGCTGTCCTGCACATACATGTAGTCTCACATATGAAACATTCATGAGGAAAGAGATGTCAGTGGATGGCTGTAATGTCACCTCACCTAGTTATGTGCATCCAACACAAGGTGGCTCCTTAAACACAATGAATACACACAGCACAATGTGAATAAACTCAGCATGTGGCACTGGCCACCAGTACCTGCAAATTGACTATCCCATTGATGCCACACAGACCACACCTACAGGCATATTCAATCGGCCACACCTGGGCTCTCTCTAGCCAGTGGGGAGGGAAAGAATGATGATGTACAGAGAAAATTGTGTGCGTGAGGTATTTACCTGTTCCTCTGGTGCACCATAGAGCTGTTCATACAGGGCTAGGACCTCAGACACCAGCCTCTCCAACTCCTCTGGTGTGAAGGCAGGGACCCTATTGCCTGCTGGAGGTTGGGAGGTTGCACGTATGTCCCATTCCTTAACAGGGGACTCAACATATCCAAACTTCCCTTGTTTATTGACACCGCTGAGGAATCCAACTACGCCAGGGGAAGTCTGCTTTAATGAGGCTCATGTAAAAACAAGGCAGGTAGTGGAGTGGGCTTTTGGACTTCTAAAGGCCAGATTTAGGTTCTGGACTGGGCTGTTGGAGCCTTCCTCTAATCAACCGGTAAAGTGTGTAAGATCATTGTGGCCTGCTGCATGTTCCCAACATTGCCCTGAGTAGGAACATCCCATACATCCTAGAGGAGGGGCTGCCTGCAGTGCCACTGGATGAGCCTCCTGAAATGCCAAGTGAGGATGACAGTGGTGAAGAGGAAGGAGCTGACTTGTGGGAAGGTCTCTTCAATAACTACTTCACTTGAGTGTATGTCATGAGATTTAATGACTGTGACTGTACGAAGGACTGTAGGTGTCAGAATGTATGGAGATGAATGTCTTGCCATTACACTGATGAGCTAATGTTCAGCAATATTGAGCCAGAGGGTGCTTGAAGAGTTAGCCTCTGACATACCCCCACCTTGATGTAGTAGCTTTGCTTGTGACAGTCTCATTGCAATGTAACTTCATTTCCCAATGTTTGCTATGTGATTTGTGTAATAGATATGCTCCTTATTTTGTCTATTTCCAGATACCTTCACCCTAACATCCTCATGTGGGCATTTAAGAGTTGTGATATTGTCAGGCATCTGATGCTGCTCCGACATAGAAAGTGGACATGGATTGTTCCAGATAATGTGGGTACAGATTTGGGCTGCATGAAACCTGTGCCAAGTCAGCTTGGACAGTGTGTGGGTGGAAGGCCTGATGTGCACATTGTACTTGTCTAGTGTGCTGTGGTGGGCCCATTGCTTCATGTGTGTGATCATATAGCCATTAAATATGTAGTCAGCAAGTGCAAGCCAGGCATTCACCCTTCACATCGGCTAAACACTCTTCTTCTATGACCTGCATGTTGCTGTAGGTATGTTTCATCATTGCAGGCCGCAGTGCCTGTGCCACAACACTGACATAGGTTTGTATCATACCACCAGATGCATGGTATTAGATTATGTTGGGCCTGTGATTAGGGACTGTTGTACTGCCCTCTGTCTGTATCTTGAATTATGTGATGTTAGATTACTTGAATTTGGTATGTTAAAAAACTGTAAACTTGTAACTTGTATAGCAGACTTTTACCCTGTAAGTTGGACCTCCAAGGTGAAGCCAGGTATCCCAGCACTATTGGGGGCATTTTAGAGACTGAGCAAGCTATTGCCCAGAGTTGGACCCATCATTAGATTGGCACCGAGGCGAGAATGATCAGGTCTGAGGAAATTGAGCCCAAGACCTGCTGAAGCAGGAATAGAACCCTTGTCCCAGGACAGACCTCTGCATCAGGGTCTTCTGCTCTAACCATTGAGCCACACTACTCCACCTTATGTGATAAGGCTCACGCTGGTGTGTTTGCCTATTCTACAGGACAATGTCTGACAAGGCCCTTCCTGTCTGTGGTCTGGGGGACTGTACATCTGTATATCTACCTTGACAAAATATCAAAATATGAATTAACCTTTCTTGGTTCTGACAGTCCAGACCCATGGATAGCATATATGCTGTATGGCGAACTAAAATGTTTTGTGTGACTAGATACTTGTACCAATCTGTTTGTGTGTGTTGATTGCAATCCTTAGCAGGACACTATACCTGTAACACATCCCTACTTGCACTTGTATTTTGAGTCTTCATAATTTGCATCACATGGTCTTACATCTCTACATACCAAAAATTGAAACAGAAGCAAGGAGACACAAACCTTGTGATAGGTGGATTTATTGAACATTCGTTCATAAAGTGCTATAGGAGTATGATGGAAAAGAAAAATGAAGTGTTCAGTCATGATGGGTGAAATCATTGGAGTAGATGCTACAGCATTGTAAGTCCAAAGTCTAGTTTACTTCTCCCATAAGAAATGTAAGGTGATTGAAGAACGGTCAACAAAGTAAATATGTGCCACACAAAGGAGTTCCTTCAGGAAGAGGTAAATGGTTTGCAGTGGTCAGTGTCTGTCCATCTGCGCATCCCTAATTATTTGCTGGACATCCCGGCTTGCATGGGACGGAGCTGCAGCTACAGAGGCAGGGGTGTTTGGGGTGGGTTCTTCCCATGACAGGGCCTCACTTCCAGTGGCTGGCACCGATGATGACGGATAGTGTTGCTGTGCTAAAGGAGAGAGTAGAGTGTTGCTGACAATCCCTAATCAGGGTACGGTGATTGTCCCTCAACAGCCTTGTTAGGGAGGCCAGGTTGGTATTGGCGTCCTCCCACTGCTCATGCTTATCCCTATGGATGTCCCTCTGCAGCTGTTTGATCTTCCGGAGTTCGGTACGTTCCTGGCCCATCATGCCTTAGGACTCTTGATAGACCCCCCAAGGCTTGGCTGATAGAGTCCTGGCCAGGAGCATCCCTAGTGTCCTCACCACCGTGGCCCACAACATCTCATCTATGCACCCTAAACCCACAGACCTGTGCCCCTGCAACAGGGTGCCCCCTCCAACTGGTTCCAAGGTCATCATCGTCCTAGGTGTTATGCTGTGACTCAAGATCCTAGACTGGAGGGCACGAGATGGTAGGCACTCTCCTAAAGACACAGGTTGGGGGTGAATGGCTGCTTGTGATGTCAAGGCACCTAGGTTGGGAGGTCTTGATGTAGGCACAGTGAGACTCACTATAGGGGTCTGACCAGGTTGCCCACATTGGCCAGACCTGTCCTCCACATCTAGGCTTACAGGAGTGTTGTGATCAGTGAGGGCTCCATCCAGGGGATGGTGTGTAGCAGCCTCAACTGTGGCCTCTGTGTGTCCAGTGTCAGCTTGACCCGATACAATGTTACTGGTGGTACTGTGACATCTTGCTCCAAAAGTCAACAGTGACATTTTGAACAGAAGGTGTACATAGTTGATTTGCAGCTGATCCTATGGTGAAAGGTACCCATGCTATTGTTTGCATTGAGCTGACATTTGTGAAGCATGCCAATTCCATTAAAGTCCACCAGCTGCTGAATTTAGCAGTTCATTAGCACTTGGGAGGATGGGAAGACATTTACATCTTCACAGCAGTCAAAACAGTGACTGGACAGAATGTGGCTTTGACCATTTTGAAGCCTAGTTGAATGTTTTACAGACCAAACCAGGAGTTTGTTGAATATATGTGACTGGAGTCATCATGTTGTCAGAGCATTGTGAATGTGTCTGCAGCCAATACCATTCTGGTGTTGTATCTTGAGGCCTTGTTGATAATATATAATAGTTGCACACTGTATGAACCGTCCTTCCTGTCCTCAATAGTTTGAACTTGGCAAAACAGTTCAAGACAGAGCTAGGCAGCCAGATTTCTGAGTAGGGCATGATCTGTATTTGGGCAGCTCCCAGGTGAGTAAACATGATTTAAGAGTGATCATGCTAGGATATTTGGATCAGTGACCACTGTTCTGCTTTTTGGAGTCACTTAAACAGTGCCTCCTGGTAGTTGCATTCAGGTCACTCCCCTAGTTCCCAACACTAGACAAATGGTATCCTCCTACGTGAGTGAAGTTCCTTTGAAAGTTCACTATAAAATACATTGGAACAAATGTACATTGGGCTGGTGATTGGTGTTAGCAAAAGAGGGATGTTAGCACTGACATCCTTGGTGTGGTTTCTCCTGTCTTTTTGTCTCTACTTCCTGAATGTGTGCTGGATTTAATTTTTGCCGGTTTTGGTACTCTGGTCACTTTACCACTGCTGACCAGAGCTAAAATGCAAGTGCTCTCTCTCTGAATTGTGATTATGATTGGTTATCCATGATTAAGATATTTTATTTACTAGTAAGTCCATAGTATAGTGCACCATGTGTTCCAAGGGCCTGTAAACCACATGCTACTAGTGGGCCTGCAGCACTGAATGTGACACTCACATGAACAGCCCTGTAAATATGTCTCAGACCAGCCATTGCAGTGTCTGTGTGTGCAGTTTTAAACTGGCATGTCCTACATATCCTGATGGTTCTTCCTTGGCTAAAGTGGAAGGGAGTAGCTGACACATGCACTTCAAAGGACTGTGCCTGACCTCACAACATACAGTCTGCACCCCCCTAGAGTGTGGCTGGGACAAGGCAAGGAAGAAGCAGGGTCTTTTGCGCTACAAAGATTTTCCTTTGACATTTGCTTACTTCAAAGGCACAAATGAGTATACGTATTGGACTGCTGACCCAACAATTTTAGAACACTTCTGGATCAAGAGGAACCTCTGCCAAGAAGAAGAGCTGAAGAGTTGTGAGGAGGAGTATTGTGTTTTCTTTACTGGGTTGGCCTGCAATTGCTGCTTCTGCCTTAGAAAGGACAAAGACTGGACTTTGCTGTGCATGCTTGTGAAGTTTCTCCAAGGGCTTGGACTGAGCTTGCCTCCTGTTAAGAAGTCTGAGGGACATTAAAGACTTCATCTGCCACCTCCTGGGCTCTCTTGCTGAGATCGTTCATTTGTCAAGGGGTGCCATTCAGTCCCTGGGCCCTTTGAAAGAGAAGTTGGTAAAACCTGAGTGAAAATCCATGTACTTGAACTGAGTGATAGAAAAAGTGATGCAGCACCTGCACCGTAGCTGTAAAATTGATGCAACACCTGCCTTGCGGCTGTAAAACTGACGCAGCACCTGCCTTGAGGCTGCAAAAATTGATGCATTGCCAGCTCATTGCGACTTCATCGTTACTGTGCATCTGGATTTTCCATGCATCCTCCCTGGGCGCCAAAAATTCAATATCACCGCACGGACCAGAGGCTGTCTGTCCGGACATCGATGCATCCCTTCCCTGTTGGGAAATAATCAATGTATCACTTACCTGGTGGGGAACGAATCAACGCACAACCTCACTTTTGATTAAGAAATCAACACGTTGCTTGCTTTTCTGATGCACCCTTGCTCCTGCGGCTTTTCTTTTTGACACATGCCAGGTACTTTGTGCTAAAACAACGCAACCACTGATTGTTATGGATTAAGACTCTTTTTTAACTTTAAAATGTGACATGTTTACTTGTGTATGTTGGAGTTTTGTCTTTTTGGTCTTGTTTGATTTAGATAAATATTGGCTATATTTCTAAACTGATTTGTAGTCCCTTTGTGTGTTTACACTGTGTTACTGGTTGTATTTGTGCAAATAATTTACACATTGCCTGTGAAATAAGCCTGACTGCTTGTGCTAAGCTACCACGTGGGTGAGCAGGGGTTCTCTGAGCTGTGCAGCTCCCTCACCCTGACTAGAGTGAGGGTCCCTACTTGGACAGGGTGTAAACTGACTGCCAACTAGAAACCCCATTTCTAACAAAGGCCTGTTGTGCTTTACATTCAGGTCACTTCAACTAGTTCCCAACACTAGAGATATGTAATCCTCCCAGGAGAGTTTACTTCCATTGTGAATTAACAAACAGGGGTATTTGGGCAGGTGTACACTGGCTTGTGTTTGGAGTTGGGGAGAGAGAGCCTCCTGCCCTTAGCAGTCACGTTACTCCCTCTACTCCATACACTTGAGAAATGTCATACCCCCAGTTGAGCACACTACTTTCTGAATTCCCAAGCAAGAGTCCTTGGAGAAGAGGACACTGGCCTGGTGGGTGGAGTGACAGTAAGAGACCCTCCTGTGAGTTGAAGTCATGTAACTCCCTGTACTACACATGTTGTACAAATGTATCCTCCCAGGTGAGTACACTTCAATAAAGAGTTGAAACATAGGAGTCCTTGGACACGAAAACACTGTTGGTGTTTGGTTTTCTAAGAACAGGGACATTGGCAGTCATGTAACTCCCTGTATTACACACGCTGTACATGTTATCCTCCCAGGTGAGTACACTCCAATTTGGAGTTGACAAACAGGGGTGTTTGTTGCAGAGGATGCTGGGCTGGCTGAGTGGCCTTACAGTAACAGAGCCTCATGGCCTGAGCAGTCTTGTCATTCCCTGTACTACACACAGTATAGAAATGTTATCCTCCCAGGTGAGAACACTTCAATTGGGAGCTGCCAATCATGAGTCTTTGTTGCAGAGGACACTGGCCTGACAGAGAGTAGAACAGATAAAAGATCCTCCTGGGCTTGTACTACACATAGCATAGAAATGTTATCCTCCCAGGTGGGTACACTTTAATTGGGAGTTCACTAACAGATGCATTGGGGTAAGTGCACACTGGTCTGGTGCTTGTTAGAGGAACAGTTCCTGCTAGGAGTTGTAGTCATGTCAGTCCCTGCACTACACACAGTATAGAAATGTTATTCTCCCAGGTGAGTACACATCAATTCAGAGTTGACTAACAAGGGTATTTGGAGAAGAGGACACTGTAATGGATGAGTGGAGTAACAGTGCCTTTGGGACTTAACAGTCATGTCAGTTCCGGTGCTATACACAGTATAGAAATATCATCCTCCCAGGTGAGTACACTTAAATTGGGAGTTGACTGACAACAGTCTTTGTTGCAGAGGACACTAGGCTGGTGAGTGGAGTACCAGTGAAGGTAGCACAAGGTGGGCATAGAGCAAGCATGACATAAAATTTGGTGACATTTTTCTTGTTGTTACTGACTAGACTTCACTCCCCCAGGTATTCCTGTCAAGCCTTCAGGATGTAGGTTGGCCAAGACCTTCTCGTCCCAGGAAAAGAGTTGAAATGGGGCCCTGGGAAGGCCACTGCCAATCTTCTTGGCCTGCAGTTGGTTCCTCGAGAGCAGGGAATGGATCTTGCCCCTCAGGTCATTCCATCTCTTTCTGTTGTTGTCCTTAGTGCACAGGGTTGTGCTTACAGCATTCACTGTGTTGACAAGCCTCTCCCATATTGCCATTTTCACGGTGAGAGGAGTATGCTGGAATTGGGCTCTAAACAATTGTGGGTCTACTTTATGATTTGATCCACCATGACTGTTAGCTCTTTATCAGTGGAACCAGGATTTTTAATACGTATCATGGTGGAAATAAAAAAAGATATCACAGGTGGCAGTGACTTACTAAAGAGGAGAAGTGCAAAAGGGTGTGACTGGACAAAAGTTTGTGCAGAGTGTTGTATCGGATGGTGAAAAATGTGGTGCCTAGTATCTGTCCTGTGTGGTGAATATAGCACTCTTGACTGTGTGTTTTGCATTTTAAATGCAAAGGATTGTGCTGTGTGAAGGTGTGTGTTTTATAGTGTGATTTGCAGGTGTGTTGAGTATGGCAATGTGTGTCAGCTGTGTTGTTTATAAATCCATCCAATGTGCTGTTGTGTATTACTTTGGTGACTGTGGACCGCCGTGTTTGGACCGCCACTGGCTGACCACCATGGGTGCCTGTCACTGCAACTTTGGACTTGTAATATGGTCAGCGGTTGATTGTGGGGCAGTCAGCGCTCAAGTTAAAACTGCTTATGTCTGTGTCTCTGTGCCTCTGCCTGTCTGCATTTCTTGGTTGGCAGTCAGCGGTTCTGCAGGTATAACCTCTAATAGGGCAGTCTGAGAGACTGTCACTATGGTGGTTTTTCGAGACTGCCAACATGGCGGTCTGGCAGTCTGACTGCCAAACTCGCAATGAGGTCCGAAAATAGTGCTTAGAAATCACTAACAGTTAAAAGGTTGCTTGAGGCTGCAAGGGACTGGTCCAAGTCCAAAATTCAGGCCAATCACATTAGAGGATAGGCAAGCTTCAGAACCCAGGCAGAGTCAGCTGAAAAAGTACTGCTGATGGAGCAGTGTCTACATTAAAAAGCGTCAGTATTTTCCACACAGCCGTGTCACTGCGTCACCATCGGGCTCCATTGAAACTAATGTGATGCAGTGTTGTTGGGCCGTGCAGAACTTTGTGAGCTGGGCAGGCTTAAATCCTCTGTTGTCGAACAGCTGTTGCATCGCCATCAAAAAATTATTGCGCCGATTTTTCTCCCGCACTGGAGGCAGTGCTTTGGGTTTTCCAGAAATCAGCTGCAGAACTAACTTCTGAGGCCCAGAACTTGGAGGGGGTACCTCAGGTAAGGGAGAGACTCACAGAAAACAGAGTCCAACACGCCAGGAGAATTGCAGGCAGTATTTAGGCCCACATTTACACTTTTTTAGCGCCACATTTGCGACACTTTTTGATGCTAAAGCAGCACAAAAATATAAATTACAATTCTATTTTGTAAGTTTGCACTGATTTTGCGTAAAAAAATGATGCAAATGAGGTGCTAAAAAAGTATAAATATGGACCTTAATGTCTCAGAGACTCCAGGAGAACAGCAGGCAAGACAGCAAGCCCTTGGAGATCACTCTGAGGGGAGGCAGAGTCCTTCCAGCAGTGCCAGGGAGCAGCGAGCAGCAGGGCAGCAACCAGAAAAGTAGTCTTTCCAGAAAAGCATTCCAGCTGAGTCTTTTGAGCAGCAAAGTAGGTCTTCTAACAGATGTTGAATTCTAGGTCCACAAGTGTCTGATTTCATGGGGTCAGAGACCCGGTACTCATACCAAAACATGCATTGAAGTAGGAGAGACTTCAAAGAGTGTTTTTGAAGTGCACCATTTACCTTTCAGCCCAGTCCTGTCTGCCAGGATATCTGTAGATGGTAACCAATCCTTTTTAGTGGAGTCAGACCACTACCCATTGAATTGTAAGTGTAAACTATTCTCACCCCCCCCACCCAGGAAGACCCAGCAGTATTCAGATGCTATTGAGTGTCCTGTGTTGTAATGTCTTGCCTTTTAAATACACTGCACCCTGCCCTATCTGCATTCCTTGTGGGTGATGTATGTGTAGAAAAAGGGCAGTTTAGGGCTGGGAAAGGGGATTTAAATGTCAAGTCAAAGTGGAATTAAAACTGCACACACAGGGCCTGCAATGCCAGTCCTGAGAAATGGTTAGGGTGCTACTTTTGTGGATGGCACAATAGTGCTGCAGGCCCACTAGTAGCATTTCATTTACAGGTCATGTGCACAGGACGCGTTTTTTACTAGGGCCATATAAGTAAATTAAATATGCCAATATTACCATGTTTAGGGGAGAGAGCTCAAGCACTTTAGCACTGGTCAGCAGTGATAAAGTGTGCAGAGTCCTTAAACCAGCAAAATGAGATCAGAAAAATGGATGGAGGCAGGCAAAACTTTGGGGGAGGATCACCCTAAGGCTGTCAGGTCTAACAACTCCTTTACCACTGCTACCTTGCCAGACCTCCGGATATGTATCACAGTCTTACTAATACTGAAGAAACCCATTGCTCATCAGACAGCTGCAGGTGTATGTCACTGCTATCATACCCAATGAAAGTCATGGAGAAAATGATCAAGAGACTAGCTAACCATGTGGGTGACAACCACTACCAGGACCCATCCCACTCAGGCTTCAGATCTAATCATAGCACCTCATCGCCACAAATGGCAACATTTGGACAATCATGGGCCAAAGTGACACGGCGTCCCTCATCCTTTGTAACCTCTATGTGACATTCAGTACTGCCTCTTACCTGATCCTCATCTAACACTTCCACCAGGCAGAAATTCATGAGTCAGTGCTCCAATGGATCAACTCCTTCCTCACATGAATCAACATAATCTCCTACGCCAATGACATTCAACTCTCTCTGTCTCTCTCTCTCTTCAAGGACACCACCAACACCAAGCAAAGTTCACCAAGGGTACATCAAAGGTCTCACTCTGAGTGATGTCCAACTACCTCAAACTCAACTCCAGACGGAGGTAATTCGCTATGAGAAAAATGAAAGTCATGGAGAAAATGATCAAGAGACTAGCTAACCATGTGTGTGACAACCACCACCAGGACTCATCCCACTCAGGCTTCAGATCTAATCATAGCACCTCATCGCCACAAATGGCAACATTTGGACAATCATGTGCCAAAGTGACACGGCGTCCCTCATCCTTTGTAACCTCATCCAACACTTCCCACCAGGCAGAAATTCATGAGTCAGTGCTCCAATGGATCAGCTCCTTCCTCACATGAATCAACATAATCTCCTATGCCAATGACATTCAACTCACTCTCTCTCTCTTCAAGGACACCACCAAAACCAAGCAAAGTTCACCAAGGGTACGTCAAAGGTCGCACCCTGAGTGACGTCCAACTACCTCAAACTCAACTCCAGACAGAGGTAATTCTCTATGAGAAAAACCTAACTCATTGGTCCTTAACCTTGTCATGTCAGTACTGAGCACTTCTCCAACCCCTCCCAACCACGCCACAAACCTGGGGATCAATATCAACAAAAAACTATTGAAGGACATCCATGTCAACTCAATCACATCTTCTTGTTTCCATGCCATCAAGAACATCAAGAAATTCTTGAGGTGGCTTCCTCTCAATACCCACTGAACAATCGCCCAGCACTGATTACCAGCAATTACGGAAATGCACTCTACATTGGAATCCCTATTCACACATTCAAAGCACTATATAATTTAGGTCCTACTGAGCTGAACAAGTGCATCAGCTGCAACGCTCCAACCGTCACCTCCGCTCTGAAACACAAGACAATAAGATCCAGTAAGATACAGAAGACTCAGAAAAGGAATTAATGCATGTATATTGTGAACTGTCTATAATGAGTTATCTAGTAAGGGCAAAAGCCCTCAGCCACCAACCAGGTGTGATTCCTCACAGAACCTTTACTCAAGCCCAGAGGCATTGGTTACAAACCCACTAATAAGGGGAAACTCACAGGATGATATGTAATAAGGTGTTATCGGATGAGGGTGATATGGCTGTAATGTAAATGTAAAGCAGGGGAGTGACTATGACTAATGCCTCAAAAATAGGTGGAGAGGTGAACAGTGCTATTAAAATACTTCATATATGAATTCATACTTGTTGGAAATGACCCTTTTCAGGATTATCCCCAAATGTTTTACTTCTGACCTCCTGTTTTTGATCCTATTGTGCATTTCGTTTTTGCTGGCTTTAGGACTCTGGACACTTTTCCACTGCTGACCAGTGCTAAAATGCTATGGTTTTCTGTCTAAATGGTATTGGTGGTCGGATTTTCAATGATTGGCACATTTGATTTACTAGTAACTCCCTAGTATAGTGCATCATGTGCCTGGAAATATCTTTTGAAAGTAATTTCCCATTGGGAGCAGATAGAGATTTGGAGTTTGGGGTTTCTGAACTCATAATTTAAAAATACATCTTTTTTGTGAAGTTGTTTTTTAAATTGTTAGATTGAAAATGCCACTTTTAGAAAGTGGGCATTTTCTTGCTTAACCATTCTGTGCCTCTGCCTCTGCCTATCCGTGGAGTACACGTTTGGGTCAGGATGACAGTTCGCCTTTTTGTGAATTCACTGTAGACATTCACACAAAGGGAGCTGAGGTGTGTACTGCATATCCTGATGGGTGTCCCTGAGCTAGAGTGGGGAAAGGAGCTGACACTTGTGCATAGATAGAGCTGTGCCTGTCATTACACAAAGGTGTCTGCAACATCCTTGAGTGTGTGTGAGGCCAGGAAGGAAAGACAGAGTCTTGGAAACTACAAAGACTTTTCTTTGAAGTTTGCCTATTTTTAAGCAAGAAATTGGTATAAATACTATAACTCTAACATGACAAAGTTAGAACACTTCTGGACTGAAGACATTCTGCCAGGAAGAACAACTGGATGCTGTGGGAGAGACTGACACTTTGCCTGTTGCTTTGTTATGTTGGCCTGCTTCTTGCTGCTTCTGTCCTAGAAGTGAAAGGACTGGACTTTGCATTCTACATCCTCCAAAGTTCACCAAGGGCCTTGACTGAGGTTGCCTCCTGTTAAATAGTTGCAGGGACATCAAAGACTTTATCTGCCAGAACCTCTGCCCTCTTGCTGAGAGCCCTGACTTGCCAAGTGGTGCCAAATCCAGGTCCTGGACCTTTTGGAGGGAGTTCTGGTGTAACCAATAAGAACCAGCACAATGACTCCAGAGTGACTTCAGAACCAGTTGCAGTGTCTGACTCCACAACACTGCCTGCACCGGAGCTGTGATCCCCTCTGAGTGCAACGACCAATGCCGCAGCCCTATTGAACCACAGCGCCTCCCAAGTCCCACCACAGCATGAGTCCCAAGTGCTGTGTCACCGACTTCTGCGACACCTGACTTTGCTGGAGCACCTGTGGCCCGTGGTGTGATCGCAGCACTGCAAAATCGGTGCCTCGCATCTTGACCTGCTGGATTCATCGAACCTGCTAGATCGTAAGGAACCAACACCTAGCCACCGATGCCTCACCATCTCTCCTGCAACTGTAGGAACCAACACCTTACCCCCACTGCCTCATAATAAGGAACTAACGCCTCACCTCTCTGTAGCAGTAAGGAACCAATGCTGCACCAGCTCACTGACACCTCCCGGCCTCTGTTTCCTCATTTTCCAAAGTACTGTACCTGAGGTCCTTGCGAATCCATGACCAGCATGCACTCCCATGCGAGTGTTGTTGGGCTATTCGGAACAAATCCGTCAAGATTTTGTGATAGACCCAGTTGGAGCTATTGTGTTTCTATGCACTTTACATAGATTTAATCTTTCCAAATGTGTATCTTTGCTTGTGTATATTGGATTTGTATAGTTTTGGTCTTGTTCTCTTCAGATAAAGATTGGCTGTTGTTTTAAACTGATGTGGAGTACTTTTGTAGTGTATTCACTATATTACTCTGTGTGTAAAGGAGGCTGGCCTGGCTTGTAGTGGGTACCAAGGGTACTTACACCTTATGCCAGGTCCAGTTATTCCTTATTAGTAGAGTGTAGTAGTGTTCTAGCAGCTTGGGCTGATAGAGGTAGCTATAGGAGACATGCAAAGCTTATGCAATACCACTTACATCCTATAGGTACTATATCATAAGAAAGACAATACTCATTGTTACTAAAAATAAAGGTTCTTTATTTTAGTGACAATGTGCCAAAAATATCTCAGAGGATATACTCCCTTAGGAGGTAAGTAACATACTCAAAATATACACAACTATCCAAATCAGGTAAGTAAAACAGTCAGAAAGTAGTGCAAACACTGTAAAACACAATAGGATGCAATAGGCCTAGGGGCAACACAAACCATATACTAAGAAAGTGGAATGTGAACCACAAATGCACCCCTAGGCAAGTGTAGTGTGTAGAGGGTTGCTGGGAGTGTGAGAAAACACTAAGGGTGTAAAGGAGACCCGACCCCAAGACCCTGGAAAGTAGGAGTAAATTACTACTATTTCCCCAAAAAGACACTAAAGTCGTGATAAAGGATTTTGCAAGGACCAGGGGAGGGGTCACTTCCCTTTCCTTTGTCCAGTTTCGCACTAGAGCAGGGACTGGGGGTTCCCTAAACTGGTGTAGACTGGCTTATGAAAGGAGGGCACCATCTGTGCCCTTCAAAGCATTTCCAGAGGCTGGGAGAGGCTACCCCTCCCCAGCCTTTAACACCTATTTCCAAACAGTGTAACAGTGTAACCGCCACCAGCATAACCGCCACCAGTGTAACCGCCACCAGCATAATGAGCAAGCCTACCACCATGGTTTGCTCACGACCACCCCAAACACTTCCCAGACACCCTGTACCCCCCTCCATCCACACTCCTCCACTTCTGATCCCCCAACCCCTCATACATGCACACACCCGCAGGCATGCACCACGCATACACCCACACACTCACACTAGCATACACGCATTTGTACATGCATAAATCCAGGCATACGCACACACATCCGTACACACATTCACACTGACATACAAACACACATTCACATTTCCATTCTTACACGCATTCACACATATGCATACACACATGCAAACAACACTACACATACAGACCCATTCTTTGTTCTGCCTTCCTAGGACTGGGCTGCCTAGACCCAAGGAGGGCAGATCCCTGTCTGTGGGGTGGCAGCAACTGTAGCTGCAGAGAAAACCCCAGAGTGCTGGTTTGGCAGTAATGGGGGTCCATAGTGGAGCCCCCAAGATGCATGGAATTGGCTCCACAATACCAAATTCGGAATGGGGGGACAATTCCATGATCTTAGGCATGTTACATGGCCATATTCAGAGTTACCATTGTGGAGCTACATATAGGTATTGACCTGTATGTAGTGCACACATTTAATGGTGTCCCCGGACTCATAATGTCCGGGGAAATGGCCCTGAACTATGTAGGGGTACCTTTGCTAGTGCAAGGGTGCCCTCACACTTAGTAACTTTGCACCTAACCTTCAGCAAGTGAAGGTTAGACATATAGGTGACTTATAAGTTACTTAAGTGCAGTGAAAATGGCTGTGAAATAGTGCTGCAGCCAACCCGCCACTTCTCCACTCAGACCGCCACCAGCATAATGAGCCAGCCTACCACCATGGTTTGCTCACCGACCACCCCAAACACTTCCCAGACACCCTGTACCCCCCTCCATCCACACTCCTCCACTTCTGATCCCCCACCCCCTCATACATGCACACACCCGCAGGCATGCACCACGCATACACCCACACACTCACGCTAGCATACACGCATTTGTACATGCATAAATCCAGGCATACGCACACACATCCGTACACACATTCACACTGACATACAAACACACATTCACATTTCCATTCTTACACGCATTCACACATATGCATACACACATGCAAACAACACTACACATACAGACCCATTCACGCACAGACTCACACATTCATGCACAAACACCCCCTACACACACACACACAACACCAACACCCCCCTCCCCTGTCGGAAGCCCAACTTACCTTCATCCAGGTGGTCTTCTGGTCTTCCAGCAGGGAACGGGACAGGGCACTGCTACCACCAGCAGCGCCCACCAGTAGAACACCGCCTGGCCGTATCACAGGTTATGATACGGCTGGTGGCGGTCTACTGGCGTGGTGGTGCTGGTGGTAGCAGCGCCACCTTACCACCATCCACCAGTATGGCCACAGCCTGATTTCCGCCCTTCTTGTGGTGGAAGTCCGGCTGTGGTCATAATCTGGCAGACGGATGGAAGCCGCAGTGATGGTCTTTTGGTGGTCATCACCACAGAAGTAGGCAGTTTATACCGCCAATGTCATAATGTGGGCCATTGTTCTTCTTATACTCTAGCAAACACTGCCACTCACTATTATAACAATGGCCCCACCTTTATTCAATGGCTGCATCATGTTGAAATTGTTCAAAGCTTGAGATTTCTGCCTTGACATGCTATTAGAAAGATGTTTTTGTTTCCTCAAACATGAACTATCTCTTTTTTTCAGTACTGTTTTTTCAAAATTAAGGATCTCTTGGGGCACTGTCTGAGGTAGAGGTATGAAGCTGGAGTTATTCTACAGGCCAGCGTACTGGAGCCGGAATATCTGTGTCAGAGTTCCTTCTTTGAAATAACATTTAAATCTGTTCTTCAAAGAAAAGAGGCTAAATCTATGCAGGTGAAGTCACCATTTTCTCTTGTGGCCACAAATCCCAATCTTCTGTTTTGAACTGCCACACGAGCCTTTACCAGCTCTCTATTTCTCACATTAGCAATCAGGTTATTGTCTGGCTTGTGCCTGCTTGATCCAGTGTATTGCTATGCATCTCTAGAGGGAAGGTGGATCTTCTCAACTGTACATGTTGCTGACCTCATGTACGTGGGACCTTGTCCTCTCCCTCTCCCTAAAACAGGCATCTGAAGACCTGAAAAATAGGTGGTGGGTGACCATGGTATAATGGTGGATATTTGCAGGGGGTTTAACCTCCACTATACAAACCTACTGCTCACCAAAGTCCTCCACATCCACAGAGCTAGAGCCAATAGGCATGCCTTATCGTATTGGGTCTTAAAGCCTGCAAAGTGCTCCCCATTCACATTATGGTCTCCAGTTCAGTACTAGAATGCAGAAAAGAACTGAACACTTAGCTCTCCACATAGGACCCAGACAGGGTGTCTAGCAACCTCTTTCTCATCAGTGCTAGGATTCCCTCCCTGGTGAAATGCATGCTTTACAAGTACACGTGACACAACATTGCACCTGAACTTTAGTGGCTCTCATAGTAGCAGCCACCATGCTGTACATTGAAAATTGATTTTGGAGGGTAGTCCATGTAGGACCATTCTTTTATGTAGCACTTTTAAGTAGTAGGCACCTGTTGGAAAATGGAAAATGTTGGAAAATGGGTTATTGGTAAGGGCAGGTAGGTACCTACACCTAGCAACAAGCCACTAACCTCCACCTAGGTACAGTTAGGTCTCAGTAAATTAATCCCAGCTCAACCCTTGGTAGCTTGGCAGCGAGCGTCAAGGCTTAACTTAGGAGACAGTGTGTAAAGCATTCAAATATCACAAAACAGTAATTAAATAAAACACAGGAAACAGTTTAAAAATCCAAAACCAATTTATAAAAATAGTTTATATTTTTATCTTTAAAATGACACAAAAACGAATAAAATCGGTTCAGGGGAACCGGAGATATGAATTTTTAAAGAATTATTATTTTTCTAGCGCTTAGAAACAAAAAGCGCCAATCGGGTCATCTGGTTGCACCTCAACCGGGGCAAAGTCAAAGTTTCAGGCCGACCGCGATGGAGCCCTGCTCGGCTACAAGTCGCGGGAGGCCTCGGTTAAAAAGTTACCTTCTGACTTAGTCTTTATTTTGAAGTTTTTCTTCACCGGGACGAACCTGCCAGTTGAATCCGACCTCCTGGAGCCCTTGTCCGGATACGCGATGTGGGTTTCCTCGGTGGAGATTTTTACCTTCGGACTTAGTCGTTTTTTCGAGATGAAAATCCTTCGACCGGGGTAAACCTGGATCTTGATCCGACGTCCGTGGAGCCCTTCTCGGATAAGATGGCTGGGAGGTCCCGGTCAACTTTTTACCTTCGGACTTAGTCTCTTTTTCGGAGGTTTTTCTTTACCGGGACGAACCACCAAGTCAGGCCGGGTCGCGGTTGAGGCAAGCCGGCTATAATTTCCGCGGCGGGTCGGTCCCTCTCTGGAGCTTTTTTACAAAAAATTTCAAATCTTCTCCAAACTTCTGGGGCTTCACCCAGATGTTCTTTTAAGGTTCTTTTGGGGTCCACAGCTCACCCCAAGGGTCCAGAAGTTCTGTGATGGTCCTTGGGGGGTGCGGACTTCAACTCCCAGAATGCACCTGGCGCAAACTCCTTTTTGGCCACTGGGCAGTTGTCAACTGGTCTCTTTTTTCAGGAGTTGGTGCAGGGGACTCTGGATAGCAATTTTTCACCTGTAGCAAACAGGGAGTCCCTCCTTGAACCAGTTGAAGCCAGGCAAAGTCCTTCTTGTGGTGAAGCCCAAGTGTGCAGCTGGTGCAGTCCTTCTGAGTGCAGGTTCCAGGTGCAGGCCAGGGGTCCAGCAGGGCAGTCCTTCTTCTCCTTTAGTTCTTTTCTTCTTGAAATCTGGCAGGGATCTGAGGTGTGGGGGCAGGTCTGCCAGTTTTATCCTTGCTCCTGGGTGAAAAGCAGGGGGGTCCTGGTTCTCCAATCAGGTACAGGGTCGTCCCCCTGTGATGACTACTTCCTGGGAAGTGTGGCAAAAATCCATCCCAAAAGGCAACATTCTCTAAAAATCCAACATGGCTGAATCTGATTTTTGGAGGTTACATCTGGCTGAGCCCACCCACTGGTGTGGCTAAAAATCATAAACACACCCCTCTCCTGCCCTCTCCTAATCTAATCAAGGGGGCACCTAGTTGTCTGGGGTTGCAGGATGTGGGGGTGTTGCTGGTTGCTCCAGATGTCCTTCTCTGCCTTTGAAGACCAGTTTGGCAGCCCTCCCCCTTCCTGCCTCACCATCTGCTGAGGGGAGATTCTCTTCCCCAAGCACATTCCTTTATGTGAAGCCAGGCCACTTCATACCTCATCAAGGCAGCTTTGGCTAAGCTGCTGCAGGCTGGCCAATCAGAGCACAGCAGCAAAAACAATGCAGGGCTGAAATTGGCAACTTTTTAGGTAAAGTCTAAAACTCTTTACCTGAACAAGTTATATTAAATCCAACAACTGGAAGTTGTGGGATTTATTACAACAATTAATTTGATACCAAATTCTTGGTATGCAACATTTAAGGAGACTTTAAAATTTAAAATAAAGTCTCCCCATTCTAGCCTATGAAGGCCATTTACTTCAATGAGGGGAAAACGAATGTGGCTGTTTTTACCTCACCAGGGTTTATAAATCTATTTTTATAAAGTCCCTGCTTATAGTTACATGGCACCCAGCCCTAGGGGCACATAGGGCATACCTTAGGGGTGACTTATATGTAAAAATAAGGTAGTTTAAGACTTTGGAACTACTTTTAATTCCAAAGTCGAATTTGCATATAACTTTAATTTAAAAGCAGCCAGCAAGGCAGGCCTGTCTTTAGAATGACACTGGGCACCTCAGCAGTGCACCTAGGTGTGCACCACCTATGCTGTGGTCCCTAAACCTACATGCCCTACCATATACTAGGGACTTATAGGTAGGTTAACTTAGCCAATTATAATTAGCCTAATTTGCATATCCATTTTACACAGAGCACTGGCCCTGGGACTGGTAAGCAGTACCCAGGGCACAGCCAAGAGTCAGTAACCACCAGTACCTATCCAAAAAGTGTGGGGGTGATCAGGCAAAAAAAGGAGGACTTTCCTACACTGCCCCCCCCAGATGAAAGGTGATGGGTACTAACCTACACCCTGGTAGTCCTCATCAGCTAAGTGGAAAAATCTGGAAAGGCCATCTGCATTGGCATGAGCAGTCCCAGGTCTGTGCTCCACTGTGAAGTCCATCCCCTGTAGGGAAATGGACCACCTTAACAGTTTTGGGTTCTCCCCCCTCATCTGCATCAACCACCTGAGAGGTCTGTGGTCAGTTTGTACACGGAAGTGAGTGCCAAACAAGTAAGGCCTCAACTTCTTCAGGGACCAGACCACAGCAAAGGCCTCCCTCTCAATGGCACTCCATTTTTTCTCTCTGGGGAGTAGTCGCCTGCTGATGAAGGCAACTGGGTGATCATGGCCCTCTTCATTAACTTGTGCTAACACTGCCCCAATCCCTTCCTCTGAAGCATCTGTTTGCACTACAAACTCCTTGCTATAGTCAGGGGCCAGTAACACTGGTGCTGAACACATAGCCTGTTTTAGGGTGTCAAAAGCTTTCTGACATTCTGGGGTCCAAATGACCTTCTTGGGCTGTTTCTTGGAGGTAAGCTCAGTCAGAGGAGCCACTATGGTCCCAAAATTCTGAACAAACCTCCTGTAGTACCCAGTCAGGCCAAGAAAGGCCCTGACCTGAGTCTGGGTTTTTGGAGCCTCCCAATCCAGAATAGTCTGGATCTTGGGCTGGAGAGGTTGTACATGGCCTCCACCAACAAGGTGGCCCACGTACACAACAGAGCTTTGCCCTATCTGGCACTTGCTTGCCTTGATAGTCAGGCCTGCTTGAAGCAGGGCCTGAAGCACTTACTTCAGGTGGACCAGGTGGTCCCTCCAGGTGGAACTAAATACAGCTATATCATCCAGATAAGCTGCACTGAAGGATTCCAACCCAGATAGGACTCTGTTCACCAACCGTTGGAAGGTGACAGGAGCACTTTTCATGCCAAAGGGCATCACCTTGAACTGAAAGTGGCCCTCTGGTGTGGAAAATGCTGACCTCTCTTTAGCTCCTGGACTTAAGGCAATCTGCCAATATCCTGAGGTCAGATCAAATGTGCTCAGGAATTTGGCAGCCCCCAACCTGTCAATGAGCTCATCAGCTCTAGGTATGGGGTGAGCATCAGTCCTAGTGACTGCGTTTAGACCTCTGTAGTCCACACAGAATCTCAATTCTTTCTTCCTACCTTGGGGATTAGGTTTGGGCAGAAGTACCACTGGACTGCACCAAGGACTATCAGAGGGCTCAATTACCTTGAGGTCCAACATCTTAGCCACTTCAGCTTTGATGTTGGCCTTGACCTCGTCAGACAGCCTGTACAGCTTGTTCTTGACAGGCAAGCTGTCACCAGTGTCAACATCATGGACACACCAATTGGTGAGTCCAGGGGTCAGGGAGAACAGACTAGCAAACTGTCCCAAAACTTGCTTACAGTCTTTTTGTTGCTGATCTGTCAATTTGGGAGAGAGTACCACTCCCTCCACTGACCCATCTTTTGCCTTTGAGGACAGGAGGTCTGGCAGAGGTTCACCCTCCTCCTCCATCCCTTCATCAGTGACCATCAGCATGGTCATGTCTGCCCTGTCCTGGTGGGGTTTCATCCTGTTTACATGCAGGATCCTGTGAGGATTCCTGGGGGTGCCAAGGTCCACCAAGTAGGTGACCTCACCTTTTTTCTCCAGACTTGGATAGGGCCCAGTCCATTTGGCCTGAAGTGCCCTAGGAGCCATGGGCTCCAAAACCCACACCAGCTGTCCTGGGTGATACTCAGGCATGGTAGCCTTTTGATCATGCCAGAGCTTCATGAGCTCCTGGCTGGCCTCCAGGTTTCTGCTTGCCTTCTTCATATACTCAGCCATGCGTGACCGCAGGCCTAGCACATAATCTAGCACATTCTCCTTGGACTCTTTGAGAGGCTTTTCCCAAGACTCTCTCACCAAGCACAATGGGCCTCTTACAGGGTGCCCAAACAGTAACTCAAAGGGGCTGAATCCAACCCCCTTCTGTGGCACCTCTCTGTAGGCAAACAGCAGGCATGGGAGGAGGACATCCCATCTCCTCCTGAGTTTGGCAGACAAACCCATGATCATGCCCTTCAGGGTCTTATTAAATCTTTCCACCAGACCATTGGTCTGTGGATGATAGGGGGTGGTGAACTTATAAGTAACACCACACTCATCCCACATGGCTTTCAGATAGGCTGACATAAAGTTTGTGCCCCTATCTGAGACCACCTCCTTTGGGAATCCCACTCTGGTGAACACACCAAGTAGGGCCCTAGCCACTGTGGGAGCAGTGACTGTCCGGAGGGGTTTTGCCTCAGGGTACCTGGTGGCATGGTCCACTACCACCACAATGTACCTGTTACCTGAAGCAGTTGGTGGGTCTAGGGGACCAACAATGTCAATCCCCACCCGCTCAAAGGGAGTCCCAACCACTGGCAGTGGTATCAGGGGAGCCTTTGGTTTGCCTCCTGTCTTGCCACTGGCTTGACAGGTGACACAGGAGCTGCAAAACTCCCTGACTTTTTCTGACATTTGGGGCCAATAAAAATGGTTGACCAGCCTGTTCCAGGTCTTGGTCTGTCCCAAATGTCCAGCTAAGGGGATATCATGGCTTAAGGTAAGGAGGAATTCTCTATACTTCTGGGGGACCACTACTCTCCTAGTAGCCCCTGGTTTGAGGGCCCTTGCCTCAGTGTAGAGAACTCCATCCTCCCAGTAAACCTTGTGGGTCCCACTGGTATCCCCTTGTTCTTGCCTGGTAGCAGTCTGCCTCAGGCCCTCAAGAGTGGGACACTCTCTTTGTCCCTGGCACAAATCTTCTCTGGTGGGCCCACCTGCCCCTTGCAGTTCTGCCCAATCAGGCAGAGTTTGCAGGGAAAGTGTCCCTCCCTCAGAGTTCAGATCCTCCCCCTCAGGGTTGGATTCTTCCTGACCCTCTGTACTTGTTGGGGCTGGCAAGCCAGACCCAGTGCCCTTTCTCTTTTTCTTGGAGGCTTGGCCCATTGTTCCAGGGTCCAAGTGTCCAGCATTTCCCTGTTGTGCTGCCTGTGACCTGGTCACAGCACACACCCATTCAGGGAGGTCAAGCATCTGTGCATGGACCCTTCTCTCCACTTCTGACCATTCAGATGCTTCAAGATCATTTCCCAGCAGACACTCTACTGGGAGGGCAGGAGCTACAGCTACCTTTTTAGGGCCAGTCACACCTCCCCATTCCAGACTCACCATAGCCATGGGATGGAGTTTGGTTCTGCTATCTGCATAAGTCACCTGGTGGAAGACACCAGGTAAGACCTGCTCTGGAGAAACCAGCTTTTCTGTGACCATTGTCACACTGGCTCCTGTATCTCTCAGAGCTTCCACTTCAGTCCCATTGACTTTAGGCCTCTGCCTATACCTCTCCATGATGGGAGGTAAGGTGGCCATAGTTGCAATGTCCACCCCACCCACGGATACTAAGGTGACCTCTGTGTACCCTGATTCCACCCCTGGGCCAACTTCCACCCCCAACCCTACACTAGCAATCCCCTGGGATTGCCCACCAGTGGGGGGCTTCTTGGAGCAGATAGCAACTCCTCTTTTATGTCCAGGTTGATGACAATCAAAACACTTGCCGGCCTTAGCAAGCTCCTGAAACCTTCCTGCTTTAGCAGGATCATAATTCTTTCCCTGATACCCTTTCCCTTTAAAAGTGAATTGGCTCGGGGCTCCCCCTCCCTGAGAAGTTTTTGGGGACTCTTGTGAGGACTCTTTGGGTTTTTTATCATCTTTCCCCTGGTTCTTCCCCTGAGAAGAACCATGTCCTCCCTTTTTCTGATCACCCCCTGGGGGTTTCTGGTTAACCCTAGTTCTTAACCAGTCATCTGCTGCCTCCCCCAGCTCTCTGGGGTTGGTCAACCTAGAGTCAACTAGATACTGGCGGAGCTTCTCTTGGACACAATTAGTTAGAAGGTGCTCCCTCATAATCAAATTGTACAGCCCCTCAAAGGTACTTACCCTGTTGCCCTGTATCCAGCCCTCCAGTTCCTTTACCGAAATGTCCACAAAGTCCACCCAGGACTGGGTGCTTGTCTTTTGGGTGTCCCTAAACTTGAGCCTATACTGCTCTGGTGTCAGACCAAACTTTTTAGTCAAGCAACTCTTCATACTGGGGTATGAGTCTGCATCCTCCCCACTCAAGGTTAGGAGCCTATCCCTCCCAGAGTTGGGAACTAACTCCCAAAGAAGTGAACCCCAGTACTGAGGCTTGACTCTCCTCATCTGGAGGGCCCTCTCAAAGGCCCCCAGCCATTTATCTATGTCATCCCCCTCTACATAGGCAGGAACCACCCCTTTGGGTAATCTGGGGGAAAAACCCCCACCCAGGGACACCTCAGCTTCTTTCTCGCTGCCACAATCTCTTTTTTCTTTGTTTGCCCACTTTTTCTTTTCTAGGGCCAGCTTATCTGCTTCCAAAGCAATGTATGCTAACTGGGCCTCCAGCTCTCTTTCTCTGATGGATGGGTTCTCTCCTCCTGAAAGGACCCCCTTCCTACCACTAGCTTTGGGTCTGCCCCTAGTGACTGTATCTACTGAGGACCGTTCTTCCTCATCCTCACTTGGGCTCAGATGCCTTCCCTCCCCTGAGAGGTTAGAGTTAGCATCCTCCCCTTTTTCTTCCTCCTCTGGAGCTTCCTCTGTGCCTAGCTCTTGGGCCTCAGCCCATGCTGTCAGGGATTTAATCAGGATTTGCTTCCTGAGATCAGTGGTTGCAGGCAACCCTCTTTCAATACACAACCCCCTAAGCTGGACTACTGTCAGTGTGGGTAGGCTAGCCAGATCAAGCTCCATGGTTCCCTAGTTTTGTGTCAACAAAAACTTTTTGCAAAAATTGGAAACAAGAATTTAGAAAAATTACAAAAATTCAATAATTGAAATTAATCCAAATTAACAAAAAAGAAAAAAAAAAAATGAAAAAAAAAGTTTTTTTGCACTAAGACAATTGAAAGGATTTTTAATTTGTTTTACTTAAAACCATAACGTGATACTGAACACAAGTACAGGATCCCACCGCTGCCACCAAAAATGTTGGAAAATGGGTTATTAGTAAGGGCAGGTAGGTACCTACACCTAGCAACAAGCCACTAACCTCCACCTAGGTACAGTTAGGTCTCAGTAAATTAATCCCAGCTCAACCCTTGGTAGCTTGGCAACGAGCGTCAAGGCTTAATTTAGGAGACAGTGTGTAAAGCATTCAAATATCACAAAACAGTAATTACATAAAACACAGGAAACAGTTTAAAAATCCAAAACCAATTTATAAAAATAGTTTATATTTTTATCTTTAAAATGACACAAAAACGAATAAAATCGGTTCAGGGGAACCGGAGATATGATTTTTTAAAGAATTATTATTTTTCTAGTGCTTAGAAACAAAAAGCGCCAATCGGGTCATCTGGTTGCACCTCGACCGGGGCAAAGTCAAAGTTTCAGGCCGACCGCGATGGAGCCCTGCTCGGCTACAAGTCGCGGGAGGCCTCGGATAAAAAGTTACCTTCTGACTTAGTCTTTATTTTGAAGTTTTTCTTCACCGGGACGAACCTGCCAGTTGAATCCGACCTCCTGGAGCCCTTGTCCGGATACGCGATGTGGGTTTCCTCTGTGGAGATTTTTACCTTCGGACTTAGTCGTTTTTTCGAGATGAAAATCCTTCGACCGGGGTAAACCTGGATCTTGA
This sequence comes from Pleurodeles waltl, assembly GCF_031143425.1. Taxonomy (NCBI): domain Eukaryota; kingdom Metazoa; phylum Chordata; class Amphibia; order Caudata; family Salamandridae; genus Pleurodeles; species Pleurodeles waltl. The sequence continues at coordinate 388,496,925 of NC_090445.1, forward strand.
TCCGACGTCCGCGGAGCCCTTCTCGGATACGATGGCTGGGAGGTCCCGGTCAACTTTTTACCTTCGGACTTAGTCTCTTTTTCTGAGGTTTTTCTTTACCGGGACGAACCACCAAGTCAGGCCGGGTCGCGGTTGAGGCAAGCCAGCTAGAATTTCCGCGGCGGGTCGGTCCCTCTCTGGAGCTTTTTTACAAATTTTTTCAAATCTTCTCCAAACTTCTGGGGCTTCACCCAGATGTTCTTTTAAGGTTCTTTTGGGGTCCACAGCTCACCCCAAGGGTCCAGAAGTTCTGTGATGGTCCTTAGGGGGTGCGGACTTCAACTCCCAGAATGCACCTGGCGCAAACTCCTTTTTGGCCACTGGGAAGTGGTCAACTGGTCTCTTTTTTCAGGAGTTGGTGCAGGGGACTCTGGATAGCAATTTTTCACCTGTAGCAAACAGGGAGTCCCTCCTTGAACCAGTTGAAGCCAGGCAAAGTCCTTCTTGTGGTGAAGCCCAAGTGTGCAGCTGGTGCAGTCCTTCTGAGTGCAGGTTCCAGGTGCAGGCCAGGGGTCCAGCAGGGCAGTCCTTCTTCTCCTTTAGTTCTTTTCTTCTTGAAATCTGGCAGGGATCTGAGGTGTGGGGGCAGGTCTGCCAGTTTTATCCTTCTTCCTGGGTGAAAAGCAGGGGGGTCCTGGTTCTCCAATCAGGTACAGGGTCGTCCCCCTGTGATGACTACTTCCTGGGAAGTGTGGCAAAAATCCATCCCAAAAGGCAACATTCTCTAAAAATCCAACATGGCTGAATCTGATTTTTGGAGGTTACATCTGGCTGAGCCCACCCACTGGTGTGGCTAAAAATCATAAACACACCCCTCTCCTGCCCTCTCCTAATCTAATCAAGGGGGCACCTAGTTGTCTGGGGTTGCAGGATGTGGGGGTGTTGCTGGTTGCTCCAGATGTCCTTCTCTGCCTTTGAAGACCAGTTTGGCAGCCCTCCCCCTTCCTGCCTCACCATCTGCTGAGGGGAGATTCTCTTCCCCAAGCACATTCCTTTGTGTGAAGCCAGGCCACTTCACACCTCATCAAGGCAGCTTTGGCTAAGCTGCTGCAGGCTGGCCAATCAGAGCACAGCAGCAAAAACAATGCAGGGCTGAAATTGGCAACTTTTTAGGTAAAGTCTAAAACTCTTTACCTGAACAAGTTATATTAAATCCAACAACTGGAAGTTGTGGGATTTATTACAACAATTAATTTGATACCAAATTCTTGGTATGCAACATTTAAGGAGACTTTAAAATTTAAAATAAAGTCTCCCCATTCTAGCCTATGAAGGCCATTTACTTCAATGAGGGAAAAACGAATGTGGCTGTTTTTACCTCACCAGGGTTTATAAATCTATTTTTATAAAGTCCCTGCTTATAGTTACATGGCACCCAGCCCTAGGGGCACATAGGGCATACCTTAGGGGTGACTTATATGTAAAAATAAGGTAGTTTAAGACTTTGGAACTACTTTTAATTCCAAAGTCGAATTTGCATATAACTTTAATTTAAAAGCAGCCAGCAAGGCAGGCCTGTCTTTAGAATGACACTGGGCACCTCAGCAGTGCACCTAGGTGTGCACCACCTATGCTGTGGTCCCTAAACCTACATGCCCTACCATATACTAGGGACTTATAGGTAGGTTAACTTAGCCAATTATAATTAGCCTAATTTGCATATCCATTTTACACAGAGCACTGGCCCTGGGACTGGTAAGCAGTACCCAGGGCACAGCCAAGAGTCAGTAACCACCAGTACCTATCCAAAAAGTGTGGGGGTGATCAGGCAAAAAAAGGAGGACTTTCCTACACTGCCCCCCCCAGATGAAAGGTGATGGGTACTAACCTACACCCTGGTAGTCCTCATCAGCTAAGTGGAAAAATCTGGAAAGGCCATCTGCATTGGCATGAGCAGTCCCAGGTCTGTGCTCCACTGTGAAGTCCATCCCCTGTAGGGAAATGGACCACCTTAACAGTTTTGGGTTCTCCCCCCTCATCTGCATCAACCACCTGAGAGGTCTGTGGTCAGTTTGTACACGGAAGTGAGTGCCAAACAAGTAAGGCCTCAACTTCTTCAGGGACCAGACCACAGCAAAGGCCTCCCTCTCAATGGCACTCCATTTTTTCTCTCTGGGGAGTAGTCGCCTGCTGATGAAGGCAACTGGGTGATCATGGCCCTCTTCATTAACTTGTGCTAACACTGCCCCAATCCCTTCCTCTGAAGCATCTGTTTGCACTACAAACTCCTTGCTATAGTCAGGGGCCAGTAACACTGGTGCTGAACACATAGCCTGTTTTAGGGTGTCAAAAGCTTTCTGACATTCTGGGGTCCAAATGACCTTCTTGGGCTGTTTCTTGGAGGTAAGCTCAGTCAGAGGAGCCACTATGGTTCCAAAATTCTGAACAAACCTCCTGTAGTACCCAGTCAGGCCAAGAAAGGCCCTGACCTGAGTCTGGGTTTTTGGAGCCTCCCAATCCAGAATAGTCTGGATCTTGGGCTGGAGAGGTTGTACATGGCCTCCACCAACAAGGTGGCCCACGTACACAACAGAGCTTTGCCCTATCTGGCACTTGCTTGCCTTGATAGTCAGGCCTGCTTGAAGCAGGGCCTGAAGCACTTACTTCAGGTGGACCAGGTGGTCCCTCCAGGTGGAACTAAATACAGCTATATCATCCAGATAAGCTGCACTGAAGGATTCCAACCCAGATAGGACTCTGTTCACCAACCGTTGGAAGGTGACAGGAGCACTTTTCATGCCAAAGGGCATCACCTTGAACTGAAAGTGGCCCTCTGGTGTGGAAAATGCTGACCTCTCTTTAGCTCCTGGACTTAAGGCAATCTGCCAATATCCTGAGGTCAGATCAAATGTGCTCAGGAATTTGGCAGCCCCCAACCTGTCAATGAGCTCATCAGCTCTAGGTATGGGGTGAGCATCAGTCCTAGTGACTGCGTTTAGACCTCTGTAGTCCACACAGAATCTCAATTCTTTCTTCCTACCTTGGGGATTAGGTTTGGGCAGAAGTACCACTGGACTGCACCAAGGACTATCAGAGGGCTCAATTACCTTGAGGTCCAACATCTTAGCCACTTCAGCTTTGATGTTGGCCTTGACCTCGTCAGACAGCCTGTACAGCTTGTTCTTGACAGGCAAGCTGTCACCAGTGTCAACATCATGGACACACCAATTGGTGAGTCCAGGGGTCAGGGAGAACAGACTAGCAAACTGTCCCAAAACTTGCTTACAGTCTTTTTGTTGCTGATCTGTCAATTTGGGAGAGAGTACCACTCCCTCCACTGACCCATCTTTTGCCTTTGAGGACAGGAGGTCTGGCAGAGGTTCACCCTCCTCCTCCATCCCTTCATCAGTGACCATCAGCATGGTCATGTCTGCCCTGTCCTGGTGGGGTTTCATCCTGTTTACATGCAGGATCCTGTGAGGATTCCTGGGGGTGCCAAGGTCCACCAAGTAGGTGACCTCACCTTTTTTCTCCAGACTTGGATAGGGCCCAGTCCATTTGGCCTGAAGTGCCCTAGGAGCCATGGGCTCCAAAACCCACACCAGCTGTCCTGGGTGATACTCAGGCATGGTAGCCTTTTGATCATGCCAGAGCTTCATGAGCTCCTGGCTGGCCTCCAGGTTTCTGCTTGCCTTCTTCATATACTCAGCCATGCGTGACCGCAGGCCTAGCACATAATCTAGCACATTCTCCTTGGACTCTTTGAGAGGCTTTTCCCAAGACTCTCTCACCAAGCACAATGGGCCTCTTACAGGGTGCCCAAACAGTAACTCAAAGGGGCTGAATCCAACCCCCTTCTGTGGCACCTCTCTGTAGGCAAACAGCAGGCATGGGAGGAGGACATCCCATCTCCTCCTGAGTTTGGCAGACAAACCCATGATCATGCCCTTCAGGGTCTTATTAAATCTTTCCACCAGACCATTGGTCTGTGGATGATAGGGGGTGGTGAACTTATAAGTAACACCACACTCATCCCACATGGCTTTCAGATAGGCTGACATAAAGTTTGTGCCCCTATCTGAGACCACCTCCTTTGGGAATCCCACTCTGGTGAACACACCAAGTAGGGCCCTAGCCACTGTGGGAGCAGTGACTGTCCGGAGGGGTTTTGCCTCAGGGTACCTGGTGGCATGGTCCACTACCACCACAATGTACCTGTTACCTGAAGCAGTTGGTGGGTCTAGGGGACCAACAATGTCAATCCCCACCCGCTCAAAGGGAGTCCCAACCACTGGCAGTGGTATCAGGGGAGCCTTTGGTTTGCCTCCTGTCTTGCCACTGGCTTGACAGGTGACACAGGAGCTGCAAAACTCCCTGACTTTTTCTGACATTTGGGGCCAATAAAAATGGTTGACCAGCCTGTTCCAGGTCTTGGTCTGTCCCAAATGTCCAGCTAAGGGGATATCATGGCTTAAGGTAAGGAGGAATTCTCTATACTTCTGGGGGACCACTACTCTCCTAGTAGCCCCTGGTTTGAGGGCCCTTGCCTCAGTGTAGAGAACTCCATCCTCCCAGTAAACCTTGTGGGTCCCACTGGTATCCCCTTGTTCTTGCCTGGTAGCAGTCTGCCTCAGGCCCTCAAGAGTGGGACACTCTCTTTGTCCCTGGCACAAATCTTCTCTGGTGGGCCCACCTGCCCCTTGCAGTTCTGCCCAATTAGGCAGAGTTTGCAGGGAAAGTGTCCCTCCCTCAGAGTTCAGATCCTCCCCCTCAGGGTTGGATTCTTCCTGACCCTCTGTACTTGTTGGGGCTGGCAAGCCAGACCCAGTGCCCTTTCTCTTTTTCTTGGAGGCTTGGCCCATTGTTCCAGGGTCCAAGTGTCCAGCATTTCCCTGTTGTGCTGCCTGTGACCTGGTCACAGCACACACCCATTCAGGGAGGTCAAGCATCTGTGCATGGACCCTTCTCTCCACTTCTGACCATTCAGATGCTTCAAGATCATTTCCCAGCAGACACTCTACTGGGAGGGCAGGAGCTACAGCTACCTTTTTAGGGCCAGTCACACCTCCCCATTCCAGACTCACCATAGCCATGGGATGGAGTTTGGTTCTGCTATCTGCATAAGTCACCTGGTGGAAGACACCAGGTAAGACCTGCTCTGGAGAAACCAGCTTTTCTGTGACCATTGTCACACTGGCTCCTGTATCTCTCAGAGCTTCCACTTCAGTCCCATTGACTTTAGGCCTCTGCCTATACCTCTCCATGATGGGAGGTAAGGTGGCCATAGTTGCAATGTCCACCCCACCCACGGATACTAAGGTGACCTCTGTGTACCCTGATTCCACCCCTGGGCCAACTTCCACCCCCAACCCTACACTAGCAATCCCCTGGGATTGCCCACCAGTGGGGGGCTTCTTGGAGCAGATAGCAACTCCTCTTTTATGTCCAGGTTGATGACAATCAAAACACTTGCCGGCCTTAGCAAGCTCCTGAAACCTTCCTGCTTTAGCAGGATCATAATTCTTTCCCTGATACCCTTTCCCTTTAAAAGTGAATTGGCTCGGGGCTCCCCCTCCCTGAGAAGTTTTTGGGGACTCTTGTGAGGACTCTTTGGGTTTTTTATCATCTTTCCCCTGGTTCTTCCCCTGAGAAGAACCATGTCCTCCCTTTTTCTGATCACCCCCTGGGGGTTTCTGGTTAACCCTAGTTCTTAACCAGTCATCTGCTGCCTCCCCCAGCTCTCTGGGGTTGGTCAACCTAGAGTCAACTAGATACTGGCGGAGCTTCTCTTGGACACAATTAGTTAGAAGGTGCTCCCTCATAATCAAATTGTACAGCCCCTCAAAGGTACTTACCCTGTTGCCCTGTATCCAGCCCTCCAGTTCCTTTACCGAAATGTCCACAAAGTCCACCCAGGACTGGGTGCTTGTCTTTTGGGTGTCCCTAAACTTGAGCCTATACTGCTCTGGTGTCAGACCAAACTTTTTAGTCAAGCAACTCTTCATACTGGGGTATGAGTCTGCATCCTCCCCACTCAAGGTTAGGAGCCTATCCCTCCCAGAGTTGGGAACTAACTCCCAAAGAAGTGAACCCCAGTACTGAGGCTTGACTCTCCTCATCTGGAGGGCCCTCTCAAAGGCCCCCAGCCATTTATCTATGTCATCCCCCTCTACATAGGCAGGAACCACCCCTTTGGGTAATCTGGGGGAAAAACCCCCACCCAGGGACACCTCAGCTTCTTTCTCGCTGCCACAATCTCTTTTTTCTTTGTTTGCCCACTTTTTCTTTTCTAGGGCCAGCTTATCTGCTTCCAAAGCAATGTATGCTAACTGGGCCTCCAGCTCTCTTTCTCTGATGGATGGGTTCTCTCCTCCTGAAAGGACCCCCTTCCTACCACTAGCTTTGGGTCTGCCCCTAGTGACTGTATCTACTGAGGACCGTTCTTCCTCATCCTCACTTGGGCTCAGATGCCTTCCCTCCCCTGAGAGGTTAGAGTTAGCATCCTCCCCTTTTTCTTCCTCCTCTGGAGCTTCCTCTGTGCCTAGCTCTTGGGCCTCAGCCCATGCTGTCAGGGATTTAATCAGGATTTGCTTCCTGAGATCAGTGGTTGCAGGCAACCCTCTTTCAATACACAACCCCCTAAGCTGGACTACTGTCAGTGTGGGTAGGCTAGCCAGATCAAGCTCCATGGTTCCCTAGTTTTGTGTCAACAAAAACTTTTTGCAAAAATTGGAAACAAGAATTTAGAAAAATTACAAAAATTCAATAATTGAAATTAATCCAAATTAACAAAAAAGAAAAAAAAAAAATGAAAAAAAAAGTTTTTTTGCACTAAGACAATTGAAAGGATTTTTAATTTGTTTTACTTAAAACCATAACGTGATACTGAACACAAGTACAGGATCCCACCGCTGCCACCAAAAATGTTGGAAAATGGGTTATTAGTAAGGGCAGGTAGGTACCTACACCTAGCAACAAGCCACTAACCTCCACCTAGGTACAGTTAGGTCTCAGTAAATTAATCCCAGCTCAACCCTTGGTAGCTTGGCAACGAGCGTCAAGGCTTAATTTAGGAGACAGTGTGTAAAGCATTCAAATATCACAAAACAGTAATTACATAAAACACAGGAAACAGTTTAAAAATCCAAAACCAATTTATAAAAATAGTTTATATTTTTATCTTTAAAATGACACAAAAACGAATAAAATCGGTTCAGGGGAACTGGAGATATGATTTTTTAAAGAATTATTATTTTTCTAGTGCTTAGAAACAAAAAGCGCCAATCGGGTCATCTGGTTGCACCTCGACCGGGGCAAAGTCAAAGTTTCAGGCCGACCGCGATGGAGCCCTGCTCGGCTACAAGTCGCGGGAGGCCTCGGATAAAAAGTTACCTTCTGACTTAGTCTTTATTTTGAAGTTTTTCTTCACCGGGACGAACCTGCCAGTTGAATCCGACCTCCTGGAGCCCTTGTCCGGATACGCGATGTGGGTTTCCTCTGTGGAGATTTTTACCTTCGGACTTAGTCGTTTTTTCGAGATGAAAATCCTTCGACCGGGGTAAACCTGGATCTTGATCCGACGTCCGCGGAGCCCTTCTCGGATACGATGGCTGGGAGGTCCCGGTCAACTTTTTACCTTCGGACTTAGTCTCTTTTTCTGAGGTTTTTCTTTACCGGGACGAACCACCAAGTCAGGCCGGGTCGCGGTTGAGGCAAGCCAGCTAGAATTTCCGCGGCGGGTCGGTCCCTCTCTGGAGCTTTTTTACAAATTTTTTCAAATCTTCTCCAAACTTCTGGGGCTTCACCCAGATGTTCTTTTAAGGTTCTTTTGGGGTCCACAGCTCACCCCAAGGGTCCAGAAGTTCTGTGATGGTCCTTAGGGGGTGCGGACTTCAACTCCCAGAATGCACCTGGCGCAAACTCCTTTTTGGCCACTGGGAAGTGGTCAACTGGTCTCTTTTTTCAGGAGTTGGTGCAGGGGACTCTGGATAGCAATTTTTCACCTGTAGCAAACAGGGAGTCCCTCCTTGAACCAGTTGAAGCCAGGCAAAGTCCTTCTTGTGGTGAAGCCCAAGTGTGCAGCTGGTGCAGTCCTTCTGAGTGCAGGTTCCAGGTGCAGGCCAGGGGTCCAGCAGGGCAGTCCTTCTTCTCCTTTAGTTCTTTTCTTCTTGAAATCTGGCAGGGATCTGAGGTGTGGGGGCAGGTCTGCCAGTTTTATCCTTCTTCCTGGGTGAAAAGCAGGGGGGTCCTGGTTCTCCAATCAGGTACAGGGTCGTCCCCCTGTGATGACTACTTCCTGGGAAGTGTGGCAAAAATCCATCCCAAAAGGCAACATTCTCTAAAAATCCAACATGGCTGAATCTGATTTTTGGAGGTTACATCTGGCTGAGCCCACCCACTGGTGTGGCTAAAAATCATAAACACACCCCTCTCCTGCCCTCTCCTAATCTAATCAAGGGGGCACCTAGTTGTCTGGGGTTGCAGGATGTGGGGGTGTTGCTGGTTGCTCCAGATGTCCTTCTCTGCCTTTGAAGACCAGTTTGGCAGCCCTCCCCCTTCCTGCCTCACCATCTGCTGAGGGGAGATTCTCTTCCCCAAGCACATTCCTTTGTGTGAAGCCAGGCCACTTCACACCTCATCAAGGCAGCTTTGGCTAAGCTGCTGCAGGCTGGCCAATCAGAGCACAGCAGCAAAAACAATGCAGGGCTGAAATTGGCAACTTTTTAGGTAAAGTCTAAAACTCTTTACCTGAACAAGTTATATTAAATCCAACAACTGGAAGTTGTGGGATTTATTACAACAATTAATTTGATACCAAATTCTTGGTATGCAACATTTAAGGAGACTTTAAAATTTAAAATAAAGTCTCCCCATTCTAGCCTATGAAGGCCATTTACTTCAATGAGGGAAAAACGAATGTGGCTGTTTTTACCTCACCAGGGTTTATAAATCTATTTTTATAAAGTCCCTGCTTATAGTTACATGGCACCCAGCCCTAGGGGCACATAGGGCATACCTTAGGGGTGACTTATATGTAAAAATAAGGTAGTTTAAGACTTTGGAACTACTTTTAATTCCAAAGTCGAATTTGCATATAACTTTAATTTAAAAGCAGCCAGCAAGGCAGGCCTGTCTTTAGAATGACACTGGGCACCTCAGCAGTGCACCTAGGTGTGCACCACCTATGCTGTGGTCCCTAAACCTACATGCCCTACCATATACTAGGGACTTATAGGTAGGTTAACTTAGCCAATTATAATTAGCCTAATTTGCATATCCATTTTACACAGAGCACTGGCCCTGGGACTGGTAAGCAGTACCCAGGGCACAGCCAAGAGTCAGTAACCACCAGTACCTATCCAAAAAGTGTGGGGGTGATCAGGCAAAAAAAGGAGGACTTTCCTACACTGCCCCCCCCAGATGAAAGGTGATGGGTACTAACCTACACCCTGGTAGTCCTCATCAGCTAAGTGGAAAAATCTGGAAAGGCCATCTGCATTGGCATGAGCAGTCCCAGGTCTGTGCTCCACTGTGAAGTCCATCCCCTGTAGGGAAATGGACCACCTTAACAGTTTTGGGTTCTCCCCCCTCATCTGCATCAACCACCTGAGAGGTCTGTGGTCAGTTTGTACACGGAAGTGAGTGCCAAACAAGTAAGGCCTCAACTTCTTCAGGGACCAGACCACAGCAAAGGCCTCCCTCTCAATGGCACTCCATTTTTTCTCTCTGGGGAGTAGTCGCCTGCTGATGAAGGCAACTGGGTGATCATGGCCCTCTTCATTAACTTGTGCTAACACTGCCCCAATCCCTTCCTCTGAAGCATCTGTTTGCACTACAAACTCCTTGCTATAGTCAGGGGCCAGTAACACTGGTGCTGAACACATAGCCTGTTTTAGGGTGTCAAAAGCTTTCTGACATTCTGGGGTCCAAATGACCTTCTTGGGCTGTTTCTTGGAGGTAAGCTCAGTCAGAGGTGCCACTATGGTCCCAAAATTCTGAACAAACCTCCTGTAGTACCCAGTCAGGCCAAGAAAGGCCCTGACCTGAGTCTGGGTTTTTGGAGCCTCCCAATCCAGAATAGTCTGGATCTTGGGCTGGAGAGGTTGTACATGGCCTCCACCAACAAGGTGGCCCACGTACACAACAGAGCTTTGCCCTATCTGGCACTTGCTTGCCTTGATAGTCAGGCCTGCTTGAAGCAGGGCCTGAAGCACTTACTTCAGGTGGACCAGGTGGTCCCTCCAGGTGGAACTAAATACAGCTATATCATCCAGATAAGCTGCACTGAAGGATTCCAACCCAGATAGGACTCTGTTCACCAACCGTTGGAAGGTGACAGGAGCACTTTTCATGCCAAAGGGCATCACCTTGAACTGAAAGTGGCCCTCTGGTGTGGAAAATGCTGACCTCTCTTTAGCTCCTGGACTTAAGGCAATCTGCCAATATCCTGAGGTCAGATCAAATGTGCTCAGGAATTTGGCAGCCCCCAACCTGTCAATGAGCTCATCAGCTCTAGGTATGGGGTGAGCATCAGTCCTAGTGACTGCGTTTAGACCTCTGTAGTCCACACAGAATCTCAATTCTTTCTTCCTACCTTGGGGATTAGGTTTGGGCAGAAGTACCACTGGACTGCACCAAGGACTATCAGAGGGCTCAATTACCTTGAGGTCCAACATCTTAGCCACTTCAGCTTTGATGTTGGCCTTGACCTCGTCAGACAGCCTGTATAGCTTGTTCTTGACAGGCAAGCTGTCACCAGTGTCAACATCATGGACACACCAATTGGTGAGTCCAGGGGTCAGGGAGAACAGACTAGCAAACTGTCCCAAAACTTGCTTACAGTCTTTTTGTTGCTGATCTGTCAATTTGGGAGAGAGTACCACTCCCTCCACTGACCCATCTTTTGCCTTTGAGGACAGGAGGTCTGGCAGAGGTTCACCCTCCTCCTCCATCCCTTCATCAGTGACCATCAGCATGGTCATGTCTGCCCTGTCCTGGTGGGGTTTCATCCTGTTTACATGCAGGATCCTGTGAGGATTCCTGGGGGTGCCAAGGTCCACCAAGTAGGTGACCTCACCTTTTTTCTCCAGACTTGGATAGGGCCCAGTCCATTTGGCCTGAAGTGCCCTAGGAGCCATGGGCTCCAAAACCCACACCAGCTGTCCTGGGTGATACTCAGGCATGGTAGCCTTTTGATCATGCCAGAGCTTCATGAGCTCCTGGCTGGCCTCCAGGTTTCTGCTTGCCTTCTTCATATACTCAGCCATGCGTGACCGCAGGCCTAGCACATAATCTAGCACATTCTCCTTGGACTCTTTGAGAGGCTTTTCCCAAGACTCTCTCACCAAGCACAATGGGCCTCTTACAGGGTGCCCAAACAGTAACTCAAAGGGGCTGAATCCAACCCCCTTCTGTGGCACCTCTCTGTAGGCAAACAGCAGGCATGGGAGGAGGACATCCCATCTCCTCCTGAGTTTGGCAGACAAACCCATGATCATGCCCTTCAGGGTCTTATTAAATCTTTCCACCAGACCATTGGTCTGTGGATGATAGGGGGTGGTGAACTTATAAGTAACACCACACTCATCCCACATGGCTTTCAGATAGGCTGACATAAAGTTTGTGCCCCTATCTGAGACCACCTCCTTTGGGAATCCCACTCTGGTGAACACACCAAGTAGGGCCCTAGCCACTGTGGGAGCAGTGACTGTCCGGAGGGGTTTTGCCTCAGGGTACCTGGTGGCATGGTCCACTACCACCACAATGTACCTGTTACCTGAAGCAGTTGGTGGGTCTAGGGGACCAACAATGTCAATCCCCACCCGCTCAAAGGGAGTCCCAACCACTGGCAGTGGTATCAGGGGAGCCTTTGGTTTGCCTCCTGTCTTGCCACTGGCTTGACAGGTGACACAGGAGCTGCAAAACTCCCTGACTTTTTCTGACATTTGGGGCCAATAAAAATGGTTGACCAGCCTGTTCCAGGTCTTGGTCTGTCCCAAATGTCCAGCTAAGGGGATATCATGGCTTAAGGTAAGGAGGAATTCTCTATACTTCTGGGGGACCACTACTCTCCTAGTAGCCCCTGGTTTGAGGGCCCTTGCCTCAGTGTAGAGAACTCCATCCTCCCAGTAAACCTTGTGGGTCCCACTGGTATCCCCTTGTTCTTGCCTGGTAGCAGTCTGCCTCAGGCCCTCAAGAGTGGGACACTCTCTTTGTCCCTGGCACAAATCTTCTCTGGTGGGCCCACCTGCCCCTTGCAGTTCTGCCCAATCAGGCAGAGTTTGCAGGGAAAGTGTCCCTCCCTCAGAGTTCAGATCCTCCCCCTCAGGGTTGGATTCTTCCTGACCCTCTGTACTTGTTGGGGCTGGCAAGCCAGACCCAGTGCCCTTTCTCTTTTTCTTGGAGGCTTGGCCCATTGTTCCAGGGTCCAAGTGTCCAGCATTTCCCTGTTGTGCTGCCTGTGACCTGGTCACAGCACACACCCATTCAGGGAGGTCAAGCATCTGTGCATGGACCCTTCTCTCCACTTCTGACCATTCAGATGCTTCAAGATCATTTCCCAGCAGACACTCTACTGGGAGGGCAGGAGCTACAGCTACCTTTTTAGGGCCAGTCACACCTCCCCATTCCAGACTCACCATAGCCATGGGATGGAGTTTGGTTCTGCTATCTGCATAAGTCACCTGGTGGAAGACACCAGGTAAGACCTGCTCTGGAGAAACCAGCTTTTCTGTGACCATTGTCACACTGGCTCCTGTATCTCTCAGAGCTTCCACTTCAGTCCCATTGACTTTAGGCCTCTGCCTATACCTCTCCATGATGGGAGGTAAGGTGGCCATAGTTGCAATGTCCACCCCACCCACGGATACTAAGGTGACCTCTGTGTACCCTGATTCCACCCCTGGGCCAACTTCCACCCCCAACCCTACACTAGCAATCCCCTGGGATTGCCCACCAGTGGGGGGCTTCTTGGAGCAGATAGCAACTCCTCTTTTATGTCCAGGTTGATGACAATCAAAACACTTGCCGGCCTTAGCAAGCTCCTGAAACCTTCCTGCTTTAGCAGGATCATAATTCTTTCCCTGATACCCTTTCCCTTTAAAAGTGAATTGGCTCGGGGCTCCCCCTCCCTGAGAAGTTTTTGGGGACTCTTGTGAGGACTCTTTGGGTTTTTTATCATCTTTCCCCTGGTTCTTCCCCTGAGAAGAACCATGTCCTCCCTTTTTCTGATCACCCCCTGGGGGTTTCTGGTTAACCCTAGTTCTTAACCAGTCATCTGCTGCCTCCCCCAGCTCTCTGGGGTTGGTCAACCTAGAGTCAACTAGATACTGGCGGAGCTTCTCTTGGACACAATTAGTTAGAAGGTGCTCCCTCATAATCAAATTGTACAGCCCCTCAAAGGTACTTACCCTGTTGCCCTGTATCCAGCCCTCCAGTTCCTTTACCGAAATGTCCACAAAGTCCACCCAGGACTGGGTGCTTGTCTTTTGGGTGTCCCTAAACTTGAGCCTATACTGCTCTGGTGTCAGACCAAACTTTTTAGTCAAGCAACTCTTCATACTGGGGTATGAGTCTGCATCCTCCCCACTCAAGGTTAGGAGCCTATCCCTCCCAGAGTTGGGAACTAACTCCCAAAGAAGTGAACCCCAGTACTGAGGCTTGACTCTCCTCATCTGGAGGGCCCTCTCAAAGGCCCCCAGCCATTTATCTATGTCATCCCCCTCTACATAGGCAGGAACCACCCCTTTGGGTAATCTGGGGGAAAAACCCCCACCCAGGGACACCTCAGCTTCTTTCTCGCTGCCACAATCTCTTTTTTCTTTGTTTGCCCACTTTTTCTTTTCTAGGGCCAGCTTATCTGCTTCCAAAGCAATGTATGCTAACTGGGCCTCCAGCTCTCTTTCTCTGATGGATGGGTTCTCTCCTCCTGAAAGGACCCCCTTCCTACCACTAGCTTTGGGTCTGCCCCTAGTGACTGTATCTACTGAGGACCGTTCTTCCTCATCCTCACTTGGGCTCAGATGCCTTCCCTCCCCTGAGAGGTTAGAGTTAGCATCCTCCCCTTTTTCTTCCTCCTCTGGAGCTTCCTCTGTGCCTAGCTCTTGGGCCTCAGCCCATGCTGTCAGGGATTTAATCAGGATTTGCTTCCTGAGATCAGTGGTTGCAGGCAACCCTCTTTCAATACACAACCCCCTAAGCTGGACTACTGTCAGTGTGGGTAGGCTAGCCAGATCAAGCTCCATGGTTCCCTAGTTTTGTGTCAACAAAAACTTTTTGCAAAAATTGGAAACAAGAATTTAGAAAAATTACAAAAATTCAATAATTGAAATTAATCCAAATTAACAAAAAAGAAAAAAAAAAAATGAAAAAAAAAGTTTTTTTGCACTAAGACAATTGAAAGGATTTTTAATTTGTTTTACTTAAAACCATAACGTGATACTGAACACAAGTACAGGATCCCACCGCTGCCACCAAAAATGTTGGAAAATGGGTTATTAGTAAGGGCAGGTAGGTACCTACACCTAGCAACAAGCCACTAACCTCCACCTAGGTACAGTTAGGTCTCAGTAAATTAATCCCAGCTCAACCCTTGGTAGCTTGGCAACGAGCGTCAAGGCTTAATTTAGGAGACAGTGTGTAAAGCATTCAAATATCACAAAACAGTAATTACATAAAACACAGGAAACAGTTTAAAAATCCAAAACCAATTTATAAAAATAGTTTATATTTTTATCTTTAAAATGACACAAAAACGAATAAAATCGGTTCAGGGGAACCGGAGATATGATTTTTTAAAGAATTATTATTTTTCTAGTGCTTAGAAACAAAAAGCGCCAATCGGGTCATCTGGTTGCACCTCGACCGGGGCAAAGTCAAAGTTTCAGGCCGACCGCGATGGAGCCCTGCTCGGCTACAAGTCGCGGGAGGCCTCGGATAAAAAGTTACCTTCTGACTTAGTCTTTATTTTGAAGTTTTTCTTCACCGGGACGAACCTGCCAGTTGAATCCGACCTCCTGGAGCCCTTGTCCGGATACGCGATGTGGGTTTCCTCTGTGGAGATTTTTACCTTCGGACTTAGTCGTTTTTTCGAGATGAAAATCCTTCGACCGGGGTAAACCTGGATCTTGATCCGACGTCCGCGGAGCCCTTCTCGGATACGATGGCTGGGAGGTCCCGGTCAACTTTTTACCTTCGGACTTAGTCTCTTTTTCTGAGGTTTTTCTTTACCGGGACGAACCACCAAGTCAGGCCGGGTCGCGGTTGAGGCAAGCCAGCTAGAATTTCCGCGGCGGGTCGGTCCCTCTCTGGAGCTTTTTTACAAATTTTTTCAAATCTTCTCCAAACTTCTGGGGCTTCACCCAGATGTTCTTTTAAGGTTCTTTTGGGGTCCACAGCTCACCCCAAGGGTCCAGAAGTTCTGTGATGGTCCTTAGGGGGTGCGGACTTCAACTCCCAGAATGCACCTGGCGCAAACTCCTTTTTGGCCACTGGGAAGTGGTCAACTGGTCTCTTTTTTCAGGAGTTGGTGCAGGGGACTCTGGATAGCAATTTTTCACCTGTAGCAAACAGGGAGTCCCTCCTTGAACCAGTTGAAGCCAGGCAAAGTCCTTCTTGTGGTGAAGCCCAAGTGTGCAGCTGGTGCAGTCCTTCTGAGTGCAGGTTCCAGGTGCAGGCCAGGGGTCCAGCAGGGCAGTCCTTCTTCTCCTTTAGTTCTTTTCTTCTTGAAATCTGGCAGGGATCTGAGGTGTGGGGGCAGGTCTGCCAGTTTTATCCTTCTTCCTGGGTGAAAAGCAGGGGGGTCCTGGTTCTCCAATCAGGTACAGGGTCGTCCCCCTGTGATGACTACTTCCTGGGAAGTGTGGCAAAAATCCATCCCAAAAGGCAACATTCTCTAAAAATCCAACATGGCTGAATCTGATTTTTGGAGGTTACATCTGGCTGAGCCCACCCACTGGTGTGGCTAAAAATCATAAACACACCCCTCTCCTGCCCTCTCCTAATCTAATCAAGGGGGCACCTAGTTGTCTGGGGTTGCAGGATGTGGGGGTGTTGCTGGTTGCTCCAGATGTCCTTCTCTGCCTTTGAAGACCAGTTTGGCAGCCCTCCCCCTTCCTGCCTCACCATCTGCTGAGGGGAGATTCTCTTCCCCAAGCACATTCCTTTGTGTGAAGCCAGGCCACTTCACACCTCATCAAGGCAGCTTTGGCTAAGCTGCTGCAGGCTGGCCAATCAGAGCACAGCAGCAAAAACAATGCAGGGCTGAAATTGGCAACTTTTTAGGTAAAGTCTAAAACTCTTTACCTGAACAAGTTATATTAAATCCAACAACTGGAAGTTGTGGGATTTATTACAACAATTAATTTGATACCAAATTCTTGGTATGCAACATTTAAGGAGACTTTAAAATTTAAAATAAAGTCTCCCCATTCTAGCCTATGAAGGCCATTGACTTCAATGAGGGAAAAACGAATGTGGCTGTTTTTACCTCACCAGGGTTTATAAATCTATTTTTATAAAGTCCCTGCTTATAGTTACATGGCACCCAGCCCTAGGGGCACATAGGGCATACCTTAGGGGTGACTTATATGTAAAAATAAGGTAGTTTAAGACTTTGGAACTACTTTTAATTCCAAAGTCGAATTTGCATATAACTTTAATTTAAAAGCAGCCAGCAAGGCAGGCCTGTCTTTAGAATGACACTGGGCACCTCAGCAGTGCACCTAGGTGTGCACCACCTATGCTGTGGTCCCTAAACCTACATGCCCTACCATATACTAGGGACTTATAGGTAGGTTAACTTAGCCAATTATAATTAGCCTAATTTGCATATCCATTTTACACAGAGCACTGGCCCTGGGACTGGTAAGCAGTACCCAGGGCACAGCCAAGAGTCAGTAACCACCAGTACCTATCCAAAAAGTGTGGGGGTGATCAGGCAAAAAAAGGAGGACTTTCCTACACTGCCCCCCCCAGATGAAAGGTGATGGGTACTAACCTACACCCTGGTAGTCCTCATCAGCTAAGTGGAAAAATCTGGAAAGGCCATCTGCATTGGCATGAGCAGTCCCAGGTCTGTGCTCCACTGTGAAGTCCATCCCCTGTAGGGAAATGGACCACCTTAACAGTTTTGGGTTCTCCCCCCTCATCTGCATCAACCACCTGAGAGGTCTGTGGTCAGTTTGTACACGGAAGTGAGTGCCAAACAAGTAAGGCCTCAACTTCTTCAGGGACCAGACCACAGCAAAGGCCTCCCTCTCAATGGCACTCCATTTTTTCTCTCTGGGGAGTAGTCGCCTGCTGATGAAGGCAACTGGGTGATCATGGCCCTCTTCATTAACTTGTGCTAACACTGCCCCAATCCCTTCCTCTGAAGCATCTGTTTGCACTACAAACTCCTTGCTATAGTCAGGGGCCAGTAACACTGGTGCTGAACACATAGCCTGTTTTAGGGTGTCAAAAGCTTTCTGACATTCTGGGGTCCAAATGACCTTCTTGGGCTGTTTCTTGGAGGTAAGCTCAGTCAGAGGAGCCACTATGGTCCCAAAATTCTGAACAAACCTCCTGTAGTACCCAGTCAGGCCAAGAAAGGCCCTGACCTGAGTCTGGGTTTTTGGAGCCTCCCAATCCAGAATAGTCTGGATCTTGGGCTGGAGAGGTTGTACATGGCCTCCACCAACAAGGTGGCCCACGTACACAACAGAGCTTTGCCCTATCTGGCACTTGCTTGCCTTGATAGTCAGGCCTGCTTGAAGCAGGGCCTGAAGCACTTACTTCAGGTGGACCAGGTGGTCCCTCCAGGTGGAACTAAATACAGCTATATCATCCAGATAAGCTGCACTGAAGGATTCCAACCCAGATAGGACTCTGTTCACCAACCGTTGGAAGGTGACAGGAGCACTTTTCATGCCAAAGGGCATCACCTTGAACTGAAAGTGGCCCTCTGGTGTGGAAAATGCTGACCTCTCTTTAGCTCCTGGACTTAAGGCAATCTGCCAATATCCTGAGGTCAGATCAAATGTGCTCAGGAATTTGGCAGCCCCCAACCTGTCAATGAGCTCATCAGCTCTAGGTATGGGGTGAGCATCAGTCCTAGTGACTGCGTTTAGACCTCTGTAGTCCACACAGAATCTCAATTCTTTCTTCCTACCTTGGGGATTAGGTTTGGGCAGAAGTACCACTGGACTGCACCAAGGACTATCAGAGGGCTCAATTACCTTGAGGTCCAACATCTTAGCCACTTCAGCTTTGATGTTGGCCTTGACCTCGTCAGACAGCCTGTACAGCTTGTTCTTGACAGGCAAGCTGTCACCAGTGTCAACATCATGGACACACCAATTGGTGAGTCCAGGGGTCAGGGAGAACAGACTAGCAAACTGTCCCAAAACTTGCTTACAGTCTTTTTGTTGCTGATCTGTCAATTTGGGAGAGAGTACCACTCCCTCCACTGACCCATCTTTTGCCTTTGAGGACAGGAGGTCTGGCAGAGGTTCACCCTCCTCCTCCATCCCTTCATCAGTGACCATCAGCATGGTCATGTCTGCCCTGTCCTGGTGGGGTTTCATCCTGTTTACATGCAGGATCCTGTGAGGATTCCTGGGGGTGCCAAGGTCCACCAAGTAGGTGACCTCACCTTTTTTCTCCAGACTTGGATAGGGCCCAGTCCATTTGGCCTGAAGTGCCCTAGGAGCCATGGGCTCCAAAACCCACACCAGCTGTCCTGGGTGATACTCAGGCATGGTAGCCTTTTGATCATGCCAGAACTTCATGAGCTCCTGGCTGGCCTCCAGGTTTCTGCTTGCCTTCTTCATATACTCAGCCATGCGTGACCGCAGGCCTAGCACATAATCTAGCACATTCTCCTTGGACTCTTTGAGAGGCTTTTCCCAAGACTCTCTCACCAAGCACAATGGGCCTCTTACAGGGTGCCCAAACAGTAACTCAAAGGGGCTGAATCCAACCCCCTTCTGTGGCACCTCTCTGTAGGCAAACAGCAGGCATGGGAGGAGGACATCCCATCTCCTCCTGAGTTTGGCAGACAAACCCATGATCATGCCCTTCAGGGTCTTATTAAATCTTTCCACCAGACCATTGGTCTGTGGATGATAGGGGGTGGTGAACTTATAAGTAACACCACACTCATCCCACATGGCTTTCAGATAGGCTGACATAAAGTTTGTGCCCCTATCTGAGACCACCTCCTTTGGGAATCCCACTCTGGTGAACACACCAAGTAGGGCCCTAGCCACTGTGGGAGCAGTGACTGTCCGGAGGGGTTTTGCCTCAGGGTACCTGGTGGCATGGTCCACTACCACCACAATGTACCTGTTACCTGAAGCAGTTGGTGGGTCTAGGGGACCAACAATGTCAATCCCCACCCGCTCAAAGGGAGTCCCAACCACTGGCAGTGGTATCAGGGGAGCCTTTGGTTTGCCTCCTGTCTTGCCACTGGCTTGACAGGTGACACAGGAGCTGCAAAACTCCCTGACTTTTTCTGACATTTGGGGCCAATAAAAATGGTTGACCAGCCTGTTCCAGGTCTTGGTCTGTCCCAAATGTCCAGCTAAGGGGATATCATGGCTTAAGGTAAGGAGGAATTCTCTATACTTCTGGGGGACCACTACTCTCCTAGTAGCCCCTGGTTTGAGGGCCCTTGCCTCAGTGTAGAGAACTCCATCCTCCCAGTAAACCTTGTGGGTCCCACTGGTATCCCCTTGTTCTTGCCTGGTAGCAGTCTGCCTCAGGCCCTCAAGAGTGGGACACTCTCTTTGTCCCTGGCACAAATCTTCTCTGGTGGGCCCACCTGCCCCTTGCAGTTCTGCCCAATCAGGCAGAGTTTGCAGGGAAAGTGTCCCTCCCTCAGAGTTCAGATCCTCCCCCTCAGGGTTGGATTCTTCCTGACCCTCTGTACTTGTTGGGGCTGGCAAGCCAGACCCAGTGCCCTTTCTCTTTTTCTTGGAGGCTTGGCCCATTGTTCCAGGGTCCAAGTGTCCAGCATTTCCCTGTTGTGCTGCCTGTGACCTGGTCACAGCACACACCCATTCAGGGAGGTCAAGCATCTGTGCATGGACCCTTCTCTCCACTTCTGACCATTCAGATGCTTCAAGATCATTTCCCAGCAGACACTCTACTGGGAGGGCAGGAGCTACAGCTACCTTTTTAGGGCCAGTCACACCTCCCCATTCCAGACTCACCATAGCCATGGGATGGAGTTTGGTTCTGCTATCTGCATAAGTCACCTGGTGGAAGACACCAGGTAAGACCTGCTCTGGAGAAACCAGCTTTTCTGTGACCATTGTCACACTGGCTCCTGTATCTCTCAGAGCTTCCACTTCAGTCCCATTGACTTTAGGCCTCTGCCTATACCTCTCCATGATGGGAGGTAAGGTGGCCATAGTTGCAATGTCCACCCCACCCACGGATACTAAGGTGACCTCTGTGTACCCTGATTCCACCCCTGGGCCAACTTCCACCCCCAACCCTACACTAGCAATCCCCTGGGATTGCCCACCAGTGGGGGGCTTCTTGGAGCAGATAGCAACTCCTCTTTTATGTCCAGGTTGATGACAATCAAAACACTTGCCGGCCTTAGCAAGCTCCTGAAACCTTCCTGCTTTAGCAGGATCATAATTCTTTCCCTGATACCCTTTCCCTTTAAAAGTGAATTGGCTCGGGGCTCCCCCTCCCTGAGAAGTTTTTGGGGACTCTTGTGAGGACTCTTTGGGTTTTTTATCATCTTTCCCCTGGTTCTTCCCCTGAGAAGAACCATGTCCTCCCTTTTTCTGATCACCCCCTGGGGGTTTCTGGTTAACCCTAGTTCTTAACCAGTCATCTGCTGCCTCCCCCAGCTCTCTGGGGTTGGTCAACCTAGAGTCAACTAGATACTGGCGGAGCTTCTCTTGGACACAATTAGTTAGAAGGTGCTCCCTCATAATCAAATTGTACAGCCCCTCAAAGGTACTTACCCTGTTGCCCTGTATCCAGCCCTCCAGTTCCTTTACCGAAATGTCCACAAAGTCCACCCAGGACTGGGTGCTTGTCTTTTGGGTGTCCCTAAACTTGAGCCTATACTGCTCTGGTGTCAGACCAAACTTTTTAGTCAAGCAACTCTTCATACTGGGGTATGAGTCTGCATCCTCCCCACTCAAGGTTAGGAGCCTATCCCTCCCAGAGTTGGGAACTAACTCCCAAAGAAGTGAACCCCAGTACTGAGGCTTGACTCTCCTCATCTGGAGGGCCCTCTCAAAGGCCCCCAGCCATTTATCTATGTCATCCCCCTCTACATAGGCAGGAACCACCCCTTTGGGTAATCTGGGGGAAAAACCCCCACCCAGGGACACCTCAGCTTCTTTCTCGCTGCCACAATCTCTTTTTTCTTTGTTTGCCCACTTTTTCTTTTCTAGGGCCAGCTTATCTGCTTCCAAAGCAATGTATGCTAACTGGGCCTCCAGCTCTCTTTCTCTGATGGATGGGTTCTCTCCTCCTGAAAGGACCCCCTTCCTACCACTAGCTTTGGGTCTGCCCCTAGTGACTGTATCTACTGAGGACCGTTCTTCCTCATCCTCACTTGGGCTCAGATGCCTTCCCTCCCCTGAGAGGTTAGAGTTAGCATCCTCCCCTTTTTCTTCCTCCTCTGGAGCTTCCTCTGTGCCTAGCTCTTGGGCCTCAGCCCATGCTGTCAGGGATTTAATCAGGATTTGCTTCCTGAGATCAGTGGTTGCAGGCAACCCTCTTTCAATACACAACCCCCTAAGCTGGACTACTGTCAGTGTGGGTAGGCTAGCCAGATCAAGCTCCATGGTTCCCTAGTTTTGTGTCAACAAAAACTTTTTGCAAAAATTGGAAACAAGAATTTAGAAAAATTACAAAAATTCAATAATTGAAATTAATCCAAATTAACAAAAAAGAAAAAAAAAAAAATGAAAAAAAAAGTTTTTTTGCACTAAGACAATTGAAAGGATTTTTAATTTGTTTTACTTAAAACCATAACGTGATACTGAACACAAGTACAGGATCCCACCGCTGCCACCAAAAATGTTGGAAAATGGGTTATTAGTAAGGGCAGGTAGGTACCTACACCTAGCAACAAGCCACTAACCTCCACCTAGGTACAGTTAGGTCTCAGTAAATTAATCCCAGCTCAACCCTTGGTAGCTTGGCAACGAGCGTCAAGGCTTAATTTAGGAGACAGTGTGTAAAGCATTCAAATATCACAAAACAGTAATTACATAAAACACAGGAAACAGTTTAAAAATCCAAAACCCATTTATAAAAATAGTTTATATTTTTATCTTTAAAATGACACAAAAACGAATAAAATCGGTTCAGGGGAACCGGAGATATGATTTTTTAAAGAATTATTATTTTTCTAGTGCTTAGAAACAAAAAGCGCCAATCGGGTCATCTGGTTGCACCTCGACCGGGGCAAAGTCAAAGTTTCAGGCCGACCGCGATGGAGCCCTGCTCGGCTACAAGTCGCGGGAGGCCTCGGATAAAAAGTTACCTTCTGACTTAGTCTTTATTTTGAAGTTTTTCTTCACCGGGACGAACCTGCCAGTTGAATCCGACCTCCTGGAGCCCTTGTCCGGATACGCGATGTGGGTTTCCTCTGTGGAGATTTTTACCTTCGGACTTAGTCGTTTTTTCGAGATGAAAATCCTTCGACCGGGGTAAACCTGGATCTTGATCCGACGTCCGCGGAGCCCTTCTCGGATACGATGGCTGGGAGGTCCCGGTCAACTTTTTACCTTCGGACTTAGTCTCTTTTTCTGAGGTTTTTCTTTACCGGGACGAACCACCAAGTCAGGCCGGGTCGCGGTTGAGGCAAGCCAGCTAGAATTTCCGCGGCGGGTCGGTCCCTCTCTGGAGCTTTTTTACAAATTTTTTCAAATCTTCTCCAAACTTCTGGGGCTTCACCCAAATGTTCTTTTAAGGTTCTTTTGGGGTCCACAGCTCACCCCAAGGGTCCAGAAGTTCTGTGATGGTCCTTAGGGGGTGCGGACTTCAACTCCCAGAATGCACCTGGCGCAAACTCCTTTTTGGCCACTGGGAAGTGGTCAACTGGTCTCTTTTTTCAGGAGTTGGTGCAGGGGACTCTGGATAGCAATTTTTCACCTGTAGCAAACAGGGAGTCCCTCCTTGAACCAGTTGAAGCCAGGCAAAGTCCTTCTTGTGGTGAAGCCCAAGTGTGCAGCTGGTGCAGTCCTTCTGAGTGCAGGTTCCAGGTGCAGGCCAGGGGTCCAGCAGGGCAGTCCTTCTTCTCCTTTAGTTCTTTTCTTCTTGAAATCTGGCAGGGATCTGAGGTGTGGGGGCAGGTCTGCCAGTTTTATCCTTCTTCCTGGGTGAAAAGCAGGGGGGTCCTGGTTCTCCAATCAGGTACAGGGTCGTCCCCCTGTGATGACTACTTCCTGGGAAGTGTGGCAAAAATCCATCCCAAAAGGCAACATTCTCTAAAAATCCAACATGGCTGAATCTGATTTTTGGAGGTTACATCTGGCTGAGCCCACCCACTGGTGTGGCTAAAAATCATAAACACACCCCTCTCCTGCCCTCTCCTAATCTAATCAAGGGGGCACCTAGTTGTCTGGGGTTGCAGGATGTGGGGGTGTTGCTGGTTGCTCCAGATGTCCTTCTCTGCCTTTGAAGACCAGTTTGGCAGCCCTCCCCCTTCCTGCCTCACCATCTGCTGAGGGGAGATTCTCTTCCCCAAGCACATTCCTTTGTGTGAAGCCAGGCCACTTCACACCTCATCAAGGCAGCTTTGGCTAAGCTGCTGCAGGCTGGCCAATCAGAGCACAGCAGCAAAAACAATGCAGGGCTGAAATTGGCAACTTTTTAGGTAAAGTCTAAAACTCTTTACCTGAACAAGTTATATTAAATCCAACAACTGGAAGTTGTGGGATTTATTACAACAATTAATTTGATACCAAATTCTTGGTATGCAACATTTAAGGAGACTTTAAAATTTAAAATAAAGTCTCCCCATTCTAGCCTATGAAGGCCATTTACTTCAATGAGGGAAAAACGAATGTGGCTGTTTTTACCTCACCAGGGTTTATAAATCTATTTTTATAAAGTCCCTGCTTATAGTTACATGGCACCCAGCCCTAGGGGCACATAGGGCATACCTTAGGGGTGACTTATATGTAAAAATAAGGTAGTTTAAGACTTTGGAACTACTTTTAATTCCAAAGTCGAATTTGCATATAACTTTAATTTAAAAGCAGCCAGCAAGGCAGGCCTGTCTTTAGAATGACACTGGGCACCTCAGCAGTGCACCTAGGTGTGCACCACCTATGCTGTGGTCCCTAAACCTACATGCCCTACCATATACTAGGGACTTATAGGTAGGTTAACTTAGCCAATTATAATTAGCCTAATTTGCATATCCATTTTACACAGAGCACTGGCCCTGGGACTGGTAAGCAGTACCCAGGGCACAGCCAAGAGTCAGTAACCACCAGTACCTATCCAAAAAGTGTGGGGGTGATCAGGCAAAAAAAGGAGGACTTTCCTACACTGCCCCCCCCAGATGAAAGGTGATGGGTACTAACCTACACCCTGGTAGTCCTCATCAGCTAAGTGGAAAAATCTGGAAAGGCCATCTGCATTGGCATGAGCAGTCCCAGGTCTGTGCTCCACTGTGAAGTCCATCCCCTGTAGGGAAATGGACCACCTTAACAGTTTTGGGTTCTCCCCCCTCATCTGCATCAACCACCTGAGAGGTCTGTGGTCAGTTTGTACACGGAAGTGAGTGCCAAACAAGTAAGGCCTCAACTTCTTCAGGGACCAGACCACAGCAAAGGCCTCCCTCTCAATGGCACTCCATTTTTTCTCTCTGGGGAGTAGTCGCCTGCTGATGAAGGCAACTGGGTGATCATGGCCCTCTTCATTAACTTGTGCTAACACTGCCCCAATCCCTTCCTCTGAAGCATCTGTTTGCACTACAAACTCCTTGCTATAGTCAGGGGCCAGTAACACTGGTGCTGAACACATAGCCTGTTTTAGGGTGTCAAAAGCTTTCTGACATTCTGGGGTCCAAATGACCTTCTTGGGCTGTTTCTTGGAGGTAAGCTCAGTCAGAGGTGCCACTATGGTCCCAAAATTCTGAACAAACCTCCTGTAGTACCCAGTCAGGCCAAGAAAGGCCCTGACCTGAGTCTGGGTTTTTGGAGCCTCCCAATCCAGAATAGTCTGGATCTTGGGCTGGAGAGGTTGTACATGGCCTCCACCAACAAGGTGGCCCACGTACACAACAGAGCTTTGCCCTATCTGGCACTTGCTTGCCTTGATAGTCAGGCCTGCTTGAAGCAGGGCCTGAAGCACTTACTTCAGGTGGACCAGGTGGTCCCTCCAGGTGGAACTAAATACAGCTATATCATCCAGATAAGCTGCACTGAAGGATTCCAACCCAGATAGGACTCTGTTCACCAACCGTTGGAAGGTGACAGGAGCACTTTTCATGCCAAAGGGCATCACCTTGAACTGAAAGTGGCCCTCTGGTGTGGAAAATGCTGACCTCTCTTTAGCTCCTGGACTTAAGGCAATCTGCCAATATCCTGAGGTCAGATCAAATGTGCTCAGGAATTTGGCAGCCCCCAACCTGTCAATGAGCTCATCAGCTCTAGGTATGGGGTGAGCATCAGTCCTAGTGACTGCGTTTAGACCTCTGTAGTCCACACAGAATCTCAATTCTTTCTTCCTACCTTGGGGATTAGGTTTGGGCAGAAGTACCACTGGACTGCACCAAGGACTATCAGAGGGCTCAATTACCTTGAGGTCCAACATCTTAGCCACTTCAGCTTTGATGTTGGCCTTGACCTCGTCAGACAGCCTGTACAGCTTGTTCTTGACAGGCAAGCTGTCACCAGTGTCAACATCATGGACACACCAATTGGTGAGTCCAGGGGTCAGGGAGAACAGACTAGCAAACTGTCCCAAAACTTGCTTACAGTCTTTTTGTTGCTGATCTGTCAATTTGGGAGAGAGTACCACTCCCTCCACTGACCCATCTTTTGCCTTTGAGGACAGGAGGTCTGGCAGAGGTTCACCCTCCTCCTCCATCCCTTCATCAGTGACCATCAGCATGGTCATGTCTGCCCTGTCCTGGTGGGGTTTCATCCTGTTTACATGCAGGATCCTGTGAGGATTCCTGGGGGTGCCAAGGTCCACCAAGTAGGTGACCTCACCTTTTTTCTCCAGACTTGGATAGGGCCCAGTCCATTTGGCCTGAAGTGCCCTAGGAGCCATGGGCTCCAAAACCCACACCAGCTGTCCTGGGTGATACTCAGGCATGGTAGCCTTTTGATCATGCCAGAGCTTCATGAGCTCCTGGCTGGCCTCCAGGTTTCTGCTTGCCTTCTTCATATACTCAGCCATGCGTGACCGCAGGCCTAGCACATAATCTAGCACATTCTCCTTGGACTCTTTGAGAGGCTTTTCCCAAGACTCTCTCACCAAGCACAATGGGCCTCTTACAGGGTGCCCAAACAGTAACTCAAAGGGGCTGAATCCAACCCCCTTCTGTGGCACCTCTCTGTAGGCAAACAGCAGGCATGGGAGGAGGACATCCCATCTCCTCCTGAGTTTGGCAGACAAACCCATGATCATGCCCTTCAGGGTCTTATTAAATCTTTCCACCAGACCATTGGTCTGTGGATGATAGGGGGTGGTGAACTTATAAGTAACACCACACTCATCCCACATGGCTTTCAGATAGGCTGACATAAAGTTTGTGCCCCTATCTGAGACCACCTCCTTTGGGAATCCCATCCTGGTGAACACACCAAGTAGGGCCCTAGCCACTGTGGGAGCAGTGACTGTCCGGAGGGGTTTTGCCTCAGGGTACCTGGTGGCATGGTCCACTACCACCACAATGTACCTGTTACCTGAAGCAGTTGGTGGGTCTAGGGGACCAACAATGTCAATCCCCACCCGCTCAAAGGGAGTCCCAACCACTGGCAGTGGTATCAGGGGAGCCTTTGGTTTGCCTCCTGTCTTGCCACTGGCTTGACAGGTGACACAGGAGCTGCAAAACTCCCTGACTTTTTCTGACATTTGGGGCCAATAAAAATGGTTGACCAGCCTGTTCCAGGTCTTGGTCTGTCCCAAATGTCCAGCTAAGGGGATATCATGGCTTAAGGTAAGGAGGAATTCTCTATACTTCTGGGGGACCACTACTCTCCTAGTAGCCCCTGGTTTGAGGGCCCTTGCCTCAGTGTAGAGAACTCCATCCTCCCAGTAAACCTTGTGGGTCCCACTGGTATCCCCTTGTTCTTGCCTGGTAGCAGTCTGCCTCAGGCCCTCAAGAGTGGGACACTCTCTTTGTCCCTGGCACAAATCTTCTCTGGTGGGCCCACCTGCCCCTTGCAGTTCTGCCCAATCAGGCAGAGTTTGCAGGGAAAGTGTCCCTCCCTCAGAGTTCAGATCCTCCCCCTCAGGGTTGGATTCTTCCTGACCCTCTGTACTTGTTGGGGCTGGCAAGCCAGACCCAGTGCCCTTTCTCTTTTTCTTGGAGGCTTGGCCCATTGTTCCAGGGTCCAAGTGTCCAGCATTTCCCTGTTGTGCTGCCTGTGACCTGGTCACAGCACACACCCATTCAGGGAGGTCAAGCATCTGTGCATGGACCCTTCTCTCCACTTCTGACCATTCAGATGCTTCAAGATCATTTCCCAGCAGACACTCTACTGGGAGGGCAGGAGCTACAGCTACCTTTTTAGGGCCAGTCACACCTCCCCATTCCAGACTCACCATAGCCATGGGATGGAGTTTGGTTCTGCTATCTGCATAAGTCACCTGGTGGAAGACACCAGGTAAGACCTGCTCTGGAGAAACCAGCTTTTCTGTGACCATTGTCACACTGGCTCCTGTATCTCTCAGAGCTTCCACTTCAGTCCCATTGACTTTAGGCCTCTGCCTATACCTCTCCATGATGGGAGGTAAGGTGGCCATAGTTGCAATGTCCACCCCACCCACGGATACTAAGGTGACCTCTGTGTACCCTGATTCCACCCCTGGGCCAACTTCCACCCCCAACCCTACACTAGCAATCCCCTGGGATTGCCCACCAGTGGGGGGCTTCTTGGAGCAGATAGCAACTCCTCTTTTATGTCCAGGTTGATGACAATCAAAACACTTGCCGGCCTTAGCAAGCTCCTGAAACCTTCCTGCTTTAGCAGGATCATAATTCTTTCCCTGATACCCTTTCCCTTTAAAAGTGAATTGGCTCGGGGCTCCCCCTCCCTGAGAAGTTTTTGGGGACTCTTGTGAGGACTCTTTGGGTTTTTTATCATCTTTCCCCTGGTTCTTCCCCTGAGAAGAACCATGTCCTCCCTTTTTCTGATCACCCCCTGGGGGTTTCTGGTTAACCCTAGTTCTTAACCAGTCATCTGCTGCCTCCCCCAGCTCTCTGGGGTTGGTCAACCTAGAGTCAACTAGATACTGGCGGAGCTTCTCTTGGACACAATTAGTTAGAAGGTGCTCCCTCATAATCAAATTGTACAGCCCCTCAAAGGTACTTACCCTGTTGCCCTGTATCCAGCCCTCCAGTTCCTTTACCGAAATGTCCACAAAGTCCACCCAGGACTGGGTGCTTGTCTTTTGGGTGTCCCTAAACTTGAGCCTATACTGCTCTGGTGTCAGACCAAACTTTTTAGTCAAGCAACTCTTCATACTGGGGTATGAGTCTGCATCCTCCCCACTCAAGGTTAGGAGCCTATCCCTCCCAGAGTTGGGAACTAACTCCCAAAGAAGTGAACCCCAGTACTGAGGCTTGACTCTCCTCATCTGGAGGGCCCTCTCAAAGGCCCCCAGCCATTTATCTATGTCATCCCCCTCTACATAGGCAGGAACCACCCCTTGGGTAATCTGGGGGAAAAACCCCCACCCAGGGACACCTCAGCTTCTTTCTCGCTGCCACAATCTCTTTTTTCTTTGTTTGCCCACTTTTTCTTTTCTAGGGCCAGCTTATCTGCTTCCAAAGCAATGTATGCTAACTGGGCCTCCAGCTCTCTTTCTCTGATGGATGGGTTCTCTCCTCCTGAAAGGACCCCCTTCCTACCACTAGCTTTGGGTCTGCCCCTAGTGACTGTATCTACTGAGGACCGTTCTTCCTCATCCTCACTTGGGCTCAGATGCCTTCCCTCCCCTGAGAGGTTAGAGTTAGCATCCTCCCCTTTTTCTTCCTCCTCTGGAGCTTCCTCTGTGCCTAGCTCTTGGGCCTCAGCCCATGCTGTCAGGGATTTAATCAGGATTTGCTTCCTGAGATCAGTGGTTGCAGGCAACCCTCTTTCAATACACAACCCCCTAAGCTGGACTACTGTCAGTGTGGGTAGGCTAGCCAGATCAAGCTCCATGGTTCCCTAGTTTTGTGTCAACAAAAACTTTTTGCAAAAATTGGAAACAAGAATTTAGAAAAATTACAAAAATTCAATAATTGAAATTAATCCAAATTAACAAAAAAGAAAAAAAAAAAATGAAAAAAAAAGTTTTTTTGCACTAAGACAATTGAAAGGATTTTTAATTTGTTTTACTTAAAACCATAACGTGATACTGAACACAAGTACAGGATCCCACCGCTGCCACCAAAAATGTTGGAAAATGGGTTATTAGTAAGGGCAGGTAGGTACCTACACCTAGCAACAAGCCACTAACCTCCACCTAGGTACAGTTAGGTCTCAGTAAATTAATCCCAGCTCAACCCTTGGTAGCTTGGCAACGAGCGTCAAGGCTTAATTTAGGAGACAGTGTGTAAAGCATTCAAATATCACAAAACAGTAATTACATAAAACACAGGAAACAGTTTAAAAATCCAAAACCAATTTATAAAAATAGTTTATATTTTTATCTTTAAAATGACACAAAAACGAATAAAATCGGTTCAGGGGAACCGGAGATATGATTTTTTAAAGAATTATTATTTTTCTAGTGCTTAGAAACAAAAAGCGCCAATCGGGTCATCTGGTTGCACCTCGACCGGGGCAAAGTCAAAGTTTCAGGCCGACCGCGATGGAGCCCTGCTCGGCTACAAGTCGCGGGAGGCCTCGGATAAAAAGTTACCTTCTGACTTAGTCTTTATTTTGAAGTTTTTCTTCACCGGGACGAACCTGCCAGTTGAATCCGACCTCCTGGAGCCCTTGTCCGGATACGCGATGTGGGTTTCCTCTGTGGAGATTTTTACCTTCGGACTTAGTCGTTTTTTCGAGATGAAAATCCTTCGACCGGGGTAAACCTGGATCTTGATCCGACGTCCGCGGAGCCCTTCTCGGATACGATGGCTGGGAGGTCCCGGTCAACTTTTTACCTTCGGACTTAGTCTCTTTTTCTGAGGTTTTTCTTTACCGGGACGAACCACCAAGTCAGGCCGGGTCGCGGTTGAGGCAAGCCAGCTAGAATTTCCGCGGCGGGTCGGTCCCTCTCTGGAGCTTTTTTACAAATTTTTTCAAATCTTCTCCAAACTTCTGGGGCTTCACCCAGATGTTCTTTTAAGGTTCTTTTGGGGTCCACAGCTCACCCCAAGGGTCCAGAAGTTCTGTGATGGTCCTTAGGGGGTGCGGACTTCAACTCCCAGAATGCACCTGGCGCAAACTCCTTTTTGGCCACTGGGAAGTGGTCAACTGGTCTCTTTTTTCAGGAGTTGGTGCAGGGGACTCTGGATAGCAATTTTTCACCTGTAGCAAACAGGGAGTCCCTCCTTGAACCAGTTGAAGCCAGGCAAAGTCCTTCTTGTGGTGAAGCCCAAGTGTGCAGCTGGTGCAGTCCTTCTGAGTGCAGGTTCCAGGTGCAGGCCAGGGGTCCAGCAGGGCAGTCCTTCTTCTCCTTTAGTTCTTTTCTTCTTGAAATCTGGCAGGGATCTGAGGTGTGGGGGCAGGTCTGCCAGTTTTATCCTTCTTCCTGGGTGAAAAGCAGGGGGGTCCTGGTTCTCCAATCAGGTACAGGGTCGTCCCCCTGTGATGACTACTTCCTGGGAAGTGTGGCAAAAATCCATCCCAAAAGGCAACATTCTCTAAAAATCCAACATGGCTGAATCTGATTTTTGGAGGTTACATCTGGCTGAGCCCACCCACTGGTGTGGCTAAAAATCATAAACACACCCCTCTCCTGCCCTCTCCTAATCTAATCAAGGGGGCACCTAGTTGTCTGGGGTTGCAGGATGTGGGGGTGTTGCTGGTTGCTCCAGATGTCCTTCTCTGCCTTTGAAGACCAGTTTGGCAGCCCTCCCCCTTCCTGCCTCACCATCTGCTGAGGGGAGATTCTCTTCCCCAAGCACATTCCTTTGTGTGAAGCCAGGCCACTTCACACCTCATCAAGGCAGCTTTGGCTAAGCTGCTGCAGGCTGGCCAATCAGAGCACAGCAGCAAAAACAATGCAGGGCTGAAATTGGCAACTTTTTAGGTAAAGTCTAAAACTCTTTACCTGAACAAGTTATATTAAATCCAACAACTGGAAGTTGTGGGATTTATTACAACAATTAATTTGATACCAAATTCTTGGTATGCAACATTTAAGGAGACTTTAAAATTTAATATAAAGTCTCCCCATTCTAGCCTATGAAGGCCATTTACTTCAATGAGGGAAAAACAAATTTGGCTGTTTTTACCTCACCAGGGTTTATAAATCTATTTTTATAAAGTCCCTGCTTATAGTTACATGGCACCCAGCCCTAGGGGCACATAGGGCATACCGTAGGGGTGACTTATATGTAAAAATAAGGTCGTTTAAGACTTTGGAACTACTTTTAATTCCAAAGTCGAATTTGCATATAACTTTAATTTAAAAGCAGCCAGCAAGGCAGGCCTGTCTTTAGAATGACACTGGGCACCTCAGCAGTGCACCTAGGTGTGCACCACCTATGCCGTGGTCCCTAAACCTACATGCCCTACCATATACTAGGGACTTATAGGTAGGTTAACTTAGCCAATTATAATTAGCCTAATTTGCATATCCATTTTACACAGAGCACTGGCCCTGGGACTGGTAAGCAGTACCCAGGGCACAGCCAAGAGTCAGTAACCACCAGTACCTATCCAAAAAGTGTGGGGGTGATCAGGCAAAAAAAGGAGGACTTTCCTACAGCGCCCTACTTGATTATTGGCTCACTTACGGAGGGCAGCATGGTATTGCCTCACTCTCTTCTACTAACTGTTTGGCATGGTACAGCTTTTTCTTGAAAACAAATGACCATCGCTGAGGCTACCACCCACCCACCAAATTATGACCACAGCCGGATTTCCACCAGAAGGAAGGTGGAAATCCTGCAGTGGCCATGCCGGCGAACGGCAGTAAGGTGGCGCTGCTGCCAGCAGCAGCACCACCCCAGTAGACCTCCGCAGACCGTAATCATGACACATGATACGGCCTGGCTGTGTTCTGCTGGTGGACGCTGGTGCTGGCAGCAGTGCACGTCCTGTCTCCTGCTGGAGGACCCCCTCACAAAAGGTAAGTCGGGTGCTCCTACAGGGGAGGGGGCTGGGAGCGGGGATGTGTGTGTGGGGGTGTGTGCGCATGTCTGTGCGTGCGTGAATGCGGGTGTGTGTTGCGTGTTGTGTATGTGTGCATGTGCATGTATGGATGTGAGAGTGCGTGTATGTTGTGTTGTGTTTGTGCATGTGTGCCTGTATGTATGTAAGTGTGTGTAGATGTGTGTGTGAATGGATGTCTGCATGCGTGCTTGAATGTGAGAAAGAGTGTGTGAATGCGTGTGTGCGTGTGTTAATGAAGGTGCATGAATGAAGGGGGGGTCTGGAGAGGGAGGTGGGATGGGGGAAACCTGAGGAGGGGAAGGGGGCGGGAAGGACCCCTAGCAGTGACAGGGAAGGGATAGTGCCTACAGCCATGGTTTTCGTGGTGGTAAGGAAGCCACGAAATCCATGGCGGTAGGCGGGGTCATAATCCTGCATGCGGGCTAGTGAGCCATGGTGGACGGTATCGTACATTGGAGGTTTGGCTTGAGCCAAACTGCCAATGTCTTAATATGGGGAAAAGTACCGCCAGCCTGTTGGCAGTACTTTCCTCCATTTTACCACCGTCCGCCGGGTCATAATGAGGGCCTTTATGTTTTTATGCAAAAGATGTAATATACCCATAGCAGCAGTAGAGGGCTCCACTGCTGTATTGCGCATATATCAGGTGGGACCTGTTACAACTCAGCCTCAAACAGACATAATAGATATCTGACATACTGCACTAGCAAGAGGCAGATCAACATGCTGGATAATAGAACTTCAGCGCATGCCATCTTACCCAATCAGAAGTGGGAATATAGATAACAGGTTTACCCCAGTACCTTCAACCCTATTCTGACTTCTGTTTTGATATAAGCTAGTGCACATAGTATTGATGCTCTGCCAGCCTAGATGGAGTAAGGAGACAGAAATCAAACAATGTGTTCACACATGTCAAAGAGAAGCAGGTATTCTTTGTGTGTGTGTGTGTCTTTATGTGTGTGTGTAAAGGAGTGTATGTGTACGTCTCAGTGACTGTCCTTGTATGCTTGAGAGCATGTATGGACATGTAGGAGAGTGTGTGTGTTTGTGTGTGTGTGAGAGAGAGTTTTTAATCTGAATGCATGTGAGGTGGAAGCTATTGGGAACCGGAGTTAGGAAACACTGCGTATGACTTAGTGTCCCACCTTTTTACAAGTTTAGAAGCCACCACTGCACTACCTTGTAGGCTGCAAAGCCTACTAATAAGTGTAATATTTAATATTTAATAGTAGGGCTCCTACTTGTTAAGAAGGGTTGTTTTATGACATGTGGGTCTGCAAGTTTAAAAGCTGCAGATGTCAAGCTACATAGATAGGTGTAAGCCATGTTTTCTTTGCCGGCCCAGTGAACAGCACACCATGTGCTGCTGTTCATAGGTGAGATTTATTATTTACATTTTACTGGGTTATTTTTCTGCATAATGTACTACAGTGTTACTGGAAATTCAAATGTTATAATTGGGGAATAGCCAAGTTTACCATTTTCTAGGGCTCAGAGCACATACACTAGTCACTGGATAGCAGTGCCTCAGTGTGCTGAGTTAAAAAGCAGAGATACCAGTCAACACAAATATATGATATTGTATAATAGGATTCAGAAAATAAATGGCAAAGCCTTTCAAGAGGTATGTGAAAAAAAGAAAAATGAGTGGTTTTCAACAAATAATTTTCATGTTGAATGGTTTTCTTTGACACATTGTTTAAATGATTGAAATTCCAATACCAAATGTGTGCTTTGCATTGAATGGACCAATACATGCAGTGGTGATGCAAGTTGTTCAATAATGAAAGCTGAGTTATTTGTTTACATAACTTTTTGCATTTTTCATTATTTGCATTTTTTCTGTGTTTTTACTGCACTCTGTATGGTGTTCATGTTCACTGATATATGCTGAAATTTAAAGGTAATTATTTAGCCCAGATTAATAGTTGTTTGAAACCCACTCAGAATCATCAAGTTCAAATTCAGATCCATAATTAGGTCATTCATCTGTCTCAAAACTATGGAATGTGAGCCCCCAACGGCCGAGCATTTGTGCATTCATACACGTTTCCAAAAATGTATTTAAGCCAGCATGAGCACTGTACCCTACACTGCAAATGTTTCTAAAATGTTTGTGTTTCTCTCAATTACAGGAACTTTGTCCTGGCTCAAGCTGCTAACAATACAGTACACTCTTATTGCCATCAAGGAGGGTCACCCAGGAAAAGGAATTCCATGACCATCAATCGGAAAGAGGCTGAAGGCTTCATTAGTTTATAAGGTTATGGAACTCCACAGTGACTTGGAATATCCTTATTATGTAAGGCATGGGATATTTTATTCCTAACATATATAATACATGGTCACACATTCATTTTTACGGCAAAAAAATGAAATCCTTTGTGCATAGTTCTTTGATTTGAATGAGACATTCCGCTTGCAAACATGAAGAATAAAAATAGAATATCTAGTGCAAAGTTCAACAAAATAGCTAAAATAAAATGTCTCAAAATAGAATATCTAGTGAAAATTATCTTTCTTTCTTTTTCTTTCTTTTTTCTTTCCTTCTCTCTTTCTTTCTTTCCAAAAAATATATTAGAATTAGTTAATTGTGAACAAAATGTGTAGCTCAAAATGTGTAGAAACATGCAGAAATATTCTAACTCTTCCATAATTACCTAAGGAGTGCAAAAAATAGATGCCATAAATATTTTCTTTTTGCCAGAATAACAGAGCAGAAGAAAGAAGAGCAATGTTTTGTTCCTCAAACAGTTGCTTTCATTATGCTCAATGGCCTGACTTGCCTTCCCCTCAGGTGCTGGCTCTGGCTTCCTTTTTAATTTATAACTGTTTTTTTTAAAATAGATGTTATCTTTTTAAGTCCATTGGTAAAGTCCTTCACTTCAGTGTTGCTCAGCGGTATCAACAGTCTTAAAATACAGTTCCATAATTTATTTGCTTTTCTCATTTGTACAGATTTGGGGCCTGGTTTAGAGTTTGGTTGATGGGTTACTCCATCGCAAACTTGACAGGTATATCAATCAATCAGTGATTTTTAAAGTGTGGCTAAAAACCCTTAGAGTCTCAAGGCGCTGTTTGTGAGTGTGCTGCTCAATCGAGGAGCCAAGTCTTGTGTCCTTCCTGAACTGATTCAGTGATGCGGTTTGCCTGAGCTTGAGAGGTAGCGTGTTCCATGTCTGGGCTGGGAGGTAGTAGAAAGAAATTCCTCATGTTGTGTTTTTCTGGATCTTGGGAACGGCTGTAAGGACAAGCTGGGAATAACAGAGATTTATGTTGGGTACATAGAAGGAAAGGCGCTGGTTGAGGTATGCCAGGCCTATGTTGTGTAGTTCCTTGTAGGTGTGGATCAGGCGTTTGTATGTGATGCAGGGGATCCAATGTAGGCCAAAGTAGGCCTCTGAGGTGGGAGGAGATGTAGCTTGTGTCAGGGGATGTTCATGATGTGAATGGCTGCTTCATTCTGGGTTCTTTGTAGTCTTGATTGTAGTTTCTTGGTAATGCTGGCATAGAGTGCATTGCCATAGTCCAGTTTGCTAGTGATGAGTGTGTGGGTGACTGTCTTCCTCGTGTTAGAGGGGATCCACTTGAAAATCTTTTGCAGGAGTCAGAGGGTGTGGAAGCATAATGATGAGATGGCGCTGACTTGGCGGGTCATGGATAGAGATGATTCCAGGATGATGCCCAAATGTGTTCATGGTCCGGGGGAACGGAGGCAATTCACTGTGCGGTGGGCCACCAGGAGTTGTTCCAGGTGGAAGGGGTGGAGCCAATTAGGAGGATCTATGTGTTGTCCGATTTGAGTTTGAGATAGCTGGCTTCCATCCAGGCGACGACTGCTATCATCCCATTATGGAAATTTCTCTTGGCCTTTGCAATCATCAGACAGGGAGAGAATCATTTGGGTATTGTTGGCGTAGGAGACTATGGGCCTCATTGTGACCCTGGCAGTATAAAGACCGTCAGGGCTGTGGTGGATGTCTCACTGCCGACGGGCCGGTGGTGAAGACCGCCAAATCATGAGTTCGGAGGTTTGGCCGAAGCCAGACTGCTGATATTCCTCCCGTACCGCCAGCACCTCCAGCATGGCGAATGCCGTAATTCTGCTAGCAGTATTATGACGTGGGAGACTGACAGACTTTTACTGGCAGTCACACCACCAGAAAAAGCTGGTGGTCTTGCATCCTGGTGACAGAAAAAAAGCATTTCTGTCACCAGGATACACTCGCACACACTTCCACATACCTGCACGCATGCACTCACACACTTCTACACTCAAGCAAACACATCCTCCTCTCACCCACGCATATGCGACATACACATCCATTCACACTGAAATACAGACATGAACACCGTTGACATGAACGCATTTACTTCCCCATCCCCCCTCCAGCACATATCCACATTCACGCCCCCTAACCTCCTCACATGCATGAATCCATTCGTGCCCCTCCTCACTGCACACATGCACTCACCCTTCAATCCACATTCATCAACATGCATGCACCCACCTCCCCCCGTATTCACAACACTCACACCCACACCCCCCCTCACCCACCTCCCCTGTCAGACAATCACTCACCTCATCCGTCGAGGAGGTCATCTGGGAGGGGATGGGTCCCAGTGCTTCCACTGGGAGCAGCGCTTCACCATTAGGACACCACAACTATGCTGTATTATTGGTTGTAATAAGGTGTGCAGCATCCTTTTGGTGTGGTGGTGCCAGTGGTGGAGCCGCCTCTTCCCCGCCGATCGCCAGCATGACTGCTGTTGGATTTCCAACCGATTTTGGGTGGAAATGTGATGGCAGTAGTAATGTGGCAGTCTTAAGACTGCCAACACTGGCAGTCTTTTGGCACCCACGGATTTGGCGGTCTTGTAAAAAGAACACCTAAGTCGTGATGAGGGCCTATGTTTAGCCCACGTTGTTTGATGATCTTGGCTAGCGGGCCATGTAGATATTGAAAAGCGTTGGGCTGATTGATGAACTTTGGGGCACTCCGCAACATGTGTCTTCAGGTTCTGATGTGAACAGTGATAGTCTGACACTCTGTGGTCTTTTGGTGATGAAGGACCTGATCCAATCCAGTGCTTTATCTCAGATGCCAGTGTTGTGTAGGCTGGCACAGAGGGTGGTGTGGGAGACGGTGTCAAGCGCAGCAGAGAGGTCGAGGAGGATGAGTACTGCAGTGCCTCCGTGGTCTACTATGATACGTATGTCATTGGTGGCTGCCAGGAGTGCTGTTTTGGTGCTGTGGTTGCTTCTGAATCCGAATTGGGAAGGGTCTAGGATTTGGTGTGTCTTGACGAATTTAGTGAGTTGCAGGGAGCTCTCATCCCAGAGGAACAGTAAAAAAAAGTGTGTTTAATTAAAATTTTTCGTTTTTTGCAGGTTAAATATTTATGTCAATTCTTTTTACATATTTCGTTTAAACATAGAACAAAATAAACAAAAGATACCATAGCACTCAATTGAAAGTCTAAAAGAAGTTAAAAGCCTGTACAGTGAGGATTCACAGCAAATAGATCCAATTATACAGGTCTATTAATATGTAAAAGAAGCTGTGCTCCGAGTTATGTATGTTTTCACAACAACACGTGTTTAGTCACCATCCATTAAAGTTTCAAGGCTGTAAAAGTACATGAAGGAACGATCAAAAACCAAATACAGGGATGCCAGTGGTCTAAACCTTAGGGCATAAAAGTAAAGGTTCGGGTAACTTCCTCCACCTGTGTTCAAACAAGAGGGAAGTACTGAAAGGGTAGAATGGAGAACAGTTCCTACACCTGTGCTCAACAGAAAGGAAGATGGAAAAAGTAAGTAGAAAGCCAAATACAGTGACGCAATACATTAAAATCTGAGAATACAATCACCAAAAATTTACCATTGTAAACAGAAGTGCCTGAGATAGAAAAAGCCTTAAAGAGTTGTAGTAGCAAGGTCGCATGAATATTAAAGACACTGTACTAACCTATAATATATAAGGATCAAATATGTATGAAAATGTGTAGTATACTCAGAAATAGAAACAGATAATAGGATGTAGTCTAAATACAAGAATGAGCAATGAATGTTCTGTTTCAGGGAATCCAAGTACTTAATACTCTTGATGTCCACTGGTGGGACCTACCTGTACATCTAGTAGCAGGGTCAACTCCAAGGCAATGTGACAGGTACCACTGTGCCAGGTAATGGCTTTAGGAGAGGGTGCCATGTTTGGAAAAATATTACAGTTTTAAGAGCCACTGCTGCAGAGTTCCTTGCCTTCGGCAAATTTCAGGCAACAATAAAAATGTCAATATAACTCTGGTGATTAACATTCTACATGGAGAGTGTTTGGAGTATCCTCTAGTGGAAGTTTTAATGTAGCGCAGAGGGTTAATATGCTTCCTGCAAAAAACAGGCACCATGAAGATCAAAAAGTACATATAACACAAATAGGTCAATGGGTTACTGCTTTTGTCAGAGAGGACCATTTGGTACTTACAATTTATAAGCCAAAATCCTAATATAGAACAGTAAGCTATTAACTGTCACCAAAGAACTGCATGCATTCTGCAAGGTAAGGATTAGAGTGTTATTATTTTTCCCCTGGTCTTTCATTGTCAGAATGTTGCAAACATTTTCATATAGGTATAAATCGATTCTTATTATTAAAGAGAACCCTCAATGAAGGTGTTACATTTTAAATTCTGAGTTCATACTTCTCCAGACCAAGCACTCTAAAACTATACAGGTTACCAATATGGATGACATGTGATGCCTACACCTTGTAGTCCTCTGTCTTATGTAACATTTCGTATCCACTGATTTACAGACTTATGATTGATTGTCTCTGTATGTGTGTGATGTAAAGTGCTTTGACACCCTACAATGGAATGTTTGGCGCTATCAAACTAATTAAAAGCTTCTCAGCATGGTTATGGAGACTTGAGGCGCTTTTCTAAAGGGTGGTAGTGAGGGAATCCATGGCAGAGGTGGTAGTTGGAGGGCTCCAAAAAACATTGTTGCACAGGCCACCGTCAGCACTAAGGCTGGCCCTATCTAGTAGAAAGCCCTATAGGAAAGTAATCACTAGCTAGGGAGTATATAGGGAAGCCTGCCTGGAGTGTAGTTTTAGGAGTTCATGAACTTGATGATTGATGGATGATGCCTAAACTGTGTAAACGTTAACATAAATCAGATATTAGATTCTGCTGACTTATTTAGCAATAGAAACAAGTAAGTTAAGACTATGTAATAGGTAGAGATAACCTACCTACAGATCATCTTCAAAGCATACACGGTCCCAAATAGGAAATATTATGCTTGGTAAAGAGACCTTGGTAAGACTCCACCTGAGTGAAGTTTTCACTAGGCAGTAGGTGTGGGATACCCCAGTATATTCCCTTGCCGATGGGCAAAAGGTTTTCAAAGGCAAACCTTCCCTCTTTTACAGCACATCCTGTTTGGCTAACTGCAGACTATCACACGTCACCATTTTCAGTAAAAATCCAACATCACAAATTTCTGCTAGCCTATGGAGCTTCTGGCACACCTACAGGTGTTTTTAAGGCAATGAGAAGCTCCCACCCACTCAAAAACGCAAATTGGGTTTAGAGTTCACTTTCTACTGCTTCCCTGCAACCAAGTTCGAGAGACAAAAGTATGTTTTTGAATCAATAGACCACTCTTCCCCAGGCTTCCCCTTTCACAAAACTGTAACAGGCATTTGCAATGCAATGAGTCCCGTGCTTGCTCGAGTTAGAGCTATTTGCATTGTAAATTCCTAACTGGACTTTTCTTGCCACATAAATTGAAAATTAAAAGTAAGATAGTTGACATAAGCAAGCCAATTAAAAGCACTATGGCCGCCATGAGAATGAGTGAGAAGGAGATACACAAAAGGAAAAAGAAGTTTGCTCACAGTATTGGTAAAAGTGCATTTTTCCATGTAACAGGGTTGATGCCCAAGGCGGTAACAAACCAGCCCTAGGGAGGGACAAATGTAAAGCATTTACCAATTATAACAAAGGATTTTTGAAAGGCAAGCCCATGAACAAGTGATAGTGATGGCCGTTTGGTGGGTGTTGTTAAAAGCCGACAGATAGATTACAACAGGCCAAAGCACTTGCGAGTTCGACCTAAAAAGTACTACTCTCCCTCTAGTTCCCTAGGTTCTTAGTTATGGATAATGCTACCATACATAACATATGCACAGCTATGCAAACCCATAACTACCACACCAAGGCCCTCATTATGAGATTGGCGGCAAATGCCGCCTACTCCCACGGCGACGGCCACCAACATACTGTCACCGTGGCTACCGACCATCCATGCCATTATGACCATAGCTGGAATTCCGCCAGAAGGCTAGTGGAAATCCGGCCATGGTCATGGAGGCGGTCGGTGGAAAGGTGGCACTGCTGCCAGCAGCAGTGCCACGGCAGCAAAACTCCACCTACTGTATCATGTTCCATGAAACGGCCTGGTCGGTGTTTTGCTGGCAGACGCTGCTGCTGGCTGCAGCGTTGCGTCCCGTCTCCTGTCGGAGGACCCCCTGCAAGCAGATAAGTCAGGTTCTCTGACATGAGAGGGGTTGTGGGGGGTGTTGTGTGCATGTGTGCGGGTGTGTGTGACTGTATTTGAATGTGTGCATGCATGTGTAATGTGTGTGTGAATGTGTGTGTACGTACATGTTGTGTTGTGTGATTGCGTGTGTGCCTGGATATATGTTTTTGAGTTTTGCAGTGACTGTGTATGTATGTATGTATGCA
The DNA here is from genome assembly GCF_031143425.1 of Pleurodeles waltl. Classification (NCBI taxonomy): domain Eukaryota; kingdom Metazoa; phylum Chordata; class Amphibia; order Caudata; family Salamandridae; genus Pleurodeles; species Pleurodeles waltl. The sequence continues at coordinate 388,538,141 of NC_090445.1, forward strand.
TGCGTGCGTGAAAGTGTGCATGCGTGTGTGTATGGGTGTGAATGTATGTGCGTGTATGTGTGTATATATGGGCAGGGGGGCAGGAGGGAGGACTCTGGGGAGGGATAGCGGAGCAGGGGAGACCCCTATCAGTGTGAGGGAAGGAATCCCTTGACACTGATAGTGCCTACCGCCATGGTTTCCGTACACATACCACAGAAACCATAGTGGTGGGCGCGGTAAAAATTCCGTGGGTGGCCTAGTGACGGCCGCTGAGCTGGAGATTGAACTCTCCAGCCCAGCAGTAGTTACCGCTATGGTGATCGGTGTGTTGACTTGGCGGATTGGCTGTAGCCAAACCCCCAATGTCATAATAGTGGAGGTAGGTACCGCCAGCCTGTTGTCAGTAATACCTGAACTATAGCACAGACCAACTGGGTCGTATGACCCCCCAAATGTGGCGTTGATGATTTCACCCATAATGTGATAGATTATATCACAAATAAAATAAATGGTCTCAAACGTGACATGACAAATGTGACTTACCATTAACATTATCAGTGAAATAGCTGTAAACGGAATGGCCCTCATTATGAACTAGGCGGTAAACACCTCCGACCGCCGTGCTGACAGCCAACAAAAGACTGCCAATGGCAGTGGATGGCATACTGCTGTAGAAAGGTGCCAAAAATGAAAATTGTGAAAAAAATGTCAACCTCCACCCACCGCCAAATTCAATATCTGCAGCAGGTATTGTAGTGGTGGCACTGGCAGAGGACTCACAGGACACCAGCACCCCTTCCCCTGCAGCCCAGGTACCCCCTCACAAATGTGGCCTCAGAACAAGACATCGCAGTGAAACACCAGCCAAAAACAAGACCACCACCAGGAAGTGACTCTGCCCTAAACTGTCTTTCTTGTGTGCCACTGAGCTACCTTGTTGCCATACCACTGCCATTTCACCATCTTCCAATGGCCCTATGGACTTTGCCCCTGTGCTACCAACAGCTGTGGAATTGTACCTGAGAGTATTATTCACCATGTGCCAACTCCTTCTCACTGTCCCATCACTCATGTATGTTTTATCTTCAAATACATACACCTGTACACACAAAAATTGCTGGCCTCATTTAATGTCAGCAAGCAAATTTTAATGTGTATGTATTAGCCAGTTTCCATCATAATGCGGCTTTACTTGCAGGAGGGAATCTGACAGACTGTCACACTGTGCATTCCACTGCTGTAACACACATCTGTTTCATCATTCATAAAGTTGAAACATCATTGGTAAGGGACACCACAGCAGTTAGTACATAAGTCTTCCAGAAACAATGCAGGAAACCCATTTGCAGAATAGGAAATAAACCTCAGAGTCACTGGAAATATTGCCAGATTATCTGGGTTCTGGAGGCGATGGCTTCCCCCTCTTCATCTTCATCACACACATCCATCCTCTGAGGTGGCAGGGGTGGTTGGACAGCACCTGCCTCTTCCAGAAGTGGGATAGAGCTTTCCTCACAGCCAGGTTGTGTAGCATGCAGCAGGCCACCACTATCCGACACACCTTGCCAGAGCCATAGCACAGGGATCCTTCAGGGAGATGCAGGCAACAAAATCTTGCCTTCAGGAGTCCAATGGTCTGCTCTATCACACTCCTAGTGCGACCACTCCTAGTGCTTCATTATAATGGAGTCCAGCATCTGTCCGTGGATTTCTCACAGGTGTCAGGAACCATTGCATGTTTGGATAGCCAGAATCCCCTGGAAAAGTGGGTGAAAGAGGTTTAATACACATAGTTATTACTTGCATGCAGCCTGCCTGCCAGGTATGTCACTAGTACAGTGTCAAACACACTCACCTGTGAGCTAAGCTCTGTCCCCCTGTATTTGTACCATCATGTGTGGCACATTGCTGTTTCTCAGGACATAGTAATCATGGCCTGATCCTGGGAATCTTGCATTGACATGAGAAATTTACTGATCAGCAGAACACATCAATTGGACATTCATGGAGTGAAAGTGTTTACGATTTCTGAACACCTGGTCATTTACTCTTGGGGGCATAAGGGCTATGCGGGTACCAACAATGGCACCTATCACATGGGGGATATTTGCAAAAGCATAGAATCCTGATTTGACGGTGGTTAGATCAGCCCTTTGGGGGAACTGGACATAACTTTGCAGGTGTTGCACGAATGCATTCAAAAATTTGGACAGGATGTGGCTAAACATTGGCTGAGAAACAACAGCTGCCATGCCCACTGTTACTTGAAATGAGCCTGTGGCTGAAAAATGTAGCACAGATTGTACCTGCACAGTTGTAGGTATGGCATGGGGATTCCTTTTCACTGGCATCAGTGCAGGCTCCATTTATGCATAGAGTTCCAGGATTGTGGCTCGATTCAGGCGGTAAGTGATGATGATGTGACTTTTCTCCATGGTGGTCAGATCTACCAGGAGTCTGTGAACAGATAGGACATACAGTTCCAGCACAAGGTCCCACTTTTCATGTTGTACATGCGACACAATTGTCCCTCACACAGATACAAGAACGTTTTAATCCTGTAAGGGCAATGTGTGGTGAGGTGCCTATGTTTTATTTAATCACAGTGTAGGGAAAATTCCCAACATGATTCCATGAGGAGGACCGGTAATCATAACAGTACTCGACGAAGGGGAGATGGAATGGAGTCATGGACTAGGACCCCGTGCAGACTATGAAGGCATGGTGGATGCAAAATGGCAGCCCCCGTCCCTACAGGTAGTGTAGTGTAGGAAGTGAGCTAATTCTGCTGGCGTTGGTCATCATGGCGGTAGGCGGTGTTCGCCACTGTGCACCTGATTATTGGATAACATTGTTGTCAATGGACAAGCAGGGCCAATCATGATCACCGCCTGTGGTGTCGGTGCACACCGCTGCGGTATATACCTCCATTTTGCCATGCCCTTGCCACTTGACTCCTGCAAATCGAGTAAGGTCGAACTCCACTGCATGTGCTGCTGTGTCCTGAATCTGGTCCTAAAGATGGCATGTGCTTCAGGGGAACAGGCCGCGGCCTTCATCACGGAGGAGTTAGAGAAGTTGGTGGATGGGGTCCTACCCATGTATACAAAGCTGTATGGGCGACCAGAGGAACAGCTGAGTTACTATGGTGGTCATTCTGACCCCGGCGGTAAAATGCACTTACCGCCGGTCAGAAGACCGCCATAACACCGCCGCGGCCGCGGAAACCCGCCACGGTCATTCTGACCCGCAGAAGGCAAACTTCCGAAAATCCGACAGCCACAACCGACCGCCAGACCAGCGGTCGGCGGAAAGGTGGAGGTGACCAAACCTCCACCGCCACACCAACAGAAATACGCCCATGCCATTACGACCCATGAATCCACGCGGCGGTCATTCAAACGCGGTATTCCATTGGCGGGACACACCGGCGCGGTCAGAATACACACAAACGAACAAAACTCAGCCACATTGGACGATTTGAATCCCACACACCTGATACACATACACACACCACTCCCACACACACAATACAATATAAAACACCCACCCACATCACCCACAAACCCCTACGCAAAAAAATTCTGAAAGAAGGCCAGAGCGAGACACCAGCATCCACAAACTAACAGCCACAGCCACTCAACACCATCACCCACACACTATCCACACACAAAACAACACACACCACCACACTCAACACACTTAACTACACATACTCCACCCCACACATCATACACACCACCCCATGGCACCCCAAAGACAACCCCGCTTCACAGACGAAGAACTCAGGGTCATGGTGGAGGAAATCGTTCGGGTAGAGCCCCAGCTGTTCGGCACACAGATACAATACACCAGCATTGCCCGGAGGACGGAGCTATGGCAGAGGATTGTCGACAGGGTCAACGCAGTGGGACAGCACCCCAGAAATCGGGAAGACATCAGGAAGCGATGGAACGACCTACGGGGGAAGGTGCGTTCCATGGTATCCAGGCACAACATCGCCGTGCAGAAGACTGGCAGAGGACCCCCACCTCAACCCCCACAATTCACATCATGGGAGGAGGAAGTCTTGAACATCCTGCATCCTGACGGCCTCGCAGGAGTCGGCGGAGGAATGGATACTGGTAAGTTGAAGCTTCAATACTGCTTCCCCCCCACCTGCATGCCAAATCATACCCCAACCCTAACCCCCCATCCTCGAACCCCACCCTCACCCCCACCCCCATCCTCACCCCCACCCTCACCCCCACCACCATCCTCACCCCCACCACCATCCTCACCCCCACCCCCAGCACACCTATTCCCCGCCAATGTCTCACCATCACAACCCACACATCCCAAAACCTAGGCCTGCATGCGTCCACTAAGCATGGACACCCATCACCAAAGCATGCCCAATGCATATACACATCCCCCCCACAAGCCACCCTCACCAAAGCCCCCACACACGAATGCCAGCACTTGGGGACACGAGAACCCATAGATACACCCATATGCCACACATTGAAACTATAACCATACCTCTATACCCCTGCAGGACCCGACCGTCAACACACCGCGGCGGAGGGGCCAGAATTCTCCACACCCCCCACCCAAGAGGCCGTCAGCGATGACAGCAGCTCTGTCGACCTGGACACCGATGACCAGCCCGGACCATCGGGGACCTCTGGACAGTCGGTTCCCCTCACACAGGCCCAGGCCACTACAGACCCAAACCCCTCTGGGAACACCAGCACAGCTCCCACCCAGCGGGCCCATGCCTCTGTCTCCAGGGCGTGTCAATCTGCGGTGTGTCTACCACTACAGGGCACCCAGGATAACCCACCACCCCAACAACAACAGGGACCTGGGGGCAGTGGTAGTGGGCACACCGGCCAGGGGGCAGAGGCCCAGGGAAACAGGGCAACTCGGAGGGCAGCTGTGCGACAGGGGGGGGACGGGCCCAGGGAACCCACTCTCCACGAGGTCCTCACCACCATCATGGGAGCATACAACCGCTCCCAGGAGACGATGGCGACGGTACTGGCCCGGTTCCAGGAGATCCAGGTACTGCAGGAGGAACACTATCGGGGGTACAGGGAGGACATCAGAGCCATCAACACCACCCTGGTTACCATGGTAGGGCTGCTGCAGGACCTCGTCAACACCAGGGCGGACACTCAACAACACCCAAGGGCCCCTGCCACTAGCCTGGACCAAGAACAGCCAACCACCTCCGCCGGCGCTAGTGGACAGGAGGCCCCCGCACAGCAGCAGCCCACCAGACCCCCACCTCCTGCAGGAGAAGAACCACCCCGCAAGAGGGCCCTGAGATCTCGCAAGAAGACAGAGTAGGATGTCAAGACCCCCGCCAGCAATGGATACCACCTGATGTCATCCCACAGTCCCACATTGTCACCCTGTCCATCCTTGAACTGCCCATGCTCCATCTCTCCACAGGCCTCTGGACAATGCACCTGTGTGACTGTTACTCTGGACTCTGCCATGGACATTCCTTCACCATAGCCCCCACCCACTTGAAACCACCCATCCCATTTTGAGCACTTAAATAAACACCTATTTTGCACCAAAATATCTGGAGTCTGGCTGTGATTTCAATATATTGTAATTGACATGACAGTGCAAATATGTCCTTGTACATGGTGAAGTCAACAAACAGCTGCCACAAAGCTGTAGTCCATGGGGAAACGAAGCACAGGACTCGTAGTGGGGACCCCAGATCTGAAATAGGGAGGGAAAAGCCAAAACTCAGTCATCATACACTGGGGCAAATAGACAGGCAGCAGAGATGCAGGAGAGTAGTTAACATTTACTAAATTATCTTTGAAATGTTACCTGTGTCCTATTGGAAGTACTGTTCAATGATTCTGTCCCTGTTGTCTGTTTCAGCCCCGTCGTCTTCCTCCTCGTCACTCTCCTCAGGTTCCACCGCTGCCACAACACCACCGTCTCGACCATCCTCCTGCGGGAAAGGCACCTGGCGGCGCAAAGCCAGGTTGTGAAGCATGCAGCAGGCCACGATGATGTGACACACCTTCTTAGGTGAGTACATTAGGGATCCACCTGTCATATGCAGGCACCTAAACCTGGCCTTTAGGAGGCCAAAGGTGCGTTCGATCACCCTCCTAGTACGCCCATGGGCCTCATTGTACCGTTCCTCTGCCCTGGTCCGGGGATTCCTTACTGGGGTCAGTAGCCACGACAGGTTGGGGTACCCAGAGTCCCCCACTAGCCATACACGGTGTCTCTGTAGCTGTTCCATCACGTAAGGGATGCTGCTATTCCTGAGGATGTAGGCGTCATGCACTGACCCTGGGAATTTGGCATTTACATGCGAGATGTACTGGTCAGCCAAACACACCACCTGGATGTTCATTGAATGGTAATTTTTTCTGTTCCTGTACACCTGCTCCCTGTCTCTTGGGGGAACCAAAGCCACATGGGTCCCATCAATGGCACCAATTACGTTGGGAATATGTCCAAGGGCGTAGAAATCACCCTTCACTGTAGCCAATTCGCCCACCTCAGGGAAAATGATGTAGCTCCTCACGGATTTCATCAGGGCAGACAACACTCTGGATAACACCTTCGAAAACATGGGCTGAGACATCCCAGAAGCAATTCCCACTGTTGTCTGAAATGACCCACTTGCCAAGAAATGGAGTACTGACATGACCTGCACCAGAGGGGGAATCCCTGTGGGTTGGCGGATGGGGGACATCAGGTCGGGCTCCAGCTGGGCACACAGTTCATGGATAGTGGCACGGTTAAGACGGTAGGTCAGGATAATGTGGCGTTCTTCCATTGTCGACAGGTCCAGCAGCGGTCGGTACACGGGAGGATTCATCCGTCTCCTCGCCCAACCCAGCGGACGGTGCCTAGGAAGGACAACATGGAGCACACAGTCAAGCAACCCACAGGTACGTACTCACAGCTAGCACAGTAAACGATTCTCTATGCAGTGAATGGCGTGTCTGAGTGGCTATGCAAGGCCTAGGCCTGTGTGACGCAGTTGAAATTGAGCCATGTGGGCCCTGGAAATGGCGGCTGCCTGACCTGTGAAGTGTGACAATGGGATGTGAGGTCAATGCGCTGGCGTGGCACACCGCGGCGGGCGGCGGGCGAAGACTGCGGCGCGAAGCCGCATTGGTTAACATTGAAGCCTATGGGTTTCAGGAGCCAATGGCGAAGGGCGCCGGCGGTGGCGGGACGCACCGCCGCGGTACGCACCGCCGCGGACGTGACCGCCATTTTCTATCTACTTATCCACTTGCGACTTGAACTTTCACAGGAGAGGACCTATACTGCAAGTGTTGCTGTGACCCCGGTCTGGAAGGGACAATGGCTGCTGCGCCTGGGGAAAGGGCCCCTGCCTTCACTGGAGAGGAGTTGGAGAAACTTGTGGATGGGGTCCTCCCCCAGTATGCGCTACTCTACGGTCCTCCAGACCAACAAGTGAGTTTAATTCAATCTGGATTTGGGGCCACTGGCTGGCTTGGGGGCCTGGCGGGGGGCCTGGCGGGGATGGGGGGCATGTTGGGCCTGGCGGGGGGCATGGCGGGGGGCCTGCCGGGGATGGGGGGCATGTTGGGCCTGGCGGGGGGCATGGCGGGGGGCCTGGCGGGGATGGGGGGCATGTTGGGCCTGGCGGGGGCATGGCGGGGGGCCTGGCGGGGATGGGGGGCATGTTGGGCCTGGCGGGGGCATGGCGGGGGGCATGGCGGGGATGGGGGGCATGTTGGGCCTGGCGGGGGGCATGGCGGGGGGCCTGGCGGGGATGGGGGGCATGTTGGGCCTGGCGGGGGGCATGGCGGGGGGCCTGGCGGGGATGGGGGGCATGTTGGGCCTGGCGGGGGGCATGGCGGGGGGCCTGGCGGGGATGGGGGGCATGTTTGGCCTGGCAGGGGGCATGGCGGGGGGCATGGCGGGGATGGGGGGCATGTTGGGCCTGGCGGGGGGCATGGCGGGGGGCCTGGCGGGGATGGGGGGCGTTGGGCCACTGGCAAGGAAAATGCTGACAAACTTGAACGTGGTATTTCTCCCTCCCTGTACGTGTCACATAGGTCCGCGCGCATGAGAAGATCGGGATTTGGCGTGCCATCGCCAAGGAAGTCCGGACCCTGGGGGTCCACCATCGACGGGGCACCCACTGCCGCAAGAGGTGGGAGGACATCCGCCGCGGGACCAAGAAGACCGCCGAGTCTCTGCTGGGGATGGCCTCCCAACGTAGGCGGGGTGCCTGCCGTCAACTGAGCCCCCTGATGTTCCGGATCCTGGCGGTGGCCTACCCTGATTTGGATGGGCGCGTGAGGGCAGCACAGCAGACACAAGGGGGTGAGTACAAGCATTATCTACTCTGTTGTCGCGCAGTGGAGGTGTCTGGGTGGGGGAGGAGGGCTGTGGGTCCCCCTAGGCCAGGGCGGTATCTGTAGGCTGGGCACCCCCGTAAGCCCCTGTGTCCCCAGCCACCACCCTCAGTAGTTTGTCAGTACAGCCATCCCTGGGCCGTGTCATCCATGGGTGCAGTTGTCAACTCTAGGCGTGTAGGGCATGTTCCACGGAATGCGTAGCGGACCCCAAGTGCGCAACTTAGTGCAGGGGGCATCTGTGTCTGTCATGTCCGCTAACTGTACCGGAGATCCATGTACTCAATATCCCTTTATTTCTCTCTCCCCCCCCTTTTTGTTTGTCTTTCTGTGCTTGTGTGCATCAGCATCATCAGGCGGAGGAGAAGTGGCATCGGGGCAGGAGGGAGCTGCATCTCACATGGCCCAGGAGGGCCATGCCACAGAGTCAGACTGGACCAGTGAGACGGAGGGCGAGGGGAGCTCCACGACGGGGACGACTGGACCCTGCAGCGACACGGACACGTCCTCGGAAGGGGGCTCCCTTGCGGGGGTGGCACCATCCGTGCCCCCCGCCATTACAGGTACAGCCGCCACCCAGCGCACCATCTCCACCCTCCCAGCAGCCCCTCAGCGTTCGCCCCGTGCCCGCTCTGCCAGGAAGCCGGGCATCTCCTTCGCCCCAGGCACCTCAGGCCCTGCCCCTGTTACCCCCGCTGCCCTCAGTGAGGAGGTCATTGACCTCCTCCGAACGTTCATTGTTGGGCAGACTACCCTTTTGAATGCCATCCAGGGGGTGGAGAGGGAGGTTCATCGCAGCAATGCGTACCTGCAGGGCATTCATTCGGGTCAGGCTGCCCATCAGCGATCGTTCCAGGCTCTGGCCTCAGCACTGACGGCAGCCATTGTCCCTGTCTCCTGCCTCCCTCTACTAACTCCCTCCTCCCAGTCTCCTGTTCCTCTGCCTGTCCCACCCACACCATCAGACCAGCCTGCACACACCTCAACACCCAAGAGAAGCTCATCCAAACATAAGCACCACAGATCACGCAGACATTCACACACGCAACATTCCGATGCAGACATGCCAACAGTCACTACCACCTCTGTGACCCCCACCTCCTCGTCTCCCTCCTCCCTCCCTGTGATGTCTACACTCACACCTCCATTCACCTCACCATCAGCCAGTGTTTCCATCACCAGCACACCCTCCACTCCAGTCCGCACACGTGCAGTCACCACCCCCACTGCCATTTACACGTCCCCTGTGTCCTCTCCCACTGTGTCTGTCACCCCCTCTTCCACACCACACAAACGCAGCCACCCACCCACCCAACAGCCATCCACCTCACGACAGCCTATACCTCCTGCACCTGCACCCAAAGACAGCAAACGTGACTCACCTACAACCACATCCTCTCCCTCCACTCCCATTCCCACTGTACCTACCACTCTCCATTGTCCCAAGAAGCTCTTCCTCGCCACTACTAACTTCTTTCCTGACCCTGAGCCCCCCCCTCCTTCTCGTCGGGGTAAGAAGAGCACCTCAGCCACCACCAGCCCTGCAGCCCCCTTGACAATGGTGCAGGGGTATTGGAGCCCGCCAGCCCGCATGTCTGGATCTTCGCCCAGCAGCAAGGGGACAGCCAGCCCACCCCCTGGGAAGAGGAGCAGAAGGCGGAAGGGGCGCCGCAGGAGCCCGCCTTCTACATCCCCCCCGGACACCACCCAGAGACAGTCACCAGCCACAGCTCCAAAGGGAGGAAAGGGCCACAGGCCCACGACTAAGGAGGGCAAGGGCAGCAAGTCGGAGAGGTCAGGCAGCAGGCCTGCTGCCCAGGAGGAGCCCACAACCCCCATAGCCGCTGCCCCGGGAGGAACCGGCACAGCTGCCCCGGGAGAGCCCACCACCCCCATAGCCGCTGCCCAGGGAGGACCCAGCCCAGCTGGCCAGGAGGGCCCCACCACCCACAGCCCAGGTGGGCATTGAAGGAGCACCATCCCCGCTGCCCAGGAGGGCACCACCAGGCAATGAGCAGTTGGCCATAGACCGGCCACCGTCTCCAGAACCGCTGAACTGGGCCCCGCCGTCTCCAGAACCGCTGAACTGGGCCCCGCCGTCTCAAGCACCGCTCCGCTGGGCCCCGCCGTCTCAAGAACCGCTGAACTGGGCCCTTCAAGGCAAGGAGCGCTGGACTGGGCCCCGCCGTCTCCAGAACCGCTGAACTGGGCCCCGCCGTCTCAAGCACCGCTCCGCTGGGCCCCGCCGTCTCAAGAACCGCTGAACTGGGCCCTTCAAGGCAAGGAGCGCTGGACTGGGCCCCGCCGTCTCCAGAACCGCTGAACTGGGCCCCGCCGTCTCCAGAACCGCTGAACTGGGCCCCGCCGTCTCAAGCACCGCTCCGCTGGGCCCCGCCGTCTCAAGAACCGCTGAACTGGGCCCTTCAAGGCAAGGAGCGCTGGACTGGGCCCCGCCGTCTCCAGAACCGCTGAACTGGGCCCCGCCGTCTCAAGCACCGCTCCGCTGGGCCCCGCCGTCTCAAGAACCGCTGAACTGGGCCCTTCAAGGCAAGGAGCGCTGGACTGGGCCCCGCCGTCTCCAGAACCGCTGAACTGGGCCCCGCCGTCTCAAGCACCGCTCCGCTGGGCCCCGCCGTCTCAAGAACCGCTGAACTGGGCCCTTCAAGGCAAGGAGCGCTGGACTGGGCCCCGCCGTCTCCAGAACCGCTGAACTGGGCCCCGCCGTCTCAGGCACCGCTCCGCTGGGCCCCGCCGTCTCAAGAACCGCTGAACTGGGCCCTTCAAGGCAAGGAGCGCTGGACTGGGCCCCGCCGTCTCCAGAACCGCTGAACTGGGCCCCGCCGTCTCAAGCACCGCTCCGCTGGGCCCCGCCGTCTCAAGAACCGCTGAACTGGGCCCTTCAAGGCAAGGAGCGCTGAACTGGGCCCCGCCGTCTCCAGAACCGCTGAACTGGGCCCCGCCGTCTCAAGAACCGCTCCGCTGGGCCCCGCCGTCTCAAGAACCGCTGAACTGGGCCCTTCAAGGCAAGGAGCGCTGAACTGGGCCCGCCGTCTCAAGAACCGCTGAACTGGGCCCCGCCGTCTCATGAACCGCTCCGCTGGGCCCCGCCGTCTCAAGAACCGCTGAACTGGGCCCGCCGTCTCAAGCACCGCTCCGCTGGGCCCCGCCGTCTCAAGAACCGCTGAACTGGGCCCTTCAAGGCAAGGAGCGCTGAACTGGGCCCCGCCGTCTCAAGAACCGCTGAACTGGGCCCTTCAAGGCAAGGAGCGCTGAACTGGGCCCCGCCGTCTCAAGAACCGCTGAACTGGGCCCTTCAAGGCAAGGAGCGCTGAACTGGGCCCTTCAAGGCAAGAACCGCTGGCCCTTTGGCAGACGTGGCAGGGCAGGATCTATCTCGGGCAGGGCTGCAGGATGTCCTCTGGCCAACTTGCCTCCTCCAGTGGCAGTGGGGTCTGTTATGGACTGTATGGACCGTGGCTTTGCACTCCCCAGGATGGCCCAGTGGGCAGGCCACCCACTGTATGGACTGTTTGGACTGTGGCTTTGCTCTCCCCAGGATGGCCCAGTGGGCAGGCCACCCACTGTATGGACTGTATGGACTGTGGCTTTGCTCTCCCCAGGATGGCCCAGTGGGCAGGCCACCCACTGTATGGACTGTTTGGACTGTGGCTTTGCTCTCCCCAGGATGGCCCAGTGGGCAGGCCACCCACTGTATGGACTGTTTGGACAGTGGCTTTGCTCTCCCAGGATGGCCCAGTGGGCAGGCCACCCACTGTATGGACAGTGGCTTTGCACTCCCCAGGATGGCCCAGTGGGCAGGCCACCCACTGTATGGACTGTATGGACTGTGGCTTTGCACTCCCCAGAATGGCCCAGTGGGCAGGCCACCCACTGTATGGACTGTTTGGACTGTGGCTTTGCTCTCCCCAGGATGGTCCAGTGGGCAGGCCACCCACTGTATGGACTGTATGGACTGTGGCTTAGCACTCCCCAGGATGGCCCAGTGGTCATGGAGTCCCCTCGTGGATCTGGCGTCGTGTACTCAAGTGGCTGAGGTGCCCCCCCTTCCCTTCCCCCTGAGGTGCCTGTCCTATTTTCTTTCTGATGCCCCTGCAGTGTTCTCTCCGTGGAGTTCTTGTCGTGGGACTGGGCCTTGCCCCTTTGCACAGGACCCCTGTGATCCACGGACAGTGGTTGGACTACATTTAGTAGCTGTGTATATTTTGTACATAGCTTATTTATTTATTGGGATTACTGGTGTACATATTTCAATATATCTGCCCGTTTATGATCTCTTATTTTGGTCTTTGCATTATTTCGGAGGGGGGTGGTTTGTGGGTTGTGACAGTGATCTGTGGGAATGCATTGATGTGTGTGTTGTAGTGGGTGTGGGTGGGTGGGTGTGTGCCGGTAATCTTTTCCCTCCCCTGTGTCGTAGGTGCAGTACTCACCGATGTCTTCCGCGCCGCCGGGCGTGCTCCTGGTATATGAGCAGGTATAGGAGTGCGGGGATGACCTGCAACTCTGGTTCCATACTGCCGGAATCTCGCGTGGAGTGCGTAGAGGTGAGCGTTTTCCCGTTCGTAGTCTGCTTCCGCCGTGTTCTTATCGGCGGTGCTCCCGCCCCGGAAAAGGTGGCGGATTGGTGGGTCGTGATAGGGTGGGCGGTACATTGTCTGCCGCCTGGCTGTTGGCGGGGACCGCCGCGCTGTTTGTTTGTACCGCCGTGGCGGGCGGAGTGTTAATACGGCGGGCTGTGTTGGCGGTTCCCGCCAGGGTCAGAATTGCATATTTTAGACCGCCGGCCTGTTGGCGGCTTGGCCGCCGCTTTATCACCGACCGCCAGGGTCAGAATGAGGGCCTATATGTCCTCCTTGAATGTGTGTGAATGTGGCGGATGCTTGTAGGCGTTATTGTTGGCTGTGTGAATGCTTACCCGTTGTGTGTCTGTCAGCTTTGGGCTTGATTACTGTTTATATGTATGGCTCCATGGGCTATGAAAGGTTGGACTGGCATGGCATTTGTGTATGGGGCACCCACACTGACATCTGTTTCTTTACTCTGTGTGTCCCATGCAGGTCAGCGCCCATAAAAAGAAAGGATTGTTGCAAGCCATCGCCAAGGAGGTGCAGACCCTCGGGGTCTACAACTGGTGGAGCACCCACTGCAGGAAGCGGTGTGAGGACCTGCAGTGCTGGGCCCGGAAGACCGGAGAGACCCAACTGGGGACGGACTCCCAATGTGGGAGAGGTGCCATCAGACCCTGACCCCTCTAATGGCCCGCATACTGGCGGTAGCCTATGTGGATTTTGCTGGGCACTTGAAGGCAGCACAGCAGCCACAAGGGGGTGAGTACCAACACTGTTGTAATTCTACTATGGTGAGTGTAGTTAGGTGCTATGGGGTGCATGCATTGTAGTGCCAGGCCCATAGATAGGTGTGTCCCTGCAGTCCTGCCCCCCCTCTACGTCCGTGGAATAGTGTCAAAATGAAGATTTGGCTGGGATTGTAGGCCTGTGAGGGGTCGCCTGTTTCGGCTATTGGTTTTATGTGGCCTCAAGGATTTGCAGAGTTGTTGTCTTGGCATTGTCACTCATTGATTCCCATTGCAAAGTGTAGCAGAATAGAGGGCCAGGATGGTAATATAGTATACTGTGGGATCATGCCTACCAGTCAGGGGCACATTCCTATTTTAAATTGTGTCTGCTGAGGGTTGGTGCCTGAGATGGGTTGGAGTGTATGTGATCCAACTTGAATATTTTTCCTGGAATTGACATACTTCTTTATTCTTTTGTCACCCCGTGCTCTTGTGTCCTTGTGTGCTTTAGCATCATCTGGTGATGGAGCTGAGGCACCGTTGAGTGGGGATGCTGCAACCCAAGGGACCCAGGATGCAGAATCCACTGACGCCAAGAGGACCAGTGGGTTGGAGGGCGAGAGGAGTACCACGGGGGAGGTGACTACCACTGAAGATAGTAACTCCGACACCTCCTCTGATGGCAGCTCCCTGGTGGTGGCGGACCCTACTGGGCCCACACATTCTTTGCCATCTCCCACCACCCCCCATACCATCACCGCCCTCCCAGTAGCTCCCCACCGAGTTATCCATGCCCGTTCACACAGGAGGGTGGGCGTCCCCTTCGCCCTGTTGTGAAGCCATTTTAGTTGTACCTTCATGCACGTTAATTTAACATACTAGGCCTGCTGCTGTGCACTTTAACCTAGATATATTTTATTCAGCTTTGCTTTATTGTTGTTACAGTAGCCACTTTTACAGTCTTGGTTTATTTTCTCTCTATCTCACTGTTTTCCCTAGGCCAGCACTCTGTTCCCAAACAAGACATTCTTGCTCACTCTGCTTTTTTCCATGGCTGCAGTAAGATAGGTTGTCGGTGAACGTGGCATAAGTTTAGTCTCTGACATTCACAGAAAATACATAGCCATATGTAGGGACATTTTTTTAGAACACCAGCTATTTTATTATAAAACACTTCCCTGTCCCTTATACGTTAGAGGGAGATTCCAGCCAGAGAACCACAACCGTATGCTACTTGCCGAATGCTTTGCTACAGCTGTCTTTGCAGACTTCAGGCCTTTGCTCAGGTATGGGGGATGATGTCTTCTCAGGGGAACCTGAAGGGCAGAATTAGAGCTTAACACACTGTGCTCTATTATAGCCTAGGTAGGAATTAGTCTGTTGACTCTAGTGACAATATGGTAACATTATTTTTATGTTTCACTCTCCTTGTCACAATTTTAATCTTGTCATGCTGTATCGTCCTGGTTATTGCAGTACACGCTATCCATGATGCAGTTGCTTTACTAAAGCATTATTGAAATATATACTGCCTCTGTTTGTTATTGTGTATGTGAGACTAATGTAACTGAGAGAAACGGATGAGACCTGAGTGACCACGGCTTCCCTGAGAAAACAGTTCTGTCATGAGCTCAGCTGCCCAATCATCCCTGCCCTTGGGTAGAGATGAGGCACTGCTGGTCAGCCGGAGCAGAACCCAGATTGGAGCAACAGGTGTCACCTGTAGTGGGTTAGACTCAGTCTCCCACACCGCAGGTGATTCTGTCACTCGAAATCCAGTAGTCTCATTAGAGTAATGAGAGCCTACAAGAGAGCCACAGGCACCTCTTCTTCTGCCTCAGTTAGCCCTACTGCCCTAACTGAGGAGGCTATTGACCTTCTGAGAACCATCTCTGTAGGGCAGACAACCATTGTGAATGCCATCCAGGGACTGGTATCCTAGATGCAGCAATACAATGCATTCCTGGAAGGCATTCACAGTGCCATTTCTGGCCTACAGACATTTTTACAGGCTCTTCCCTCCTCTTCGATAGCAGCCAGTGTCCCTGCTCCTTCCGTCCTCCCTCCCACCACCTCTACCCCTTTCAGCACCCCACTCCCTTCACTCATCCAAGGCACACATACAGACAGCCATGCACCCAAATCAACACACATGAAGCACACAGAGAAACACAAGCACCACACGTCCCACCACATGCAAGCACACACCCAACATACCAAAGCAGACACACCAACATCCACCTCCCTCACTGTGTCCACCCACCCTCCTTCTAAAACACACAAACGCTCACACTCATCCACTCCACATACATCCACCACCCATAAGCATACTAAACAGGCACCTGCATCCACGTCTAGCACACCTACACCTCGTACCACCACTCCCTCTACCTCATTCCCAAACCTGTCTCCAAAACCCCTCCTGTTGCACCTAGAAAGCTTTTCCTCTCCCGTGTGGACCTGTTTGAACCCACTGGCCAAACCCATCTTATATCTAAAAATTCCCTTGACCTCACTAAGTCTACTCCTTCCTCTTCAAAGTCCTCCCCAGTTTGCCCTTCTCATTCCCGTGCCTCCTCCCCAGGGAGGAAGAAGCTCTGTGTTGCCCCTGGTCCCTCTGACATCCTCACTCCGAGCCCACTCCTCCTCCTCCCAAGGGCAATTGCAAACCCTCTCCACCTCCAGGACGCATGCCAAAGACCCTTCTTCCAAACCTGAGTCTCCACCCCCACCACCGTCTGCCCCAATAACTGAGGTGCCTGGCTGTCCCATTGATGCCCCTTTCTCAGTAGAGGATTTTTCCATTGTAGGAGTCAAGTGTGACCTATATTTGCCCTTCCAGGACTTGAACTTGGACTGGCCTATGGCTTCGTTTGGACAGATATTTTTTTTATATATATACAATAAATGTTAGTGCCCAGCAGACCTGTTGGTGCAATATTGTTCCATTGTGCAGCATTTCACTGTGGCGGAGTGGTGTACACAGGTGTGTGCATTGGTTCTGATATATGTTTGCATGTGTCTGGTAAGTATTTTTTGATAGGGTATGTATGGCTTGGGGCGGTGGGAGGGGGTAAGAGTGTGTTGTGTAATTGTGCCCTTTCATCCCATGTGTGCTAGACTGCAGTACTTGCTGTTGTTGTCTTCGTCTGCGGTCACAGTCCTGGATAAATATGGCAAGGAGAAACACTGGCATTATTTCCAACTCTCGCTCCATGCCGGTGTCAGCGTGTTCTGTGTGCCTCCATTGAGTATTTCCCTTTATAGGGGTCATTTCAACCAGGCTTTGTGTGTCGGTAGTTCCCATCCTGAAACTGATGGCGGCGTGGTGGTTCATAATATGGTGGCTGTATAGGGCCTTTCTGTCTCTGCCGTCATTGACGGTGCTCCCAAAATGGCGGTGAGTGGATTGGCCACTGGCTGTTTCTCATGTGCTTCATTATGTGCTGGTCTGGACTGCCAGCCTGTTGTCGGTAGTTACCACGACCACCTGTGGTGCGGTCTTTACCCCCAGATTCAAAATACCCACCAATGTGCCTATCCCAAAAGGTATTTTCTTCCATAAATACTTACAGGCTGAAATGTTTCTATTTATGCATGCCATGGATTCACAGAAGAATGCCTGGCAGGTCAAAATCAATTCAGGTTTGTTTGATGCAAGAACATAGAAATCTGCAATCATAAATCCAAAAAGGGGTGTAAAGGGGACATTACAAGGTTTTATTTGCCTTGGAACTATGTGAATACCCATAAACATAAATGTGTGTACATTCTGAATCTCTGATATGTGCCTGGAAATGGCCATAAAGTTGTTTCCGAATACCACCTCTTCCAGAAGGGACAGGTGAAGTGAGTTTTGTAGAGCTAAACGGAAAGAGATTTTGCCACATGGCAAAATGGGTCCCCACAAAGAAAAGAAAAAAAAAGATTGTGAATTTGCAAAAGATATTCTGTTCCTGAGGGGACACATTTAAGATTTAATAGCAGAATAGGCTTTGTTTTATTGTAATACCATTTATAAATGTCACAACTTTTGTTCTTTCTTATTGTGTTTCCACAGCTTTGTTTGTCAACTTGGGCTGGTCCTTTGACTAAATCTACCCGGGCCTTTTCTGACAGCATTATGTACTTTATACTTTCAGGTAGGTTGGTTGCGGAAAAAGTTGGATGGTGTTTCCTTTCCCAATTGTTCCACGGCTAAGCACCAATTTTTTGGGGTAATTTGCCCATCGGTCTCTCACTGTCGACATCTGGTGCAGAATTCCCTTTATATATTTATGGTAAACCTCACAGTAGATGAGCAGTGGAAAATTAAGATATACTTCCAGTCACCACTTGTAATCTTTCTTATTGTGCTTCTGCAACTTCATTTATTAACTTGTATTGCACCTTTAACTAAATATATCAGGTACTTGTTCTTCCAGCATTGCACACTTCATACTAGGGCATATGTCGGAGGTACACAAGGGTAGACGGTGTCCACCCACTATTTTCACAGGTTGGATGTGTTGCTCTTTTTAAACTAAGAGGAAAAAATGCAAAAGAATGTAGCACTCTTAGTCTGAGTAATGAATTTATTAAGGCACTCACGAGATGTAAAATAAATGTGCACAAATATATGAAAATAAGCATTTATCTCAAATGATGTGAAACACGTGCATATGCCAGAACAGCAGTTAAACAATCACATAAAACATGTGCAACACATCAGCAGGGAACATATATATACATATATATATATATATATATATATATATATATATATATCCATAGGCAGGAGACCTTCCCCAAATGGAATTTTCCTGGGCAGTGCGTCCACTCCACAGGTGAGTTCCTACCTCAGCGCCAAGTTTCCTTAAACTAACTACCTTAAACTAACTCGAAAGGAAGATTCTAGTAATACCCATCCCTTCAGTTATGGAATACAAATGCTGGCTGTACTCGGTCTGTGTCGAAAACATGCAAAGGAACTGGCCCGCCTCAATGTGCATTCCAGAGACAGAGCTGTACCTTTCCATGATGAAGATATTCCCAGCCTGAGACTCTCTTATCATGTCCACATCCCCCATATTATGTTTTTACATGGAATAATCCTGTTCTTGTGAGAAAAGCAAAAACATGTTCTGTGTGGAAAACTGGTTCAGTGTAAAAAAAAACTGATCCGCCACTGTGGCGGCACCTGAAGCTCAAAATGGAGTTAATGATCAAGATGGAGTTGGTGGTCAAATACCTATAGCATTACAGTGTACTGGTCCCACTGTAAAATATTCTGAATTAGTTCCTGGACACACTCAGCAGTGCCTGCACGTTGTTTGCTTTGGATCCGAGCAACAACATGCAGCACAGCTGTCAAGTTTTCAGATAGAAGCAGACAGAAAAATCTCTGCAAGAAAATACATATCCAAAAGTATTGTGATTGGCACCACATGAAATCTTAGAAGTAATTGACGCTTTATTTTTGTTCATATTTTCTTGCATGCACGGAGGCAGTGCTGCTCAGTGGTAACAGATTGCCTTAAAATGTAAAGTTACCTATGTCTGTGGAGAGTAGGTACCCCTATCATCAGTCTCATAAAATAGTGCAAACTGTTTGGGGGTGTAACCACGACAACAGTTAACCTATGCTGACCCCGTGTTGCTTACAATTATAGCCAGTACATGGACAAATAAGTAACTTTGTGCACTGGGTGACAAACAAACAGTTACTGCTGCCTCAGCTCTAAAGAGCCCTCAAAATTACATGAAAAAATATTCTAGTGTTGGAAAAGTTGTCCTCCTCAATGATTTGCGCTAGTGTGACCTCTGATGCGTGGCACTTTGCAGGGCTGGTGCAGATGGCATAGAGTATTTTTTATTTCAGACTCCAGATGGGCTCATATTTAAAAGGGGTCATATTTAAGGGGCCATCAAGACTTCTTTTGTTCCAATATATTGGCTGGATGCTATCTGGAGCCTCACACCTAGATGTAATTGCAGTTATGGGGAAAGAAAGACACACAGCCTGTTAGTACTTCAGAGGTACTGAAGAGAGGTAGGCTTTTGACTTTGTTCAGTACCTGTATCAGAAATGGCAACATTTCAGAAGAGGGAAGTGGAAGATTAAAAAAATTATTGAGAGAATGTAGTTACCTAAAGGATTTCTACTGCAGCAGTTGCAAATTCATGAGGAAGACAGCAAAAATAAAGCATTTTTCCTTTAAATATTATCAGTCTCCCATCTGAATCTGGTCTATTGGCATAGGTGATGCATATAGGAGATATGCATGAACTTTAAGTTTGTCTGGTGTGGTGGCCTGTCCCAATTGACACAAAATAGCAATTTAAATATCACTATTTTTTATAGCGTCATTTATCCCAATGCAGGGTGTCAGAGAGCTTTACTTCGTACATGCACATTACATTGACAATAAATTATACCTGCTTGCAAACCAATGTGCAGGATAAGTTACATAAGACAGTGAGGTTAACAAAGTGTAGGAGTCACATACTTTCCTTCATAGCTCACTCAGCTAAATTTGAACGATTACAATGCAACTGCAAGTAACACGAGCACTGGCAAAGCCAGTAGGTCTCCCCTATGCAAGAGTTATTTGTTTTGCCAATGTGTTTTAGCCATGTTTTACACCAGCATGGGTGCTGATCAGCATGGCTAACAGTTAGTGGCATAAAGGAGAGTTGTGTGGAGTATCGTGGAGAAGAATGGTGAAGAGCAGAGTACGGTGTTGTAGAGTGGTCTGGCAGAAAAATGTTGTATTCGAATGGCATAGTGTGAAGTTGCATAGAGTGGCATACACTGGCACGGCATAGAGAAGAGTGGACTGGTGTAGAGTACAATGGCATAGAGTATTGCAGAGTATAGTGGTGTAGAGTGCAGTGGCATTGTTTGCAGCAGCATTAAATTCAGTGTCATAGAATGCATTGGCATTGATTAGAGTGGTTCATAGTCGATTGCAGTGGTGCAGAGTGCAGTAGTGGAGAGTAGAGTGGTGCAGAGTAAGATGGCACAGAGTAGAGTGACACACAATACAGTGGTGTAAAGTATAGTGGAGCAAGAGTGGTGCAGAGTAGAGTGTCATAGAGAAGAGTGGTGTAGAGTAGAGTGGTGTAGAGTGATGCAGAGGGCAGTGGCACAGATTAGTCGAGGGGCACAGTGTAGTAGAATTCAGTGGCAGAGAGTGCATGTGGCAGAGTAGAGTGTCAGAATGCAGTTGAATAGTGGAATAGAGAGAAGTGGTGTAGAGTACAGTGATGCAGAGTAGAGTGCAGTGAAATAGAGTGGACTGACAGAGTGCAGTTGTGTAGAGTGCAGTGGTTAAGGGTAGAGTAGCGTGGAGTTCAGTGACATGGTTTGGAGAAGCGCAGAATGCAGTAGTGTGACATAGAGTGCAGTGACATAAAGTGAATTGTTTCAGAGTAGAGTGAAGTGGGGTTGAGTGGCATGGAGAGTAATGGCATACAGTAAATTGGTGCAGAGTGCAGGAGTAGTGGTGCAGGGTAGATATTTGATTGGTGTAGAGTGAATTGTTGTAGAGTTGAGTGCTACAGAGTAAAGTGCATTGGAATAGAGTGTATTGGTGTGGAGTGCAGTAGAATAGAGTACAGTGTTGTAGAGTGGCATAGAGTTCAGTGGCATAGATTGGAGCTGTGCAGAGTAGAATGATGTGGTCTAGACTGGAGTGGTATAGAGGAGAGTGACCAATAGTGCAGTGGTGTAGATTAAAGTGGTAAAGAGTGCATTGGCATGGAGTAGAGTGGCACAGGGTGGAGTAGAGAGGTGTAGCATGAAGTGGCATTAAGGGCAGTAGCGTAGAGTGGAATGGTGCAGAGTGAAGTGGTGTGAAGTGGAGTAAAGTGGAGTGGTGTAGAGTGGAATGTAGTGGTGTGGAGGGGTGCAGAAGTGAGTAGAATATGCATGGCATGGAAGTGCAATGAAATTACAGACAACACATTTTCAATCAAAATGACCATTACATTTGCACAGACAGAGAGTTTTACTGAATTGCCTTGTGTTACCTTGCATCAGGTAGGCATTGCATGGGTGGTAAATGGGCATTCCCGTACTTCCATCCAAGCATTTTGTGTACAGATCATATACACAGGTGGTCATTTTGAATGTGGCAGTAAAGACCACACCACCGGCGGTCGTGGTAGATACTGCCAACAGGCTGGCTGTCCAGACCGCCACATAATGAAGCCCATGAGAAACAGCCAGAGGCCCATCCACTCACCGCCATTTTGGGAGCACCGTCGATGACGGCAGAGGCCATCTTCAGAAGGGCCCGACATGGCCACCATATTATGAACACCACACTGCAATCGGTTCCGGGGCGGGAACTACCACCTATGAAAGACTGGCAGAAACGACCCTCATAAAGGGAAACACTCACCAGAGGCCTACAGAAAACGCCGATGCCGACATGGAGCGAGAGTTGGAAATAATGCCAGTGCTTCTCCTTGCCATATTTCTCCAGGACAGTGACCACCGATGAAGATGACAACGGAAAGTACCGCCACCTAGTACATATGGGAGGAGAGGGCAAAATTACACACCCACCAACCCCACCCAAACCACAACGCCTCCCATCCCCGCCCCCTCTCCAAGACATACATACCCTACCAAAATGTACTTACCAGACATATGCAAACATAAATCTGATCCAGAGCACACACCTGTGTACACCACTCCCCACAGTGAAAGGCTGCACAACAGGACAATATTGCACCAACAGGACTGCTCGGCACTAAATTTCAATGTATATAATCAAACATTTCTGTATAACAAGGCCATGGGCCAGTCTATATTCAAGTCCGGGAAGTGAAAATATAGGTCACACTTGACTCCTACAATAGGAAAATCCTCCACTGATAAAGGGGCATCAATGGGGCAGCCAGGCACCTAAGGGATCAGGGGCAGGGGACTCAGGCTTGGAAGGTGGGATCTTTGGCATAGGTTCTGGAGGTGGGGAGGTTTTGAGCTTGCCTTTGGAAGGAGGAGGAGTGGGCTTGGACCGGGGATGGCAGAGGGACCAGGGGCAACACAGGGCTTCTTCCTCCCTGGGGAAGGGTCACAGGAATGGGAAGGGCGGACCGGGGAGGACTTTGAAGAGAAAGAGTGGACTTGGCGAGGCAAAGGGAATGTTTAGGGATAAGACAGGGTGGGCCAGTGGGTTCAAACAGGTAAACACGGGAGGGAAATGCTTACTAGGTGCAGCAAGAGGGGTTTTGGATACAGGTTTGGGTGTAGAGGTACAGTGAGTGGTAGTACGAGGTGTAGGTGTGCTGGACGTGGATGCAGGTGCCTGTTTAGTGTGCTTGTGTGTAGTGGATGTATGTGGAGTGGATAAGTGTGAATGTTTGTATATTTTGGAAGGAGGGTGGGTGGACACAGTGGGGGAGGTGGATGTTGGTGTTTCTGCTTTGCTATGTTGGGAGTGTGAATGCATGTGGTTGGACGTGTGGTGCTTGTGTTTGTGTGCTTCATGTGTGTTGATTTGGGTGCATGGCTGTCTGTATGTGTGCTTGGAATGGGTGAAAGAAGTGGGGTGCTGGAAGGAGGAGAGGTGGTGGGAGGGGGGACAGAAAGACCAGGGACACTGGCTGCCATCAAAGAGGGGGCCAGAGCCTGAAAAGATCTTTGTAGGCCAGACATGGCGCTGTGAATGCCTTCCAGGAATTAATTGCATTGCTGTATATGGGATGCTAGCCCCTGGATCGCATTCACAATGGTTGTCTGCCCTACAGAGATGGTTCTCAGGAGTTCAATAGCCTCCTCAGTGAGGGCAGCAGGGCTGTCTGGGGCAGGAGAAGAGGTGCCTGGGGCAAAGGAGACGCCCACCCTCCTGGGTGACCGGGCACGAGCAACTCAATGGGGAGCTACTGGGAGGGCGGTGATGGTATGGGGGGTGGCATAAGATGGCAAAGAATGGGTGGGCCCAGTAGGGTTCGCCACCACCAGGGAACTGCCATCGGAGGAGGTGTCAGAGTCATTACCTTCAATGGTAGTCGCCACCCCTGTGGTACTCCCCTCGCCCTCCAACCCACTGGTCCCCTTGGCGTTGGTGGATTCTGCCTCCGGTCCCTTAGCTTCCTCGCCAGATGATGCTAAAGCACACAAGGACACAAGAGCATGGGGTGACAAAAGAAGAAAGAAGAATATCAATTCCAGCAAGATATTCATGGTGGAGCGCATACACTGCCACCCATCTCAGGCACCAACCCTCAGCAGAAAGAATATATGATAGGAATGTGCCCCTGACTGGTAGCATGATTCCACAATACACTACATTACCATCCTGGCCCTCTATTCTGCTACACTTTCCAATGGGAAACAATGAGAGACTATGCCAACACAACAAATCTGCAAATTGATGAGGCCACATTAAACCAATAGCCCTAACAGGGGACAGCTCACAGGCCTATATTCCCAACCATATCTAACTAAGGGCACTATCCCACGGACGTAGAGGGGGGTAGGACTGCAGGGACACACCTGTCTATGGGCCTGGCACTACAATGCATGCATCCCATAGCACCTAACTACACTCATCATAGTAGCATCACAACAGTGTGTTTACTCACCACCTTGTGGCTGCGGTGCTGCCTTCAAGCACCCATCCAAATCCAGATAGGCCACCACCAGTATGTAGGCCATTAGGGTGGTCAGGGTCTGATGGGCAACTCTCCCATTTTGGGATGCCGTCCCTAACTGGGCCTCTCAGGTCTTCTGGGCCCAGCGCCGCAGGTCCTCCCACCTCTTCCTGCAGTAGGTGCTCCACCGGTTGTAGACCCCCAGGGTCCGCACTTCCTTGGCGATGGCTTGCCACAATCCTTTCTTCTGAAGGGCGCTGACCTG
Source organism: Pleurodeles waltl (assembly GCF_031143425.1). Classification (NCBI taxonomy): domain Eukaryota; kingdom Metazoa; phylum Chordata; class Amphibia; order Caudata; family Salamandridae; genus Pleurodeles; species Pleurodeles waltl. Next base: position 388,562,658 of record NC_090445.1, read on the forward strand.
CATGGGACACACAGAGTAAATAAACAGACGTCAGTGTGGGTGCCCCATACACAAATGTCATGCCAGTCTACCTTGACATAGCCCATGGAGACATACATATAGAGAATAGCAAAGCCCAAAACTGCCAGACACACAACGAGTAAGTATTCACACAGTCAACAAAAATGCCTACATGCATCCAGCACATTCCCACAGTTTCAATTAGGATATATATCAACTCACCTGTTTCTCTGGTCGCTCATACAGCATTGCATACGGGGTAGGACCCCATCAACCAGCTTCTCCAGCTCCTCTGTGATTAAGGCCAAGGTCCATTCCCTTGTAGCACATGCCATCTTAAGGACCAGAGACAGGACACAGAAGCACATGCAGTGGAGTTCTTCTCTACTCAAGGTGCAGGAGTCAAGTGGCAAGGGCATAGCAAAATGGCGGTATATACCACGGCGTGTGCACCGTCACCACCGGCGGTGATCATGATTGGCCCTCCTTCTCCATTGACAACAATGTTATACAATGATCAGGTGCACAGCGGTGTACACCGCCTACCGCCATGATGACCAGCGCCAGTGGAATGAGCTCACTTCCTACACTACACTACCTGTAGGGCAGGGGGTTTCCATTTTGCATCCACCATGCCTTCATAGTCTGCCCGGGGTGCCAGTCTATTGCTCCCTTCATCGAGTACTGTTATGATGACTGGCCCTCCTCATGGAATTGTGCCTACAATGTGATGCAATAAAACATACACATCTAACCACACATTGCCCTGACAGGATTAAAACGTTCTTTCTATCTGTGTGAGGGACAATTGTATTGCATGTACAACATGAATAGTGGGACCTTGTTCTGGAAGTGCATGTCCCAACTCAATGTGTCAAACAAAAGACTCACCATCAGAGACACAGAGAAGATCAACACCGTCATGGAACCGGAACTTCAAGTCTTCCTGATGCTCTTCTATGCCATGCTTCACCTGTAACACCAACGCCGACGAAGACAACAACGGTGAGTACAGCCGCCTAGCACACAAGGGAGGGAGGGAGGGAGGAAAAGGAGAGTGATACACGCACAACACACACCATTCACAAACACACCCTACACACAACAAGTTGCAGAGGAAAACCAATGTCACAGGACCCATATCATAATAATGTAAAGACAACATATAGGTGGAAGTGATCTTGTAATTCGATGCCAACAGCCACCATATTGTCCATGTAATCAAAGAAATTGGAGTAAATGTCCAGAAAGGGCCAATAGTCAGTCCCAAGAACAAAAGGCCTGCATGGCCACAGGGCACAGTCCAAGCCTAAACTTGTTTCCTGACAATATCCACAATACTTGCCTACTGCTTCTGGAGGAGGCTCCATGCCCATTTCCTTTGCTGGGGAGTGCAAGGTCACACTCCCTGAGGTGGGGAATTTTCACACTAAATCTGGAGGGGGATCCATGCCCACTTTCCTTTGCTGGGGAGTGCAAGGTCACGGTCTCTCAGGTGGAGAACTTGCCCACTGGTTCTGGAGGGGGCTCCTTGTACAACAGTCCCTGGAGGGTTGGCTACATGCCCTCTGCTGGAGGTGAGGGCTGTTGTGTCCCAGCTGGAGGTGATGACTGCTGTGTCCCAGCTGGAGGTTATGAATGCTGTGTCCCAGCTGGAAGTGAGGGCTGCTGGGTCCCAGCTGGATATGAGGGCTACTTGCCCACTGCTGTTGGAGGTGTAACGCTGCCAGCCTCAGCTGGAGGTGAGGGCTCCTTGCCCACTGATGTTGGAGGGAGCCTCTTGCCTCTCTTAGTTAGTAGAGTGGAAAATCTTCCCTTTCCTGGGTGGGGGAGTGCGATCCTTCCCTTTCCTGGGTGGTGGAGTGGGATCCTTCCCTTTCTTGGGTGGTAGAGTGGGATCCTTCCCTTTCTTGTTTGGTGGAGTGGGATCCTTCCCTTTCTTGTGTGGTGGAGTAAGATCCTTCCCTTTCTTGTGTGGTGGAGTGGGATCCTTCCCTTTCTTGCCTCTACAACTAGGATGTGCCTCCACTGTCCGCTTGGACTGTTTGGCTGAGGTGCTTGGCTGGGTCGTTGGTATCCTGCTCTGATGGGCAGGACGCAGGGGTTGAGGGGGAGGGAAGAGGTAAAGTTGGGCAAGGAAAAGCTTCATAGGGATGGTGGGGTGGGATGAGGGAGGAGGGAAGGGAGTGAGGTTGAGGGAGTGGTTGTTGGAGGTGTACGTCTGCTGGACTTGGGTGCAGGTGCATGGGCAGTGTGCTGATGTGATGTGAATGGCTGTTGGGAGTATGAGTGTGTGCATTTGTGTCTCTTAGGTGGGGGCAGACAGGGTACAAGAGGACACAGGGGACGCGTGGATGGATGTTGTGGAGGTGTCTGCAAGTGAGGTGTGTGCTGCTTTGTGTGGTGATGGTGGCTGTTAATGCAGTGCATACAGGTGTGAGTGGATCAACGATTGCGCCAACAACCTCACGCCACTCAAGAAACCCACCGACAACCAAGCCACAAGAAAAGCCACCTGATTCACCGACGAGCTCCTAAACTCCAAGCGCAACTGCTGGAAACTAAAAAAGGAATGGCTCCTCGAACGCACACCTGACAGCCTCACAGCCCACAAGGACGCCACCCGCAGGCATCACCAACTCATCAGACAAGCCAAACGATCCCACTTCAAAGACCGCCTGGACAACAACGCACACGACAGCAAAGAGCTCTTCAGCATCGTGAAAGAACTCTCCAACCACATCGCCAATGTCAACGACATCCCACCATCCCAAGAACACTGCGACGCACTGTGCACCTTTTTCCACCGGAAGATCACCGACATCCACGACAGCTTCAATGCCACACCCACGCCAGACCCCACCCCCGAAAGCTCCACCTTTGCAAACCACCTGACCTCCTGGACCAACATCAACGACACAGAGACACGCAAGATCATGAACTCCATCCACTCAGGATCTCCGTCAGACCCTTGCCCCCACCACCTATACAACAAAGCGGACTCTACCATTGCCCCCCAACTACGGAAGATCATCAACATCTCCTTCAAAACAGCGACATTCCCGGAAAGTTGGAAGCACGCCAAAATCCGCGCCCTCCTCAAGAAGCCCAAAGCAGACCCCAACTACCTCAAGAATTTCCGACCGATCTCCCTACTCCCTTTCCCAGCGAAGGTCATTGAAAAAATCGTCAACACACAACTAACCAGCCACCTCGAAGACAACGACATCCTGGACCCCTCCCAGTCCGGCTTCAGACGAAACCACAGCACTGAGACCGCCCTTCTTGGCCCCACAGAAGACATCAGGCGCCAAATGGACAACGGCGAAACATCAGCCGTCATCCTCGTGGACCTATCTCCAGCCTTCGACACAGTCTGCCACTGCACCCTGAAAACACACCTCCACGAAACCAGAATTGAAGGAAAAGCCCTCGACTGGATCATCTCATTCCTCTCCGACAGAATCCAGAGAGTCCGCCTCCCCCCTTCCGCTCCAAAGCCACCAACATCATCTGTGGGGTCCCCCAAGGCTCAGCCCGACTCTGTTCAACATCTACATGGCCCCCCTCGCACAAGTCGCCCGACAACACAACCTCAACATTCTCTCCTACGCCGACGACACCCAACTCACCCTCTCCCTCACCAAGGACCCACGCACCGCCAAAACCAACCTCCACGAGGGAATGAAATCCATCGCCGAATGGATGAGAAGCAGCCGTCTTAAACTAAATTCGGACAAGACGGAGGCCCTCATCCTCGGACCCACCCCCTCCGCCTGGGACGACTCCTGGTGGCCTACGTCACTGGGAAACCCACCAACACCGACCAACCACGCACGCAACCTGGGCTTCGTCCTCGACTCCTCCCTCACCATGTCTAAACAGGTCAACGCAGTTTCCTCCTCCTGCTACAGCACACTCTGCATGCTCTGTAGGATCTACAAGTGGATCCCGACAGAAACAAGAAGAACAGTGACACAGGCCCTCGTCAGCAGCAGGCTAGACTACGGCAACGCACTCTACACAGGCATCCCAGCAAAAGACCTACAACGCCTCCAACGGATCCAAAACGCCTCCGCCCGGCTGATCCTCGACCTACCCCGCCGCAGCCACATCTCCCACCACCTGAGAAACCTTCACTGGCTCCCCATGGACAAGAGGATCACTTTCAAGCTTCTTACCCACGCTCACAAAGCACTCCACGACACCGGACCAGCCTACCTGAACAACAGACTCAGCTTCTACACCCCCACCCGTCAGCTCCGCTCCGCAAACCTCACCGTCGTTCCAGCATCCAACGAAAGACCTCCGGCGGCAGATCCTTCTCATACCTCGCTGCCAAGACCTGGAACACCCTCCCTACCAACCTGCGACAGACCCAAGACCTACTCACCTTCAGAAGACTCCTCAAGAACTGGCTCTTTGATCAGTAACGGCAGCTCCCCCCCATCCCCCCCAGCGCCTTGAAAGCCTCACGGGTACGTAGAGCGCTTTATAAATTCAATGATTGATTGGTTGATTGAGTGCGGATGTGACAGTGAGGGAGGTGGAGGGGGAGACAATGGAAGCAGTGAATGTTGTGTGTGCAATATACCCATTACCCTTGAGCTGGATTACCCTGCAACGTCTGACCTGGCATTAAGGGGCACCCACTAACTGACACCCACCACCAGCATCCCGTGCCACCTACCAATTATAGTTGTAACGCCCACTGTACTCACCCCCTTGTGGCTGCTGTGATGCCCTCAAGCACCCATCCAGCTCTTTGTAGGCCACTGCCAGTATGCAGGCCATCAGGGAGGTCAGGTAGCGAGGGGCTCCCTGCCCTCATTGGAGGCCATCCGCAACTGGGCATCCGTGGTCTTCCGGGCCAAGTGTCTCAGGTCCTTCCACCTTTTCCACAGTGGGTGCTCCACCTGCTGTAGACCACCAGGGTCTGCACATCCTTGGCTGTGCACATCACAATCCCTTCTTCTGATGGGCGCTGACCTGCAGAAGTAATACAGACAGGAGGACACCATTACACATACAATCCAGCCTGTCACACATATGGCCCACAAATACCTTTGTCAGCTCCATTGGCACACACGTTACTGTCACCCACCATGTACACTACCACCAGACATACTACCCCCCAAATGACACGATGCTTGCACACACTTCTCTATGCAACCTTGTGAGATGCATCATGGCCATGGTGTATTCACCTGTTGGTCTGGATGCCCATACAGCTTTCCATCCTGGGGTAGGACCCCATCCACCAAGTGCTCCAAGTCCTCCGAAGTGAAGGCAGGGGCCCTTTCCCCGGGCACAGGAGCCATGGCAGGATCCAGACACAGGTCACAGCAGCACACGCAGTGTAGGTGTTGTCCTGTTGAAAGTCAGTAATCAAGTAAGGTCATTGATAGAAAATGGCATCACGTCCACGGCGGTGTACACCTTCACCACTGCCGGTGAGCCCCATTGGTCACTGTACTCCATAGAGCCCCATATTCACCAATGAGGAATAGCAGGGCAGTGCAAGACCACCTTCCGCCATGACATCTGACGTCGGCGGAGTTACCTCACTTCTACCTGTTCTTACATACAGGAAAGGCGTTCACCATTTTATGGTGGTGGAGAACATTCAGATAATCGAGAACTGCGTCATTTCAATGATTTGCACATACATTGCCATTACCATAGTGGCAACACATTAATGCTCGATGTACACTGAGGTGGCGGTTACATTGTCCAAATTGTGACACCGTACTCACTCTTGTGTACCTTAGATACCTACCACTGTGGAGGAATAGGAGGAGGAGACAAGACCCCATGTGCAGACCCCCTGTGGACTTGGCTACAATGGAAGACAGGCACATAATACTGACCTATTGACTGGACAGGGCCACAATCGCAGAGCTGTGTGCTCCATTAGAGCCTGATCTGATATCACCTATCCGTCATTCCACTGGGATCCCCCCTTCTGTGCAAGTTCTATCTGTGCTCCATTTTCTGGCAACTAGTTCTTTCCAAGTGACAGTGAGCTTGACAGCAGGAATGTCACAGTAAATGTTCTCAATCATACTGGCAAGGGTATTGCCTGCCTTGGTGAAACACATGTGCAGCTACATTGCTTTCCCTGAGGTGGAAGAATTAGCCACTGTAAAGGCAGGATTCTATGCAATGGGACACATACCTAATATTATTGGGGAGACTGACAGAACACATATAGCATTTGTCCCCCCCTCCACAATGAACAAGTGTTCAGGAATCGGAAGTGTTTTCACTCACTCAATGTGCAAATAGTGTGCTTGGTGGTCCAGTACATCTCCCACGTCACTGCCAAGTATCCTGGGTCAATGCATGTGTGAGAGCAGTACTCTTTGTGCATGGTTTGCCCCCACTTTTTGATTGGTGATCTAGAAGTTGGTAATGCCCAGGGCCCCTGCTAAACAGGTTTACTGGGCCAGAGCTCTTCCCCAAAACTCTTGTGATGCTTGGCAAAATGTATTATACTTAAATACCCCTGTAGTCCCTAGTAAATAGGTACCACAGTACCCAGGGCAGGAGATATTAAGAGTAGGCCCCTGGCACTGATTGTGCCACTCCAAAGGGCCCTGCATTCAGATTCACCCAGCACTTCCACTGCAGGCTGAGTGAACTGGGGCAACCATAAAAAGGACAAACTCGACATGGCACACCCTTTGTGTGCCCTGTCCCCCATACACTACATGTGTTATGGATAAGTCAGCCCTAAGGCAGGGTGCACCATACTATATGTGAGGGCATAGCTGCATGAGCAATATGCCCCCACTGTGTCCTTGCTAAACCTAGGACATAGTGAGTGAACAGAGCAGCCATTTTAATGGATGTACTGGGCACTGGTCATACACAAGTTCCCCAGGCACATAGTGGTCACTCTGCACACTGGGTGTTTGGTATCAAACAACACAGAATATGAGATCAAAACTGGTACCAGTATTGGATTTAATCCTAAATGTAACCATTAGTCACCTTAGAGGTGCCCCCTGCAAAAGCTAACCCTATCTGGCAGAGTTGCTGGCTGGTTCCATCCAGCTGCCACTCTAGGCAGCCAATATACAAACCTGGGGGACAGCCCTGGCTCTCTGGTTTGTAAGACAATGCCCTTCCTGGGTGGAGGAGCTAACACCCCCTCCCTCAGGAATGTGCAACATCGTGGAGGTGAGTTTCAAAGGGCTACAGCCCCTGAAACTCAAGCCTCCAGGTCTGCTGCTAGCAGCAGAGGGCGTCCCCCTTTGCCAACCCTCGCCTTTGGCAGGAGAAAAGGTGGAAAGACAGACAAAGAGCAGGAGGAATGGCCTCACTGAGCCTGCATCACCCCTAAGGGCTCACATGCAAAGTGGACCCTCTGATTCAGTCTTCTCCATCCTGGAATGGAGGAAAACAGCCAGTGAGGTTTAGGGAAGTGACCCTTCCCACAGGAAGTGGTCACTATAGTGGGTGTAGCCACCCAAGAGTAAGTGCCCCATTGGACACTACCAGTTTCCCCCTAAAATGCCCACTAAATTCAGTATTTAGTGGGCTCCCCTAGACCAAGATTTTAGATTTTGAAAAGGATCCTAAGAAGAAAAGAAGACCAGTACCAAAGAAACCTCCAGGACGAGAACTGAAGACCGGCTGCACTAGAAGAGGTGCCAAGACCCTTGCTTGCTGCACTAGAGTCCCGACAATCACGTCAGCAGAGGAGCTGAACATTGGAACAACCCCAAGAAACCGAGGGGACCTCTCAGCTTCAAGATCACCCCAGATCTCCCTCCTGAGTGGAGGTACCACTCAAGAAAAGCAAGAAAACTGCAAAGGACCAAGAAACCAGTGAGGGTAACTTCACTGAATCGCCAATATCTCCTTGATCGGAAGTCACAGCCGGACCTCACAACACAATGACAACAGCCCGGAAGTGCCCCACATCTATACCAAGTTTGGTTGCACTGAGACCCCCAGTGGCCCAGATAGAGCAATACACTGGGTCCTGGTCAGCTGATGTTGGACCTGGAGAAAACCATCTCCCCCTGAGCTGAAAAAGGATCAGGAGGAAGCCCCCATCAAGGGTCTTCAGGAACACCATAGACCTCCAACCAGAATGCCCTGTTGTCCTCTAAGATGCCTTCAAAGAGACTCACCTCCAGCTCCAGTGGACTTTGTTGCGCAGCATCCAAGACCTCCAAAACGCCCTGCACCTGGCTGCCCTGGGCCTTGCATCGCAGGATCTGCTGTGTGTCCCGGGTCCCCAACCCCTTGTGATCTTGACAGTTCCAAGGGGACTCCCAGGCACCACTTTGAATTTGCAATCCAGCTCTTTTTTCCAAGTGGGCCGTCCAGTGGCCCTGTGCCTGTGCTGAGAACCTTTCCAACGCTGCTCCCCTGAAACCAGGAGCTGCCCGAGGCTCTCCAGCTGGCACGAGGTGCCCACCAACCACTGCAACCACCCTGCAAAAGAAGAGACTGGTAACTCAACCGTGCGATTTTAAATGCATTTTTAAAAGTGACTGCCTATTGATCCCTATGGTGCAGAATTACACACAGAAAGACTAACTGTATTAAAATTTCAAAAAGTAATATCTCAAAAAGTACTTAACGTATTCTAAAGATTTTGGTCTTAAAAATTATATAAAAAGCTGAAGTATGTTTATAACTTCTGGTCTTGAGGTATTCGTTCAGTGTGTGTGGTGCATGATTGGATTTGTGAGTACAGCAAATACTTAGAATATCTCCTGGATTAGCCTAACTGCTCGACCAGCTACCTTAAGAATTAGAGCATTAGGTAGTCTTATTTTTACCCCTGAAAACTAACATGTGGTTGTCCGCACCCTCTGCAGCGTACTTGGTTTTGTACACTGCACAGAGAGCCAGCCTCCAACACATGACACCTACGTCCTGAGGAATAGCAGCATCCCAAATGTGATGGCACAAATACAGAGGCACAGGGTGTGGCTAATAGGTGAGCCCTGGTTCCCACCCATTGTATGTCAGTGTATGCCTTCATGAGTTAACCCCATACCATTGTGTAAGGCTAATGTTTGTTCCACAATACTTGCAGGTGACTCTGCCTACTCAACCTTATTATGGTTCCTGACCCCTGTGACGAATGACAGGACAGGGGTTGAGAATCGGTATAATGATGCACATGTGCAAACCAGAAGAATTATTGAAAGGACCTTCGGTCTCCTGAAGGCCAGGCTCGGATGCCTCCAGCTGTCAGGTGGATTCCTGTGCTACTCACCCGAGAAGGTCTGCCAGATAGGAGTAGCGTGCTGCATGTTGCACAACCTGGCCCTCAGACAACATGTGCTTTATCTACAAGAGGAGGAGAATGGAAATGCCCCTGTGGCAGCAGTTGACCCTGAGGACAGAGAGGATGAGGAGGCAGAGGAGGAAGATGTGGACAATAGAACATCAGTTATAGGTCAATACTTCCAATGACACACACGTGAGACAGTGTAACTGACTATTCCTCTGACTTGATGTTTTCTCTGTATCTGTAGCAGGATGGCATTCTCTTCCTTTGCATCTAAACTGACTGTCACCTATGCCTTCTAATTTTGCAGATATTGGTGTTATAACAACTGGGTACTGATGTGATGACTACAGACAGCTACATGTCTTCATTTGTATACTATCACAGTGTTCAGATCATTTGCACTAAATGTGACTGTTTTCATAATTACACATTTTCATAAAATAAAACAATGTCACTCATGTTGTATTCAAGGGTGTTTATTGTAGTGCAAGTTATAGACGGTAAGGTGCAACGGAATGTGGTGATGGTAGAGGTAAGCCCAGGGTATTGGTCCAGTCTGGTCTAGTCTGTTTGTAGCAAAGATCCAGTATCCAAGGGGCCATAGGAAGGGGAGCAAAGGCAGTTCAGAGTAGACAAGGTGACAGAGTGGACACAAGGGGGCCAATCGGGAGAGTCTCATTTCCTGGCGGTGGTCTTGGCCTTGGCAAGTGTTTCTCGCTTCTGTCTGGGTCTCAGGGAACGTTTGTGGGGTGGTTCACCTTCTGCAGGGGGTGGGGTGCTGGTGGCCTGTGGGTCCTGTGGCAGGGCCTACTGTCCACTAGCTGCAGCAGAAGTGGAGGGCTGGTCCGTAGAATGGCTAGTGGTAGGGACCCACTGGTGTGTTGTCTATTCCCTCATGATGTAGGCCATATCAGCCAGCACCCCTGCTATGGAGACCCTGGTGGTGTTGAGGGCCTGCAAATCCTCCCTGATCTCCTGATGGTGTACCTCCTTCAGCTGCTTGTTCTCCTGCATGTTGGTAAGGATCTGACCCATCTTGTCCTGGGATTGTTGGTAAGCCCCGAGGACATTAGTGAGTGCCTCCTGGAGAGTCCATTCCCTGGACGTGTCCTCCCCCTGGTGCACAGCTGTCCTCCCAGTATCCCTGGTCCCCTGTGTCTGTGTCCCCTGAATGGTGTGCCCCCTGCCACTGACCCAAGTTCCCTGATTGTCTTCAGGGTGAGGTGTGAACTGGGGTCCCTGTGCAGGTGTGCACACTGCTGATTGACGTGTCCTGGGGACAGAGGTTTGGGAATGTTGGGCGGGTGCTGGGGTGCTGGATACTGATGGGAGAGGCTCTGTTGTGGACTAAACGTGGGCTGGGGTGGCCGACTGGCCATTTTTTCCTGATGAGCCAGGTAGTTCATCAAGAGCTACTGTCATCACTGGTGGAGTCTTCTGTTAGAGGACTAAAGAGTCGTAGCACCTCCTTGCCGCTGGGATTGGCTGGGGCACCTGAGGGGATGTGATATATTATGGTTCATGTCTGTGACATATTGTACATCCCTAGCTTCCCCTCCATCGTTGCTGCTGCCCTGCCACTTTGTTTGTGTATGGTGATGTATTGTGTGATTGTTAGTTCTCCATGCTGTGTATGCTTTTGTGATGGTTGTACATGTAGGGCTGGGAGGGCTGTACACGCATTGTTATGGCATGCAGGGCTTGATATTGGGGTTAGTCATATGTGTAGCTGCACTGTGTGGGATGTGGTGGAGTGATGGGAGTCAGGGTGAGGGGGTGATATGGCATGCAGGTATGGGGGTGATAAGTGGTAAATATTGACTTATCAGTGTCCAGTCCTCTGGCTACTCCAGTGAGTCCATCATGGTGCAATATTGCCAATACTTACTTGTGTAAAAACATAAATGCAGAGTCCCAGACTTTTTCTTAGGGTCCTATTGATGAACGCTAAAGTTGTCATAGCTTTTTTCTTTCACTACTCTACCCTTGCTTATTCTTGCAGGTACTATTTCCACCCCTTTTTCTGCCCTCATCATTGTTTTCTTATACTTCTTTCTCCTTTCTTCCCTTTCTGTCCTTCTATCTTACTTTGGGTCATGGCTGTTGGTGACAAATGATCCCCAATGTACAAAAGTGCAGGTGCCCACAACAGACACATTAAGTTATGGGTAAGGCTTTGTGAGCATACTTGAGGCTCTCACCTCTAGAGAGCACAGGTAGCTAAAATGATCACATCTACATGGAAATGTCGTGCATATGATATATTATGCCTGTCGGAATAGGCAGACAACATAATTACTTTCCTTAATCCTTGGGTAAAGGAAGCTTTATGCTGCCAAAAGGCACATTGTTTTATATGTAGCTTACAAAAGCATGAGTCTTCTTCATAAATCAGGAATGTTTGTATGTATACTCGTAATGTACTCATGATAGACCTGCTAAACATATGTGTGAGGTCTTAAGGCCTGATGTCACTTCTTGTGATGTCACTACTATAAAGACCTGGGTTGTGATGTCACTTGTTATGTCACATGCCATGTCACAAAATGTGATGTCACTTGCATACTGCTTAACTTAGTTACTCCCCCACTTCTTTTTTTTAGGATTTGTGCCTTGCTTTATACTCTCCGGTCCTCTGGGGGTGGAGAGAGCCATACTTTACTTCCTGATTGTTTCACAGCTCTGCACCATTTTGGGGGGGGGGTCAGTTGAGCACCAATTTTCTTGCAGCTAACCGTGTGTTTACGATCGATGGCAGGCTGGCCAGCACATGCTTGCAGTGAGCGCTGAAGGCAAGGTAGTCTGTGTCTAGCCATGCATGAGTGCACTTCGGCTGTGCCAAGGGCCAGGGACCCGACCACTTAATGTTTGAAGTAAGACAAAAATTACTATTAAAATTATACTGCACTCCTCTAACCTTTGCTTACCCTTGTTGCCTGGCTTCATTCTCTCATATCTCTAGTCCAACATAAGCACATGCATACCCTCTGTGATAATCCTGCTTTTCTGCTTCCACGTGAAATACTTATAACATGGACACATCATTGCACAAAAATGCCTCTATTGGAAAAACACCACAGCTGGTCCACCCCAAGAGCCTATATGGACTACTGATTAATGTTTGCTCATTGGTCAGGAATGCTGCTGTTTTCCAGGCACTGCTTGTTCATCACAACCCATATATAGTAGATGTGACATTGTTGGAAAATATCCCTCTCTGAAGGGTCATCCCAAACTTTCTGCCTTCTTCCTCCTCTTTTTCTGACCTCTTTTTGTTGGCTTTAGGGCTCTGGACACTTTACCACTGTTAACCAGTGCTAAAGTGCACGTGCTCTCTCCCTAAAAATTGGTAACATTGGCTCATATGTATGTATGTATAGTATTCGTACAGCGCATTCCGGCCATGGCATTGAAGTGCTAAGCGGTAAAAAGTGAGAGTGAAAGAAGCATAAAACGAGGAAGCAGCAAACTGTCTAGAAAGATACATAGTTAATTAGGAAAGAGCCAAGTCTCTAACTGCTTTTTTACAAGACATAAAGGTGTCATCCTTCCTAATAGAAAGTGGGAGAGTATTCCAGCATTTCGAAACTGCCACTGTAAAGAGCTTTGTCGCCCCACTTAGCCTTGCGGCTGCAGGGGACATAGATCAGATGGAGACCAAATGATCTGAGCTGTCGACCTGGCACGTGCCATTGTATGTCAGAATGGAGGTAATCAGAACCTTCGGAGTGAAGTGCCTTATGAGCAAAACAGAGGGCCTTGAACGTGATGCACTTCTCAACAGGTAACCAGTGAAACTACCTCAAGCTACCACTGGCCAAAGCCGAGCGTGGAAGGTTCAGTACCAAGCGGGAAGCGGTGTTCTGAACCAGTTGTACGTCTGTTGATGTTCAGTATCAGAGCATTACAGTAGTCTAGTTTGGAAAACACTAGAGCCAGGGACACCGAAATTCTAAGTTCCTTCTGAAGATAAGGAAACATTTTCTTAAGGGTTTTTAAAATCTAATAACAAACATTAGTAGCCAGATTTACCTGATGCTCAAATGATAAGACATTGTTGAACATGATCACAAGGTTTCTAGTGGATACTATAGGGACTGGTAGGTCTCTGCAAATTGTGGCCACCAACGGGAGCTCCATAGATCACTGTTGGAGCCAAAAAATAAGATTTCCATTTTATCTCCACTCATTTTGAGCCAATTATGGCCCATCCATTTGTTCATCTTGCTCATACAGTGATGAAACCTTTCTGCTCCCAGTTCTTATTGACGGGAATGATAAGCTGAGTGTCATCAGCATAGGAGACAGCCAGAATGCCAAAGGAGCAGATACGTCTGGCTAAAGGTTAAACAGAGTGGGGCTAAGAGAGGAGCCCTGGGGAACCCCATAAGGAAGTTGGAATGGGGCAGCTGTAAAGCCTCCACAGCTCACTATGGTGGATCTCTCACATAGAAATGACTTCTGGATATCCAAGGCTTTCTCTCTGACTCCAGCTTGGAAAGGCACTGTACCATCAATTGCGGCGAAATGGTATAGAATGCAACAGACAGATCTAATAGCACTAAAATAGCACCATCCCCTTTATCAACCAATCTGCGGATAAGAGTCTGCGGTGGTGATATGGGCGGATTCTGTGCTATGCCCTTTCCTGAAACCGGGCTGTGACATACCCAATTGGCATATTTAAATTACTTCTAAGTCCCTGGTAAAGTGCAATACATGTGCCCAGGGTCTGTAAATTAAGGGCCAGATGTAGGTAGGAAAACTTTTGCGATTCGGATATAGCGACTCCATGTGAATCGCTATTTCCGAGTTGCAAAATCAAATGCAAGAAATATTTGTGATACCAATTTGCGAGTCGCAGAGGTGTCGCACCGCAATTTGCGACCTTCGCTTTTAGCGAGGTTGCAATTTGCGACCTCGCTAAAAGCGAGATCGCAATTTGCGATAACGGTGTCGCAAATTGCGACTGACTCGCAAATTGCCTGCAGGTACACCACAACAGTTTGGAAGCCCACTTCCTGGCTCTTGGTGATGACATCAGAACCAGGAAGTCATCAAATACACCTGGGAGGAGGGAGGACCACACCCATTTCAAACTGCTGTGCCACACCCAGGGGAGTGGAGCTGAAGCAACAATGGAGGAGACAGGCATTGCTGGCAGAAGGAGGAAAGTGACATTTTCTGACAAGGAGTTGGAGGTGCTGACAGAAGAATGCTGCCTGCATCATGATTAACTTTTTGGGAAGGCAGCAATGAGTGTCCCAGACACTCAAAAGAAAAGGATATGGCAGCAGATACAGGAGAAGATCAATGCCATAGGGGTGAGCCACCGCACCCTCGAGGAAATTCGCAAACAGTGGTATGACCTGTGCTCCAGGACCAAGGAGAGAGCTGCGGAGCGCATGAGGGAGATGAGGGGCACTGGCGGAGGCCCATCCACCGTCCCACCACACACAGCCCTGGAAAGCATAGTGGAACAGACACTAGAGCCAGAGGCCGTACAGGGCATGGGAGAACTGGACAGTTCAGCGCCAGGGACATCAAAAAGTGAGTACCATGAGATATGGTTTGACACCCACAAATGCAGTATACACACTATCCCAGTACACAGCAGCAGGCACCGCCAGACAAGCTCCATTCCAGCCTAGCAACCTCTAGAATAGTGCATTATGGGCAATGTAGTACAGTAGTCAGAATATAGGCAAATGTTTATTATGAGACATGAAACAGATGTGCGAGACTGACAGTGTATCACCCATGTCCCACAGGTCTCCCACAAGACACCCCCAGCAGCGACATCAGGCAGGGAGAAGAACATGGGCCAGAGCCCCTGCAGGAGGCTGCTGGTGAAATTGCAGGGCCCAGCAGGACACCACCAGGGCCCATTGAAGAACAACCACAGGACATGGGGGCAGCAGAAACAACACCAGGGCCCAGCCCCACAGAGAGGCGCACAGAGCCAGCAGCTGGGCGAATGCGCAGACGCCAGTGCAGAGTTCAGTCGGTGCCCCAGGATGAGGTAGGGGAAGTAGACTTTGCTGGCTTGGAGGCATCGCTCATTCATGGTCAGCGCCTGCAAAATAGACAATTAAGGTCCATCACCAGAACCCTCAATAGAATGCAGAGCACAATGAGACATGGGATGGCGAATGTGAACAGTCAGTTCAACCACATGAATGAACATCTGGGGGATTTAACACAGGCCATTCAACATTTGGTGACTGAACTAGTGGCAGACAAGGACATGCAAGGCGCAGGGAGCGCCACAATGGCGCACGCTTTGACCACCTGGCAGCATCTATTGGGATTCTTGCCACAAATACAACAGGCCTGTCAAGGCGTACAGTCAACCTCCAGGTGGAACTTGGGCACTTCGCAGGGGATGTGGCGTGAGGACTTGGCCGCATCAGCCATGCGGTGGACCTTATGGAGAGCAGGCAGGCTGCAAGGGACACAGGGGAGACCATTCAGGACAGTGAGGAGCAGTCAACCATTAGTAGTGTGTCTGCCATCGAGTCCTGTGTGCTATGGAGTAGTAATGCACGGCAGGGGTCAGGGGACCATGGTGGCCGCTCTAGGAGGAGGGTGTGAACCACCAGACTGTACTGTATATAAGGCACATGAATTATAATGGCGGTCATTCCAACCGCGGCGGGCGGCGGTCGCCGCCTGCCATGCGGTTACCGCCGAATGACCGCACCGCGGTCAGAAGACCGCGGCGGCCATTCTGGCTTTCCCGCAGGGCCGGCGGGCGACCGCTAAAAGGCCGCCCGCCGGCCCAGTGGGAAAGACCCAGCAACGATGAAGCCGGCTCCGAATGGAGCCTGCGGAGTTGCTGGTGTGCGACAGGTGCAGTGACACCCGTCGCGATTTTCAGTGTCTGCAAAGCAGACACTGAAAATCATTATGGGGCCCTGTTAGGGGGCCCCTGCACTGCCCATGCCAGTGGCATGGGCAGTGCAGGGGCCCCCAGGGGCCCCACAACACCCGTTCCCGCCATCCTGTTCCTGGCGGTAACAACCGCCAGGAACAGGGTGGCGGGAAGGGGGTCGAATCCCCATGGCGGCGCTGCAAGCAGCGCCGCCATGGAGGATTCCCTGGGCCAGGGGAAAACCGTCGGGAAACCGCTGGTTCCCATTTTCTGACCGCGGCTTTACCGCCGCAGTCAGAATGGCCCAGGAAGCACCGCCAGCCTGTTGGCGGTGCTTCCGCGGTCGTTCGCCCTGGCGGTCGGTGACCGCCAGGGTCAGAATGACCCCCAATGTGTCTTAAATGCAAATGGACGATTACAGACTGTGACATACAGCAATATTCTTTTTCCACATAGTTTAGAAATAAAAAGGTTTTGTTTGTTTCACTGCATAACTGGGCTATGTGTGTCTGACATTAGTGAATGTGGTGACAGTTGCCACGTACCTGCCAAAGTATTGGGTTGCAATGTGGTGCCGTCTCTGTCTGCCTTCATTTGCGATGCTTCTATCCCCAGGCTGTTGGTGTGGTAGCTCTTGCTCCTCATCCTCCGTGTCTGTGTCTTCAGGGGTGAGATGTAGCCCACGTCTGGTGGCAATGTTGTGTAGGATTGCACAGGCGGCAACAATCTTGCATGCTGTTTCTGGGACATACTGGAGTGCACCTCCACTTTTGTGGAGGCATCTGAATCCTGCCTTTAACAAGCCAAAGGTCATCTCAATGGCAGTTCTGGTCCGCCGATGTGCCCTGTTATATTGCCTCTCATTCTGATTGCCATGTGTTAGGTACGGGGTAAGTATCCATGGTCTCAGGGTATATGCACTGTCGCCTGTTTAACAAAAATAAGCAAATTTAGCAGGGCATCAATGATTTACACAGTGACCTGTATGTATGCCTTCAGGATGTAGTCAGCAATACCTAATAGATATCCGTCTCCAAACTCCCCACGTTCTATGCGTTGGTGTATCCCACTGTGCCTGAATATGTATGAGTCATGTGTACTCCCTGGATATTTAGCTACAATGTCAGTAATTACATTATGGGCGTCACATACCACCTGGATGTTTAGTGATTGGGTACATTTCCTATTGCGGAACACATATTCCAGATTTGCAGGAGGGCAGATTTGCATATGTGTCCGGTCCACACACCCTATAACATGGGGGAAGTTGGCAATTCTGTAGAACTCCAACTTGGTGCTGTTAATTTCTGCCTCATTCCTGGGTAGGTATTTATATCTGGACATGTGTGTGAGTATGGCATCTAGGAATGATCTGAAGAATCGTGATAGTGCACTTTGGGATACCCCACCTGCCACAGCAATCACCCCCTGATAGCTACCCGAGGTCAAGAGGTGCAGTGTGCATAGCACTTGCACATTTGTAGGGATGACGCTGCCGCGCATTGTCTGTCGTTCAAGCTGTGGAGTCAGTAGTTCAATTAATTCTAAGATTGCAGCACTGCTCAGTCTATCTTTGTCATAAATCTTCTCCTCAGTTTGTTGAAATAGTGTTTGCTTGGTTCGGTATATCCTCTCCTGTCTCTGCCTCCTCCTCCTCAGCTGGGCGGCCTGGACTCTCCTCCTCTATGCTATCACGTACAGTTCAGCCATATTGAGTCACCCAGATGCCTTTTGGGTCTCCTTGTATACTTTGGTTACCACCTGCTCTGAATCAGTGGTAATCTTGATGTGCAAAATGGGCTTTTTGCGACTAGTCGCAATTTGAGACTGGCTTTTGCGTATGGTTTGCGACTCACAATTTGCGACTTCCTATTTGTGGGTCGCAAAATCAGGTCGCAAATTTTGCGAGTCGGTAATGGCTCCATCACTATTTGCATTTCGGAAATGGGATTTTTGCATCCCATTTCGGATGTTGCGAGGTCGCAAATAGCGATTCGGGCTATTTGCGACTCGCAAAAGTTTCCTACATCTGGCCCTACATCCTACTAGTGGGCCTGCAATACTGATTGTGCCACCCATATAAGTAGCCCCTAAACCATGACTCAGACCTGCTATTGAAAGTCTTGTGTGTGCATTTTCACTGCAAGTTTGACTTGGCATTTTAAACTACTTGTCAAGCCTTAAAGTCCCCTTTTATTTCAAATAAGTCATCCATAAGGTAGGCCATGGGTAGCCCACAGGGCAGGGTGCTATGAAAACAAAAGGCAGGGCATCTACTTGTAAGCTTTACATGTCTTCGTAGTGAAAAACTCCAAAGGTTGTTTTTCACTACTGTGATGCCTGCTCCTCTCATAGACTAGCATTAGAAACCCCCTTATATCCTTTAAAGTGGTAATTTCTGATCTGAGAGGAGTGGAACTGTCATGTTTGGTATGGTTGGAATGGTAGGGAGAAATCCTGCTTACTGGTGCAGTTGGATTAACTAGCAAGTTATATATATATCTCCTGGATTAGCCTAACTGCTCGACCAGCTACCTTAAGAATTAGAGCATTAGGTAGTCTTATTTTTACCCCTGAAAACTAACATGTGGTTGTCCGCACCCTCTGCAGCGTACTTGGTTTTGTACACTGCACAGAGAGCCAGCCTCCAACACATGACACCTAAGTCCTGAGGAATAGCAGCATCCCAAATGTGATGGCACAAATACAGAGGCACAGGGTGTGGCTAATAGGTGAGCCCTGGTTCCCACCCATTGTATGTCAGTGTATGCCTTCATGAGTTAACCCCATACCATTGTGTAAGGCTAATGTTTGTTCCACAATACTTGCAGGTGACTCTGCCTACTCAACCTTATTATGGTTCCTGACCCCTGTGACGAATGACAGGACAGGGGTTGAGAATCGGTATAATGATGCACATGTGCAAACCAGAAGAATTATTGAAAGGACCTTCGGTCTCCTGAAGGCCAGGCTCGGATGCCTCCAGCTGTCAGGTGGATTCCTGTGCTACTCACCCGAGAAGGTCTGCCAGATAGGAGTAGCGTGCTGCATGTTGCACAACCTGGCCCTCAGACAACATGTGCTTTATCTACAAGAGGAGGAGAATGGAAATGCCCCTGTGGCAGCAGTTGACCCTGAGGACAGAGAGGATGAGGAGGCAGAGGAGGAAGATGTGGACAATAGAACATCAGTTATAGGTCAATACTTCCAATGACACACACGTGAGACAGTGTAACTGACTATTCCTCTGACTTGATGTTTTCTCTGTATCTGTAGCAGGATGGCATTCTCTTCCTTTGCATCTAAACTGACTGTCACCTATGCCTTCTAATTTTGCAGATATTGGTGTTATAACAACTGGGTACTGATGTGATGACTACAGACAGCTACATGTCTTCATTTGTATACTATCACAGTGTTCAGATCATTTGCACTAAATGTGACTGTTTTCATAATTACACATTTTCATAAAATAAAACAATGTCACTCATGTTGTATTCAAGGGTGTTTATTGTAGTGCAAGTTATAGACGGTAAGGTGCAACGGAATGTGGTGATGGTAGAGGTAAGCCCAGGGTATTGGTCCAGTCTGGTCTAGTCTGTTTGTAGCAAAGATCCAGTATCCAAGGGGCCATAGGAAGGGGAGCAAAGGCAGTTCAGAGTAGACAAGGTGACAGAGTGGACACAAGGGGGCCAATCGGGAGAGTCTCATTTCCTGGCGGTGGTCTTGGCCTTGGCAAGTGTTTCTCGCTTCTGTCTGGGTCTCAGGGAACGTTTGTGGGGTGGTTCACCTTCTGCAGGGGGTGGGGTGCTGGTGGCCTGTGGGTCCTGTGGCAGGGCCTACTGTCCACTAGCTGCAGCAGAAGTGGAGGGCTGGTCCGTAGAATGGCTAGTGGTAGGGACCCACTGGTGTGTTGTCTATTCCCTCATGATGTAGGCCATATCAGCCAGCACCCCTGCTATGGAGACCCTGGTGGTGTTGAGGGCCTGCAAATCCTCCCTGATCTCCTGATGGTGTACCTCCTTCAGCTGCTTGTTCTCCTGCATGTTGGTAAGGATCTGACCCATCTTGTCCTGGGATTGTTGGTAAGCCCCGAGGACATTAGTGAGTGCCTCCTGGAGAGTCCATTCCCTGGACGTGTCCTCCCCCTGGTGCACAGCTGTCCTCCCAGTATCCCTGGTCCCCTGTGTCTGTGTCCCCTGAATGGTGTGCCCCCTGCCACTGACCCAAGTTCCCTGATTGTCTTCAGGGTGAGGTGTGAACTGGGGTCCCTGTGCAGGTGTGCACACTGCTGATTGACGTGTCCTGGGGACAGAGGTTTGGGAATGTTGGGCGGGTGCTGGGGTGCTGGATACTGATGGGAGAGGCTCTGTTGTGGACTAAACGTGGGCTGGGGTGGCCGACTGGCCATTTTTTCCTGATGAGCCAGGTAGTTCATCAAGAGCTACTGTCATCACTGGTGGAGTCTTCTGTTAGAGGACTAAAGAGTCGTAGCACCTCCTTGCCGCTGGGATTGGCTGGGGCACCTGAGGGGATGTGATATATTATGGTTCATGTCTGTGACATATTGTACATCCCTAGCTTCCCCTCCATCGTTGCTGCTGCCCTGCCACTTTGTTTGTGTATGGTGATGTATTGTGTGATTGTTAGTTCTCCATGCTGTGTATGCTTTTGTGATGGTTGTACATGTAGGGCTGGGAGGGCTGTACACGCATTGGTATGGCATGCAGGGCTTGATATTGGGGTTAGTCATATGTGTAGCTGCACTGTGTGGGATGTGGTGGAGTGATGGGAGTCAGGGTGAGGGGGTGATATGGCATGCAGGTATGGGGGTGATAAGTGGTAAATATTGACTTATCAGTGTCCAGTCCTCTGGCTACTCCAGTGAGTCCATCATGGTGCAATATTGCCAATACTTACTTGTGTAAAAACATAAATGCAGAGTCCCAGACTTTTTCTTAGGGTCCTATTGATGAACGCTAAAGTTGTCATAGCTTTTTTCTTTCACTACTCTACCCTTGCTTATTCTTGCAGGTACTATTTCCACCCCTTTTTCTGCCCTCATCATTGTTTTCTTATACTTCTTTCTCCTTTCTTCCCTTTCTGTCCTTCTATCTTACTTTGGGTCATGGCTGTTGGTGACAAATGATCCCCAATGTACAAAAGTGCAGGTGCCCACAACAGACACATTAAGTTATGGGTAAGGCTTTGTAAGCATACTTGAGGCTCTCACCTCTAGAGAGCACAGGTAGCTAAAATGATCACATCTACATGGAAATGTCGTGCATATGATATATTATGCCTGTCGGAATAGGCAGACAACATAATTACTTTCCTTAATCCTTGGGTAAAGGAAGCTTTATGCTGCCAAAAGGCACATTGTTTTATATGTAGCTTACAAAAGCATGAGTCTTCTTCATAAATCAGGAATGTTTGTATGTATACTCGTAATGTACTCATGATAGACCTGCTAAACATATGTGTGAGGTCTTAAGGCCTGATGTCACTTCTTGTGATGTCACTACTATAAAGACCTGGGTTGTGATGTCACTTGTTATGTCACATGCCATGTCACAAAATGTGATGTCACTTGCATACTGCTTAACTTAGTTACTCCCCCACTTCTTTTTTTTAGGATTTGTGCCTTGCTTTATACTCTCCGGTCCTCTGGGGGTGGAGAGAGCCATACTTTACTTCCTGATTGTTTCACAGCTCTGCACCATTTTGGGGGGGGGGTCAGTTGAGCACCAATTTTCTTGCAGCTAACCGTGTGTTTACGATCGATGGCAGGCTGGCCAGCACATGCTTGCAGTGAGCGCTGAAGGCAAGGTAGTCTGTGTCTAGCCATGCATGAGTGCACTTCGGCTGTGCCAAGGGCCAGGGACCCGACCACTTATTGTTTGAAGTAAGACAAAAATTACTATTAAAATTATACTGCACTCCTCTAACCTTTGCTTACCCTTGTTGCCTGGCTTCATTCTCTCATATCTCTAGTCCAACATAAGCACATGCATACCCTCTGTGATAATCCTGCTTTTCTGCTTCCACGTGAAATACTTATAACATGGACACATCATTGCACAAAAATGCCTCTATTGGAAAAACACCACAGCTGGTCCACCCCAAGAGCCTATATGGACTACTGATTAATGTTTGCTCATTGGTCAGGAATGCTGCTGTTTTCCAGGCACTGCTTGTTCATCACAACCCATATATAGTAGATGTGACATTGTTGGAAAATATCCCTCTCTGAAGGGTCATCCCAAACTTTCTGCCTTCTTCCTCCTCTTTTTCTGACCTCTTTTTGTTGGCTTTAGGGCTCTGGACACTTTACCACTGTTAACCAGTGCTAAAGTGCACGTGCTCTCTCCCTAAAAATTGGTAACATTGGCTCATATGTATGTATGTATAGTATTCGTACAGCGCATTCCGGCCATGGCATTGAAGTGCTAAGCGGTAAAAAGTGAGAGTGAAAGAAGCATAAAACGAGGAAGCAGCAAACTGTCTAGAAAGATACATAGTTAATTAGGAAAGAGCCAAGTCTCTAACTGCTTTTTTACAAGACATAAAGGTGTCATCCTTCCTAATAGAAAGTGGGAGAGTATTCCAGCATTTCGAAACTGCCACTGTAAAGAGCTTTGTCGCCCCACTTAGCCTTGCGGCTGCAGGGGACATAAATCAGATGGAGACCAAATGATCTGAGCTGTCGACCTGGCACGTGCCATTGTATGTCAGAATGGAGGTAATCAGAACCTTCGGAGTGAAGTGCCTTATGAGCAAAACAGAGGGCCTTGAACGTGATGCACTTCTCAACAGGCAACCAGTGAAACTACCTCAAGCTACCACTGGCCAAAGCCGAGCGTGGAAGGTTCAGTACCAAGCGGGAAGCGGTGTTCTGAACCAGTTGAACGTCTGTTGATGTTCAGTATCAGAGCATTACAGTAGTCTAGTTTGGAAAACACTAGAGCCAGGGACACCGAAATTCTAAGTTCCTTCTGAAGATAAGGAAACATTTTCTTAAGGGTTTTTAAAATCTAATAACAAACATTAGTAGCCAGATTTACCTGATGCTCAAATGATAAGACATTGTTGAACATGATCACAAGGTTTCTAGTGGATACTATAGGGACTGGTAGGTCTCTGCAAATTGTGGCCACCAACGGGAGCTCCATAGATCACTGTTGGAGCCAAAAAATAAGATTTCCATTTTATCTCCACTCATTTTGAGCCAATTATGGCCCATCCATTTGTTCATCTTGCTCATACAGTGATGAAACCTTTCTGCTCCCAGTTCTTATTGACGGGAATGATAAGCTGAGTGTCATCAGCATAGGAGACAGCCAGAATGCCAAAGGAGCAGATACGTCTGGCTAAAGGTTAAACAGAGTGGGGCTAAGAGAGGAGCCCTGGGGAACCCCATAAGGAAGTTGGAATGGGGCAGCTGTAAAGCCTCCACAGCTCACTATGGTGGATCTCTCACATAGAAATGACTTCTGGATATCCAAGGCTTTCTCTCTGACTCCAGCTTGGAAAGGCACTGTACCATCAATTGCGGCGAAATGGTATAGAATGCAACAGACAGATCTAATAGCACTAAAATAGCACCATCCCCTTTATCAACCAATCTGCGGATAAGAGTCTGCGGTGGTGATATGGGCGGATTCTGTGCTATGCCCTTTCCTGAAACCGGGCTGTGACATACCCAATTGGCATATTTAAATTACTTCTAAGTCCCTGGTAAAGTGCAATACATGTGCCCAGGGTCTGTAAATTAAGGGCCAGATGTAGGTAGGAAAACTTTTGCGATTCGGATATAGCGACTCCATGTGAATCGCTATTTCCGAGTTGCAAAATCAAATGCAAGAAATATTTGTGATACCAATTTGCGAGTCGCAGAGGTGTCGCACCGCAATTTGCGACCTTCGCTTTTAGCGAGGTTGCAATTTGCGACCTCGCTAAAAGCGAGATTGCAATTTGCGATAACGGTGTCGCAAATTGCGACTGACTCGCAAATTGCCTGCAGGTACACCACAACAGTTTGGAAGCCCACTTCCTGGCTCTTGGTGATGACATCAGAACCAGGAAGTCATCAAATACACCTGGGAGGAGGGAGGACCACACCCATTTCAAACTGCTGTGCCACACCCAGGGGAGTGGAGCTGAAGCAACAATGGAGGAGACAGGCATTGCTGGCAGAAGGAGGAAAGTGACATTTTCTGACAAGGAGTTGGAGGTGCTGACAGAAGA
Organism: Pleurodeles waltl; assembly: GCF_031143425.1. Taxonomy (NCBI): domain Eukaryota; kingdom Metazoa; phylum Chordata; class Amphibia; order Caudata; family Salamandridae; genus Pleurodeles; species Pleurodeles waltl. Next base: position 388,587,041 of record NC_090445.1, read on the forward strand.
ATGCTGCCTGCATCATGATTAACTTTTTGGGAAGGCAGCAATGAGTGTCCCAGACACTCAAAAGAAAAGGATATGGCAGCAGATACAGGAGAAGATCAATGCCATAGGGGTGAGCCACCGCACCCTCGAGGAAATTCGCAAACAGTGGTACGACCTGTGCTCCAGGACCAAGGAGAGAGCTGCGGAGCGCATGAGGGAGATGAGGGGCACTGGCGGAGGCCCATCCACCGTCCCACCACACACAGCCCTGGAAAGCATAGTGGAACAGACACTAGAGCCAGAGGCCGTACAGGGCATGGGAGAACTGGACAGTTCAGCGCCAGGGACATCAAAAAGTGAGTACCATGAGATATGGTTTGACACCCACAAATGCAGTATACACACTATCCCAGTACACAGCAGCAGGCACCGCCAGACAAGCTCCATTCCAGCCTAGCAACCTCTAGAATAGTGCATTATGGGCAATGTAGTACAGTAGTCAGAATATAGGCAAATGTTTATTATGAGACATGAAACAGATGTGCGAGACTGACAGTGTATCACCCATGTCCCACAGGTCTCCCACAAGACACCCCCAGCAGCGACATCAGGCAGGGAGAAGAACATGGGCCAGAGCCCCTGCAGGAGGCTGCTGGTGAAATTGCAGGGCCCAGCAGGACACCACCAGGGCCCATTGAAGAACAACCACAGGACATGGGGGCAGCAGAAACAACACCAGGGCCCAGCCCCACAGAGAGGCGCACAGAGCCAGCAGCTGGGCGAATGCGCAGACGCCAGTGCAGAGTTCAGTCGGTGCCCCAGGATGAGGTAGGGGAAGTAGACTTTGCTGGCTTGGAGGCATCGCTCATTCATGGTCAGCGCCTGCAAAATAGACAATTAAGGTCCATCACCAGCACCCTCAATAGAATGCAGAGCACAATGAGACATGGGATGGCGAATGTGAACAGTCAGTTCAACCACATGAATGAACATCTGGGGGATTTAACACAGGCCATTCAACATTTGGTGACTGAACTAGTGGCAGACAAGGACATGCAAGGCGCAGGGAGCGCCACAATGGCGCACGCTTTGACCACCTGGCAGCATCTATTGGGATTCTTGCCACAAATACAACAGGCCTGTCAAGGCGTACAGTCAACCTCCAGGTGGAACTTGGGCACTTCGCAGGGGATGTGGCGTGAGGACTTGGCCGCATCAGCCATGCGGTGGACCTTATGGAGAGCAGGCAGGCTGCAAGGGACACAGGGGAGACCATTCAGGACAGTGAGGAGCAGTCAACCATTAGTAGTGTGTCTGCCATCGAGTCCTGTGTGCTATGGAGTAGTAATGCACGGCAGGGGTCAGGGGACCATGGTGGCCGCTCTAGGAGGAGGGTGTGAACCACCAGACTGTACTGTATATAAGGCACATGAATTATAATGGCGGTCATTCCAACCGCGGCGGGCGGCGGTCGCCGCCTGCCATGCGGTTACCGCCGAATGACCGCACCGCGGTCAGAAGACCACGGCGGCCATTCTGGCTTTCCCGCAGGGCCGGCGGGCGACCGCTAAAAGGCCGCCCGCCGGCCCAGTGGGAAAGACCCAGCAACGATGAAGCCGGCTCCGAATGGAGCCTGCGGAGTTGCTGGTGTGCGACAGGTGCAGTGACACCCGTCGCGATTTTCAGTGTCTGCAAAGCAGACACTGAAAATCATTATGGGGCCCTGTTAGGGGGCCCCTGCACTGCCCATGCCAGTGGCATGGGCAGTGCAGGGGCCCCCAGGGGCCCCACAACACCCGTTCCCGCCATCCTGTTCCTGGCGGTAACAACCGCCAGGAACAGGGTGGCGGGAAGGGGGTCGAATCCCCATGGCGGCGCTGCAAGCAGCGCCGCCATGGAGGATTCCCTGGGCCAGGGGAAAACCGTCGGGAAACCGCTGGTTCCCATTTTCTGACCGCGGCTTTACCGCCGCAGTCAGAATGGCCCAGGAAGCACCGCCAGCCTGTTGGCGGTGCTTCCGCGGTCGTTCGCCCTGGCGGTCGGTGACCGCCAGGGTCAGAATGACCCCCAATGTGTCTTAAATGCAAATGGACGATTACAGACTGTGACATACAGCAATATTCTTTTTCCACATAGTTTAGAAATAAAAAGGTTTTGTTTGTTTCACTGCATAACTGGGCTATGTGTGTCTGACATTAGTGAATGTGGTGACAGTTGCCACGTACCTGCCAAAGTATTGGGTTGCAATGTGGTGCCGTCTCTGTCTGCCTTCATTTGCGATGCTTCTATCCCCAGGCTGTTGGTGTGGTAGCTCTTGCTCCTCATCCTCCGTGTCTGTGTCTTCAGGGGTGAGATGTAGCCCACGTCTGGTGGCAATGTTGTGTAGGATTGCACAGGCGGCAACAATCTTGCATGCTGTTTCTGGGGCATACTGGAGTGCACCTCCACTTTTGTGGAGGCATCTGAATCCTGCCTTTAACAAGCCAAAGGTCATCTCAATGGCAGTTCTGGTCCGCCGATGTGCCCTGTTATATTGCCTCTCATTCTGATTGCCATGTGTTAGGTACGGGGTAAGTATCCATGGTCTCAGGGTATATGCACTGTCGCCTGTTTAACAAAAATAAGCAAATTTAGCAGGGCATCAATGATTTACACAGTGACCTGTATGTATGCCTTCAGGATGTAGTCAGCAATACCTAATAGATATCCGTCTCCAAACTCCCCACGTTCTATGCGTTGGTGTATCCCACTGTGCCTGAATATGTATGAGTCATGTGTACTCCCTGGATATTTAGCTACAATGTCAGTAATTACATTATGGGCGTCACATACCACCTGGATGTTTAGTGATTGGGTACATTTCCTATTGCGGAACACATATTCCAGATTTGCAGGAGGGCAGATTTGCATATGTGTCCGGTCCACACACCCTATAACATGGGGGAAGTTGGCAATTCTGTAGAACTCCAACTTGGTGCTGTTAATTTCTGCCTCATTCCTGGGTAGGTATTTATATCTGGACATGTGTGTGAGTATGGCATCTAGGAATGATCTGAAGAATCGTGATAGTGCACTTTGGGATACCCCACCTGCCACAGCAATCACCCCCTGATAGCTACCCGAGGTCAAGAGGTGCAGTGTGCATAGCACTTGCACATTTGTAGGGATGGCGCTGCCGCGCATTGTCTGTCGTTCAAGCTGTGGAGTCAGTAGTTCAATTAATTCTAAGATTGCAGCACTGCTCAGTCTATCTTTGTCATAAATCTTCTCCTCAGTTTGTTGAAATAGTGTTTGCTTGGTTCGGTATATCCTCTCCTGTCTCTGCCTCCTCCTCCTCAGCTGGGCGGCCTGGACTCTCCTCCTCTATGCTATCACGTACAGTTCAGCCATATTGAGTCACCCAGATGCCTTTTGGGTCTCCTTGTATACTTTGGTTACCACCTGCTCTGAATCAGTGGTAATCTTGATGTGCAAAATGGGCTTTTTGCGACTAGTCGCAATTTGAGACTGGCTTTTGCGTATGGTTTGCGACTCACAATTTGCGACTTCCTATTTGTGGGTCGCAAAATCAGGTCGCAAATTTTGCGAGTCGGTAATGGCTCCATCACTATTTGCATTTCGGAAATGGGATTTTTGCATCCCATTTCGGATGTTGCTAGGTCGCAAATAGCGATTCGGGCTATTTGCGACTCGCAAAAGTTTCCTACATCTGGCCCTAAATCCTACTAGTGGGCCTGCAATACTGATTGTGCCACCCATATAAGTAGCCCCTAAACCATGACTCAGACCTGCTATTGAAAGTCTTGTGTGTGCATTTTCACTGCAAGTTTGACTTGGCATTTTAAACTACTTGTCAAGCCTTAAAGTCCCCTTTTATTTCAAATAAGTCATCCATAAGGTAGGCCATGGGTAGCCCACAGGGCAGGGTGCTATGAAAACAAAAGGCAGGGCATCTACTTGTAAGCTTTACATGTCTTCGTAGTGAAAAACTCCAAAGGTTGTTTTTCACTACTGTGATGCCTGCTCCTCTCATAGACTAGCATTAGAAACCCCCTTATATCCTTTAAAGTGGTAATTTCTGATCTGAGAGGAGTGGAACTGTCATGTTTGGTATGGTTGGAATGGTAGGGAGAAATCCTGCTTACTGGTGCAGTTGGATTAACTAGCAAGTTATATATATATATTTTTTTTTAACCTTAGAGATAATAATTCACATTCTTGGAGAGCAATGCTTTTTTGAAATAATTATCTTCAGCAATGTTTTAAACACTAGCACTATCCCTCCCCTCAGTCTTTGCTGGTCACTTAAAATGGTGTAGTAAATTGCTGGGGGCAAACTTATGACAATGTTAGGTGCAGAATGTTCCTTAAACCCTACTGCTGTCTGTTACAAATTGGGTCTCTAGTTGGCAGAGGTATGCACCTTGTCCAAGTAGGGATCACAATCCTAGTCAAGGTAAGTCACAACGCAACCTAAATTATCCTGTGCTCACCCTCGGGTAGCCTGGCACAGAGTAGTCAGGCTTTACTTAGAGCCAATGTCCAAATATGTTATGAAACACTTCCAACTGTAAAACACTGAAAAGCACTATACAAAAAGATCCCACACCAGGTTAGAAAAATAGAGTTGAATTTAAGAAATAAAACAAGACCAAACAAACAGATCCAATCAGTAGAACCAGACTTATGAGTTTTTGAATATTATACTGTAAAAGAGCTCCTAAAAGCATTAAGTTTGAAACACAAACTGCGGCTATTGGGTTGCGCTGGACAGAGTAAAAGTTAAACGTTCAACCCAATCACGATGGAATGTGGGTTGGATACAGTCCTGCTGGATCCTGCTGAAGTATTACCTTTTCAGATTATGTGGTAATAGTCTCTTAGTCTCTATTGCATTGGAGAAGGCTGCAGGACAAGAGGAGGGATTTGTGGGTGGTGGTCGGCATGGTACGAAGAGCATCATGGACGATTGGTGATCCTCCGTAGGCGATCAATGCTTACAGTGTGAAGGGATGGGTCGGCGGCAGCTTGCGCTGAATTTTGGTGCAAACATCAAGGTTCTGCTGCAAATATGTCTATTTGCAGTTTGGAAGAGCCCAAAAGCTTGATTTGAAGAGACAGTGAGCTGCAATCAGGGTCCAGGACCTGAGAGGTCTACTAGAGAATTAGAACCCATTGCAAATGGATCAAGGAGCTTACTGGGGCGTTATTTATGTCCCTGAGGCTCAGATCAGGAGGCTAGCAGACTAGCCCTTAGAGTCACTCTGGGAAATGTCCCTTTTTGCTGGGTTATGCTCAAACTTTGTGCCTTACTCCACCTATTTAGACCCTCTTTTGGCTGGCTTTCAGACTCTGGGCTCTTTTCCACCGCTAACCAGTGCTAAAGTGCATATGCTCTCTCCATAAAACTTGGTGTAATTAGCTTACACCTGTTTGGCATATTTAATTTACCTGCAAGTCCTTTGTAAAGTGGTGTACCATATACCCATGGCCTGTTAGTTAAATGCTATCAGTGGGCCTGCAGTGTCTTATCTCAGTCCTACAACTGCAGTGTCTGCGTGCACAGTTTATAACCACATTCTCTTGGCAAATCAAACTACTTGTGAATGCCTAAACTCTCTATTTATTATAGCTATGTCACCCCTAAAGTAGGCCCTATATAGCCCTATGGGCAGGGTGTTGAGTATGTAAAAGGTAGGACATATATTGTTATGTGTTACATGTCCTAGTATTGACAAACAACCTATTTCATTTTTCACTACTGTGAGTGCTGCTCCTTTCCTATGTTTGCATTGGGAATTCCTTTATATAGGTCTACATGGTAATTACTGATCTGTAAGGAGTAGTGCAGGCATGTTTGGTATGTTTGGAATGGAAGTGAAAAATCCTGCTTACTGGTGTGGGTGGATTTTACGTCGCTATTTATAAATGCCACTTTTAGAAAGTGGACATTTCCCTGTGCTTGTAACTCTAGTGACAGCTCCACTTGGTGCATACCTTTCAGACAGCCAACACACAGGAAGGGCTGGGTATGACAGAAAAGGGATCTGCATACTGATAGTCTTCTTGGGCTGGAGACAGTAAGGGTAGTTCACACCTTACATGTAAATAGGCTATGTCCTGGCCTTGCACAATGAAATGATTATCCCTTATTGATGTCTGGGAACAAGCTGGGGTGAAAGGGTGTTGTTCACTTTAAAGGGTTCTTTTGATGTTACTCACTAGACAAAGGAATTTTTGGAGTATAAGTACAGGGGATCTCGCCCCATGATTTTTAGAGCACTTAGAGCACTTTTGCGAACTGGGATTAAGCCAGAAGAACTGCTAAGCTGCACTGATGGACTCATCTGGACTGTTCCTTTGTTGTTGCCCTGCTGCCTTAAGTACTGGGTGGCCTAAAAGGCTCACAGGAGAACCTATCTGTGTGTTGCCCTGCTACCAGCTTCCCCCTGATTCTGGACTATTTGTACCCTGCTGTGGGACTGTCAGGAGGAACCACTATCTTGGTCCTGTTGTGCTGGCCTGCCTGCCCCCTGTTGTGACCTGTTTTGTGCCTCTCAAGGAGCCCAGCACAGAGAGAGTGCTGTTTTCCCACTTCTTGACCTTTCCCACAGCAAGCACATGGTGAGCACGTCTTTCTTCACTCTTCCTGGTTGTTGTTAATTTGCCCAGGAGGGGGTTGTGTGCTTAACTCAGGAGTACGCATGAGGCGCGTAAGTCAAAAGGAGAGATGCATGTGTTTTCCCTTGCACCATCATGCTGAGGGAGCTCGAAGCTTCATTGATGAAGGACCTGTGCCTGAGGCCCGCTGACACTTCATCAGAAGGATCCCCCCTTCTTCCAAGGCCAATTTATCCGAGGAGCAAGAGCCAGTGCTAGCATGAAGCCGGACGCTTGCCCAGCAAGGAAAGGATGCTTCCAGAGTCAACGTTGCCTGATTCCAGCCCGGAAGCTCCAGATCCTTGCCGAACAGCCCCCAGCCCCTGGGAGCTCACCAACATACCTGCAGCACCCTGTCTGTTGCCTACAGGATTGCATAGGGTGAACTGAGCACCTGGGGAGATTGCTAGCTACCCCATGCTACCTTCCCGTTGGTCCAACAGAAGGAAGGAAGCCGTACTGGAGCTCGGTGTGGCACTATGCACTCACGGGCGCAGCCACTTTTTTTCTTTTCAAACATATTACATAAGGGAAATTGCTGTATATGTGTGTTTTGGGCCGTACTCTAGGATACTGGCTCCGTGGCCCATAATGTGGGGCCCCAAACAAAGCCCTATACATCACCAGGATGTGGCTTCTCTTTTTTTAGGACCAGTTCAATGATTATCATATCTTACCTAGAAGACATGCAGTGGATAATCCCTGAAACGTGTGAGCAACTTAATTTTCAGTAACTGTTAAGCATTTATGAGGTATGGCCTTTGTGGCCTTTATCAGTTTACTGACTACTTTCTAAGAAATTGCCCCTAAGAGTCCTACTGTACTGCTAGCCCTGTGTTTGGGGTCTAATTTTTAATAGAATTTCAGAGGCACAGCACCTTGTGCATTATCGAGATGTACGGTAATTCACATGTTTTCTTCTAATTTAACTGCTGCATTTCATGCCCTAATCCAGTGATATAGGTCATGTTGTTTTGCCTTACCCAGATATCATGTATTGGTGGGTTCTGCCTGGCTTTAGTGCGTACCCTAGCCAACCAGAAACTCAATTTGTAAAACCAAGCAAGACAGTAGCAGGAGGCAGGTGAACACAGCAAGACAGCAGTCACTTTAGAGAAGCAGTTCAACATAGTAGTAGTCCTATTAGCAGCACAGCAGTCCTTTTTCCTGGAAGAGTATCTACAGGCCCAGAAAAGTTGGTGTTTGAGATCCTTCATTTATACAGGGTTGTGTCTCTTAGAGGCATGCTTTTGAAGTGCACAGATGCCCTGCCTTACTGGCTTGGCTTCAGACTAACTATAGGGTGTGCAGCCCTTTATGTGGCAGCAGGACACACACTATTCACTTAGTAGAAATATTTATTGTTTAGTTACTTTAAACCATAACAAATGTGAAAAGAAGCAAACACGTTTAAAAATACATGTGTGATGTTATTGAATCATCATCAAATTATTATGCGCATTGTCCAGTCATTTTCATATGCACACTATAGGAGCTCATTTTAAAACATAGCAAAATATTGCTACTTAAGATTTTGCTTGCTCCAGTGTGAGTAGAGCATCACCTAATGCCATTGAAGTCCATTGTCAGGGTTTGAGCTGTGAACTATCCTCCTGTGTGTCACAGGGGGGATGGTGCTGATTTATTGAATCCTGCTTTTGTATCACCTGCAATAGAAACTTCACCAAAGCACAATTCAACTGCAGGTCCCCAGGTGCAAAGCATGCCATCACTGCTTGTCTCCATGTCCGTATGCCTTTTTCGTTAAATTTGTTCTTTATTAGGGCTTTTTATTCTAGTGCAAGATGGTTGCATGAGCAGAGGACCTGCAGGAGGTCTTCTGTGTCCTCACCACACAGGTGCAGATAGAGTTGGTTACATCCCTCAGCCAGGGGGCTGCATTTGAAGCAAGTGGTAAGAGACCAAGTCGATACTTTAACAATTGGTCCTTTAATCTTCTCGAGAAACCCTGTCCTAGGAATGACTGTGGGGCCAAATATGTGTAAGTGTGCAAAGTCATCCGTGCATGAAAAGGCTGCTTTGTCCTTCAATAGTGACTGAAGTCTAATTGATTTCCCAGCTGCTTTCTTAAAGGTATTGTGCGGGTTTGAGATATTCCAAAGGTCGGTGAGCCCGGTCTTCTTAAGTGAATCATCTAAGTGGATTCTGAACGGGGAGGTGTTCTTACATTTAAGTTCTTGCCAGATATGGTAGTTAAGAGTGCCCAGGGAGGCACCACAGGCTTTGCTCTAGAAGGTTGCGTGGGCAACGCGTTGAGGCAGGGATTGATTCAGTAGACTAAACTCCAGTCTCAGTTGGGTGGGGGAGGTGAATCTGGGGATGTTGAAGATGGTCCGGTAAACATTGCTCACTGCGTGGTTTAAGATATCTATATCCCTGCCTCTTTGTACTTCGCTCCTGTATGTTATTGTGGGCAAGAGCTTGGCTTTTAGCATTTTCAAGAGGGGGGTGTATGAAAGCCCATTCAGACCCTTGGTCGCTCCTCGCACCGCCGTCCCGCGCCGCCTCCACTTGGCCATTCCATTTTGCTAAAAATCCCTGCTGCTGCTTCCCCGGGGCCCCTCCCGCCTCCCCGCCACCTCCCCCTACTCCTCACCGTCCATTTTCCATCTTCTTTCTCTTTTCCCTTGCCGCTGCGGCCCCTCCCGCCTCCCCCCACCTCCTCACCGTCCATTTTCCATCTTCTTTCTCTTTTCCCTTGCCGTTGCCTCCCGCGGCCACTCCCGCCTCCCCCCACCTCCTCAACGTCCGTTTTTCCTTTTGTTTTTTTTCCTGCTGCTGCTAATCCCTGCGGCCCCACCCCCCCAGCCTTCCCATTCGCCCAGACCTCCCTCCTCCCAGCTGCCACTCCCTCCCTCCTCCCCATTTATGGCAGCCGCGGCGTGTTAACAAGGAGCAACCCTTGGTTGCACCTCGCACCACCGCCCCGCGCCGCCTCCACTTGGCCATTCCCTTTTGCTAAAAATCCCTGCCGCTGCTTCTTCGCGGCCCCTCCCACCTCCCCCAACCGCCTCACCGTCCGTTTTCCATCTTCTTTCTCTTTTCCCTTGCCACTGCGTCCCTGCGGCCCCTCCCACCTCCCCCACCTCCTCACCGTCCGTTTTCCATCTTCTTTCTCTTTTCCTTTGCCGCTGTTTACCCGCGGCCCCTCCCGCCTCCCCCCACCTCCTCACCATCCGTTTTTCCTTTTGTTTTTTTTCCAACCGCAGCTAATCCCTGCGGCCCCACCCCCCCAGCCTCCCCATTCGCCCAGACCTCCCTCCTCCCTCCTCCCAGCTGCCACTCCCTCCCTCCTCCCCATTTATGGCAGCCGTGGCTCGGACACGCGGCTGGCGCGCCAAAGGCAAGCCCGCCTGCGCCCATCCGCACCAAGACCGTGCCCAGGGCCAGTCCCCCTGGCCCCCTCAGACTAACCTACTCCTCCCTCACCCTCCACTCACTCAACCCATGCCCTCGCCCCACCTGCACCCTTTCCAGCCCCAACACTCACTAATGGCTCGTTCACCTGCCACACCTGTCATTTCTCCTGCTCCTCATCCCTCATACCACACACAAACCATAGCGACCCCCCTGACAACAAACACAACACCCCCAATGCAATGCACACCTGCTCTGCCCCCACCAACCGGTCCCACAGCACACCACCCCCCAACCAGAACACATCCCGCAACAACACCCTCATGCACCACACCAACACCACCCACCACAAACACCTCAGCTGCCTGCTCCTCAACACCCGCTCCCTTCACAAACATGCCATAGAACTCTGGGACCTCATCACATCACACTCACCTGACATCACCTTCCTCACAAAAACCTGGACCAACCCCTCCTCGGAACCTGACATAGCCATCGCCACCCCCAAGAGATACAAACTCCAGCGGAAAGACTGCCTAAACAGGCCAGGTGGTGGCATCGCCATCCTACACAGGGACACCATCAAAGTCACCATTAGCTCCCAAGACACTATTGACAACACAGAACACATGCACTTCCTAATCCACATTAATAACAATTCCACCCTCAGAGGTACACTAATCTACAGACCACCAGGACCACGCCCCGCCTTCTGCGACACCATCGCCGACACAATCAGCTCGCACGCCCTCACCTCCACAGACTACCTCAGTGATTTCAACTTTCACTTGGAGAACCTTCAAGACCACAACTCTACCTCCCTCATAGACAACCTCACCAACCTCATACTCAAACAACTGATCACCGCACCCACCCACTCAACAGGACACACACTCGACGCAATTTTCACCTCAAGCCAACACATAACCTACACCCACACCACCGAACTCCTCTGGACTGACCACCACTGCGTCCACTTCTCCTTCACCAAACCCCACATACACCACCATTAACACACCACACCCTACCTTATATGGGACAAGATCCCCACAGAACGCCTGCACTCCCAACTGGCTCATAACCCCCCCCCACACCAACGACCCCAATGCAGGAGCACACAACCTCTCTAAATGGATCACTACCTGTGCAGACACACTAGCCCCCCTCAGAAAACACATCGCCACCTGCAACATCAAGAAAGCCCCATGGTTCACCCCCGACCTCCAAGACTCCAAGCGCAAGTGCTGCCAAGCGGAGAAAATATGGCGACATGAACCCTCTACAACCAACTTCTCCACCCTCAAAGCCACCATTCGCATCCATCACCGACTCATACGCACCACCAAAAGAGATCACTACAAGACACGCCTTGACAAAAACTCTCAAAACAGCAAAGAACTCTTCACCCTCATTAAAGAGCTAGCCAAACCCAAAGCCAGCAACCCCACACACAGCCCCTATGTGACGCCCTCTCCAACCACTTCCACCACAAAATCCTGGACATCCACAACAACTTCATACCACACCCACCACACATTCCCCTCACTCACCCAACTCAACCCCCACTCACGACCCCCCCACAACACTCACCACCTGGGCCCCCACCACACATGAAGAAACCGAAAAAAACATGAACTCCATCCACTCCGGATCCCCCTCCAACCCCTGTCCACATCGCATCTACAACAAAGCCAGCCCAACCATAGCCCCCATACTCCGCAACATAATCAACTCCTCTTTTGACTCCACCACCTACCCAGACCCCTGGACGCACTAGGAAATCACTGCTCTCCTAAAAAAAAACAAAGCCTACCCGGAGATCCTCTCCAACTATCGCCCCATCTCCCTCCTCCCTTTCACCACCAAGGTTGATGAGAAACTAGTCAACGCCCGCCTATCCCACTTCCTCGAAGAAAACAACACTCTTGACCCCTCACAATCCGGGTTCCGCAAGAACCACAGCACGGAAACTGCCCTCATCACATGCACTGACGACATCAGGACCAAAGTCGACAAAGGCGAGACCATCGCACTCATCCTCCTAGACCTCTCCGCAGCCTTTGACACTGTCTGCCAGCGCACACTCCGCACACGCCTCCACAACATAGGAATTCGCCACAAAGCCATAGACTGGCTCACCTCCTTCCTCACCGACGGGACCCAAAGAGTCCGCCTTCCACCTTTCCACTCCACCACTACCAAGATCATCTGCGGAGTCTCCCAAGGGTCCTCCCTCAGCCCCACACTCTTCAACATTTACATGATCCCCCTAGCCAACATCCTCCGACCACACGGAATCATTATCCTCTCCTACGCAGATGACACCCAACTTATCCTCTCCCTCACCCGCAACCCGACCACCGCCAAAACCAACCTACACGCTGCTCTCCTCGACACCGCCAACTGGATGACAACTAACCACCTCAAGCTTAACTCCAACAAAACCAAGATCATCATCTTCGTCCCCTACAAAACCATAGCGACTTGAGACCCTCAAGGGTGAGTAGCGCGCTCTAAAACATTTTTGCTTGATTGATTGATAGGTTTTTAGTCTTTTTAGAGATAGCGCTATGGCTAGGCATTTTCCCATTAGGCTTTTCCTTTGATGCACGAAGTTCCCCGATTTGTCAACAATGACTCCAAGATATTTATACTTGTCTGTTTGAACAAGTCGTGTCTTACCCCAAACCCAAGCTCTCGAGGGTGCCTTTCATCTAATTGACAGTGTACGTGTTTTACCAAAGTTTACTGTCAAGGCATTAGTGGCTGAGTAGTGCTGAGTGGCGTTTAATAGTCTCTGAAGGCCTATTTTCGTAAGGGAGATCAGTACGAGGTCGTCAGTGAACATGAGGCATGGTCCCCAATTTTTGGAGGGTGCGAGTTTGTAAGGGTGAGTGAACCCGCTAAATCTGCTAAGTATAGATTAAACAGTGTGGGGGCGAAAACACAACCCTGTTTTAAACCTTTGGTAGTAGGGCTCCGCCTTGAAAGATGAGTGCCTGTACTCAATTTCATCTGGACCCATGTGTCTGAACGAAGAGATATTATCAGGCGCAGAAGTGGATGTGGATGCCCCAGGTTTCAAGCTTCTTCCACAGCAAATTTCTGCCCACGTGGTCAAATGCAGCCTTAAAGTCAACAAAGCATAGATGGAGCTGATGTTTTAGTGTTATAGCTTTGTCGGTTAAAAGGGCAATGACCGTGATGTTCGTGATAGTGCCAGTATGTTTGGAGAATCCTATTTGGATCTTGGGGATTATTCCCTTTTCAGTAGACCATGCAAGCAGATGATCCAATAACATACCTGCAAAGTACCATCATTGTCAATTAAGGCAATCAGACGATAGCTATCGGGAAGCGAGCTGTCCCCAGTTTTAAAGATGGGGGAAATTATGGACCCCTTCCAGGATTGTGGAATCGTTCCTGTCAGACCTATTTCCAAGTAGAGAGGTTCGAAAATCTATTCCCAAAAGGGTCTGTTATGCTTGAACACTGCAGGTGGAAGTCCATTCGGTCCCAGGGCGCCTTCTCTCCTGCGCTTGGCAATCTGATTTTTTTATACTAACCATGTCAGTGAGTAATGTGAGCAGAGTCTTTAATAAGGGCCTGTGTGAAAGAAGAGTTCCTAGCGAAGTCTAGCTTTGTGTGGCCATGCTAAGTGATGTCAGGCCATTCAAATGGACTACAAGATGTCCTGCCCAGACAGATTCTGGTATATGCGATGTAATGTCACCATGATGTGAACGTGTGAGGTTGCATGTTGTACGCCAGAAGCGTGCACTGTTGTTGCTCCTTGTATCCGAGTGTAGCCTGGCCCACAAGTCTTCACTGCAACTCCTATTGATTGCCCATTTTAGCTTATTCAGTGACTGTTTGTGGTGCTTAGGATTGTCAGAAAGTCTGGATTGCCCAGCCTGCCACGTAGGCACCTTATACTGGAGTTGATTTTTCTCTTTGTGTCTTGTAGTGCTGTCCTGTGGGCTTGTGCCAAGTGAGTTTTGGCTTAAGGAGGTAACAATCACCTGTTGGTAATTGGCTCCACAAAAATTCCACTAAGCCTGGTTGTAAGTTGTTCCCATTTCTGCACTTTGCTGTCGTTATTTGTTTCTAGTTCAAGTGCGAGTTCAATTGTTGCTTCAATGACGTGATCAATGTTTGATTGCCCACATTTGACACGTTTGCAGTTTGTGATGGAAGTGGTAGTATGTGCAAAATTAGTTTTTCCCCCAGTTTGGTTATCCCCAGAATGATGGATAATTCCTGTGGGCAGTGGTCGTTCTCGCTCCTGTTGCCTAGGTGGTAGAAGGCTACTTGTTTGAATAGTGGAAGAGTGACAAACGTGTAGTCAATTGTGGTAGAGCCTGTGGTAGAAAAAATATGATGCTGCTGGAGGCGAGTCCTTAGTAAATCTGCTGTTCAGGCCTCTTAGGTGTAACAATTCTAAGCCATTGAGAAAGGTCCTGCTGGACTTTGTGGGACGGCCGTATTTGTTGGCCCCTTGTATAAGAAGGTCCCAAGCATGTGAAAGGGCAAATGAGGTTTCATCTGTTGAGGATCCTAGTAGATGCAAATTGAAATTGCCTGAGACGATGATGTCGGCCGTGTCAGCTCTGAAGCCGCTACTTCTTGATAGTTCTTGAGTAGAGCCACTAGGTTATTAGTATCGCTGAGTTTAAGTTTAAGGTGAAGATAGGTATTTACGGGAACTATCTCTGCTGTGGGTGCACTCGTCATGGCGGTATTGATAGAGGAGTAGGTGGAGTGCAAAGGGATGGCTCTAACTGATAGTACTAAAGAGACAAACGTGGCCAGGCCACCTTGCAGGTGTCCTTACTTCGCCTTCCTAGTAGCTGGGATGATGAAGCACATATAGCCCTAAAAGTGGAATGATTCATTTAGCCAAGTTTCCTGCATTAGTATCATGTCAAAAGTGTTGATATATTGGATGAAGTCAGGGTCCGAAGTTTTAGAAAGGAAGCCTTTTATGTTCCAAGAACACATGTAGAAAATCTTCTTTGACGATGTGGAGCCCAGCTTTTTGTCTGAGGTCTGTCACCCTTGCCCAGTGCAATTGTTGATTGTTTTTTAAAATCACCTTAGATCATTACAGTTTAAAGAGAAATTGGCTGAGGTAAAGAGTTTTTGGGACCGAGAGTTGCCCCTAGCAGTAGTGGAGGAACTCAAGGACACAGGAGAGCAGCCCCAGGCGCTCCTAAGTATGGAGCATGTTTCCCTGTACTGGGGGCCTGATTCAAGGGCAGGACCCGGTGTTAGCAAAGGAGTTGGGTAGCCAACCTCATGGTGCATGAAAATACTGATACCCCAGCGTTCGAAGGTTGTGCTTTCTCCTAAGATTGTTTGGCCAATTCGGCTTGTCTTCCAAGTGGCTTAGTGGATTTAGGAGCAGTGACGTTAGTTGGGCAGAGAAATTCTACTGCTAGGAGATGAGTTGAATTGAGGCCACTTGTGGAGGAAATATGTGAAAGTAGTCGATAATATTCCCCCAATTCAATATATCACCAGTCCCCCTATATTTGTAGTGAGGATGAAAAATGAATGAGTTGGTGGTTGAGGGATCTAGTCGAGTTTTGAGTTTCTGCGGTGGATGCAGAGTGTTCCCTGGGGGGGAGTCTCCTCCATGATTCCAGCAGTTGTTTGACCTGTTGGTTGTAGGGTTCCCCACTTATGCATGATGTGTGGGGCTAGAAGGTATAATAGTTACTCCCAGGTCCTGTAGAGGAGAAGCCATTAGCTGGACCGGGGAGGCAATGGGGAAAGGTTCTTGTGTAAGTTGACTGTAACTTCCGGACGAGGGAGCCACATTGGAATGCTGGGGCAACTGGGATTGGAGTTCCCCGGCAATGCCCACCCCTTCTGCAGGCCAGGGGTGATCACCTTCGGCTATGTTCTTCTGCTTGATGGCCAGATTCAAAGGTGGGTCCTAAGAGATTGTTGCTGGAGCAGGTGACCCGGGAGAC
Organism: Pleurodeles waltl; assembly: GCF_031143425.1. Classification (NCBI taxonomy): domain Eukaryota; kingdom Metazoa; phylum Chordata; class Amphibia; order Caudata; family Salamandridae; genus Pleurodeles; species Pleurodeles waltl. The sequence goes on from NC_090445.1 coordinate 388,603,036, forward strand.
ATAGCTTCATTGGAGGCCCATATGTCAGGTATTGTTAGTTTGGAGGCAGCTTTCAGGTTTGTTCCATTCCCTGTGATTCCCTTCTTGCGGCCATTCCTCCACTGAGCACGTCTCTGCTTGGCATTGGGTTTCACCATGGCTTTGCCATCCACAGGGCTGCCAATTGAGAGTGTATCCCTTGAAGGTTTGTGTGTGGTACCTGTTGGTGTCAAATTGCAAGAGGTTGCTATTGCAGGAGTTTCCTGGATGGGACCGTTTGCCCTGTCATTGCTTTCCCGATGGTTGCAGTCTTGAGTGGATCCAAGTAAATTTTTCCAAGGACATGTGTAGAGAGGTCAGATGAGGGGTGCGAATGTGGGTGCTGAGTGGAGGCTCTCATTTTTAGAGATGCACAGAGGTTTGTTAGCATCAAAGGTAATGTGGCTAGTTTGTCTATTATTGGCCCGCATGAGCAGCTCATGGAAAAGATCATGGAGTAATCTTGTAAATGCGTGAAAAGGGATTTGAGGTCACATAATTTTTCATCAACGCGTGCTCGAATACTGCCAAAGTGTTGAGCAGAGTTAGCTGGACGTCCATTTTGTCTGATTGATAGTGGAGTGTTTCAACTAGAAGCTGCATAGTGTTAAGCAGGGAGGCCCAGGCACCATCCATATGCGGATTGAGATGGTTTGCATTAGGGTCCTGACCAGTTGGGATGCAGCGCTTGTGTCTGGGCTTACTCTAGTCCTAGAGATAACATTGGGAAACGGTTGACTAATAGGTGGAATGGTCACATTGGTCCTTGCTTTGTTATCTGGAGACTGCTGGCTGGGTTCTAAAGTAAGTTGAGTGGCAGAAGGGGAGTTTTGTGAGTATGCAACAAGCATATCTTCCCACTCTTGAGTGTTTAAGTAGGATAGAGTTTCTTCCTCCACCCCTGTACTGAGGCCCTCTGTTTTCGTATTTGCTGGGAGAGACAAAGGGGAGTGGGGCTGAGAGCCTTCATTTGTTGGGGTTTCCTGGTGAGCAACATCTGGAGCCATCAAGGGTATGTCCAGGATGTCTGCGGGCAGCTGTGCCACCTTATTGATAAAGTTGGGCTGCACCACTATGAGTCCGTATAGCGCTAGATGGTTTTGGTGGGCCGCACTCTGTTGGGGGGAAGACCATCATGAATTCTCTGGAGTCTGCCTGGGCTCCTCATGCACCTCTGCACTAAAGAATTTAGCAGGTTGCCCCAGCGACGTCAAGGTTGTGGTCGTTGAGGGAGGCTGAGCAGGGCTTAGGCTTGATGAAGCCCCCTTTGTGGCAGAGTCATTTCGTGATGGAGAGCTTTCTGCTGTGTTTGTAAGGATCAACAGGATAAATGGTGGTTGTAGCTCCTGTGTGTCATTGCTATTGGAGAGGAGGACAGGTCCGCCGTAGGTTGGAATGGAGAACTTGGTGTAGATTTTCAGTTGACAGTTAGTGGTGCAGCGTTTTTTAGATTGTTCCAGGCTGTTTATGGGTTCCAGACTGTGCCCAGCATAAGGTCTGGAAATAGGTTGCTCTCCTTCTCCTTCCTGGTCTGGCTCTGACTCAATCTCAATGATGGGTTGGGCATTCTGTGCCTCATGCTGTCTATTCGGAGCTTGGGGTCTCCTTTTCCTTTTTCCCAATGCGGTTTCAATGGGGGGGGGGGCGTCTTTCATGTTTTGCCTGACCACATGGTCATATGATCTCCTTCCTTCTCTTCCTTCCTGTTAGACCTGACAGCTTTGGGTGGTCACCCCTAATTTTTGTCTGCCTCCCTTCACTTTTTAGATACTGTTTTTGCTGGTTTTAAGACTCTGCACACATTACCGCTGCTAACCATTGCTAAAGTGAATATGCTCTCTCCCTTTAAACATGGTAACATTGGATCATCCCCAATTGGACTATTTATTTTACTTATAAGTCCCTAGTAGAGTGCACTATATGTGCCAGGGCCTGTAGATTAAATGCTACTAGTGGGCCTGCATCACTGAATGTGCCACCCACTTAAGAAGCCCCTTAGCCTTGTCTCAGTCCTGCCATTGCAAGGCCTGTGTGTGCAGTTTCACTGCTAATTCGACTTGGCATTTAAAAGTACTTGCCAAGGATAAAACACCCATTTTTCTACATATTAGACAGCCCTAAGGTATGCCCTACTTAACCCATAGGGCAGGGTACTGGGTAGGTAAAAGGCAAGACATGTACCTATGTAGTTTACATGTCCTGGTAGTGTCCTAAATTCGTTTTTACACTGTTGTGAGGCTGGCTCCCTTCATAGGCTAACATTGGGGCTGCCCTCATACATTGCTTGAGGGGTAGCTGCTGATCTGAAAAGAGTAGCAAGGTCATATTTAGTATGGCCAGAATGGTGATATACAATCCTGCTGACTGGTGAAGATGGATTTAATATTACTATTTTAGAAATGCTACTTTGAGAAAGGGTGCATTTCTCTGCACTTAAATCTTTCTGTGCCTTGCAATCCACATCTGGCTGGGTTTAGTTGACAGCTCCCTTGTTCATTCACTCAAACACACCCCAAACACAGGATACTCAGCCTCACTTGCATACATCTGCATTTTGAATGGGTCTTCCTGGGCTGGGAGGGTGGAAGGTCTGACACTTGCATGTCAAAGGACAGTAGCCTGCCCTCACACGAGGGACTGCCACACCCCCTACTGGGACTCTGGAAGACAGGATTGCACTGAAAGGGGACCTTGTGCACTTCTAAGCCACTCTTTGAAGTCTCCCCCACTTCAAAGGCATATTTGGGTATTTAAACAGGGCCTCTGCTCCTACCAACGCAGACACTTCCTGGAGAAGAAACTTGAACCAGAACCTTCATTCTGCCAAGAAGAACTGCCTGGCTTCCCAAAGGACTCGCAAAAAAACAGCACTGCCGGAGGGTAGGTCCAACACATTGGGACCGTTTGCTAAATTATAGCATCAGCATCAGTCCTTGGAGTGTGCTTTCCTATGGAGCCACATGTCGGATTTGGGGATGGGCGACCTGCATTTTTTATTTTGACCAGACTCACAGTTGGCTTCATGTAAGTGACTGACCCTTAGTTCATAGACTAGGGTGTTATAGCAATTTGTGTTATAGGAGAAGTTGTATTTTGGTCCTGATGAAGCGTCAATGTATCCGGCTGGACCACCAGACGCGAAACATGTTGACCCTTGATTAGAGGTTCTATGATGGTTTCAGGCCTCTCATTTTTTCTGAAAGTAACTGAGCATGACTACTCAACCCTTACTTTCAAATTGTTTTTAATCTTAGCCTACATCTCATACTAGCTGAATAAACTGGTGATGTTACTTGAGGTTTAGAGGCAATTTTAGCTATTTCCTCTCCTGATTTTCTAGTGCCTGTAGATAGGTATTGGCCGCAATATAGTCGATCACGTCAGTCACTATAAAAGAACTCTGGCAAAGAGCCCCCTCTGTGGAGCCCGTCAGACATTGCAGCGCCGGTCTGATGAGGAGCATTCCCAATCATGAAGCAAGACATCCATTGGGATGTGTGATGGCTCTTGCTCCTATGGAGTCAGGTTTCCCTGCTTCTCTATCTTGGAACAGTGTACTCTATTGTTTTTTTTGCGAGTAACTATTTTGGGAAACTGAATACTGGACCACTAACCTCCCTGTCCTTTCTTTGTTGTTTGATACCCAAAGGACTTGCCTGACTGCTTTCTGTGAAGGACTGCTGCCTTGCTGTTGCCCTGCTGCCTTGCCTGATTACTGGTTGAGGTGAGAAGTGCTCTCCAAGGACGTGGATAGAGCTTACCTCCTGTTCCCTGAAGTCTCAGGACCAAAAAGACTTAGGGGCTCATTCTGACCCTGGCGGTCATCGACCGCCAGGGTCGACGACCACGGAAGCACCGCCAACAGGCTGGCAGTGCTTCCCAGCCCATTCTGACTGCGGCGTTAAAGCCGCGGTCAGAAAAGGGAATCCGGCGGTTTCCAGCCTGATTTCCCCGGCATGGGCTGAATCTCCATGGTGGCGCTGCAAGCAGCGCCGCCATGGAGATTCCGACCCCCTTCCCGCCATCCTGTTCCTGGCGGTTTTTACCGCAAGGAACAGGATAGCGGGAACGGGTGTCGTGGGGCCCCTGGGGGCCCATAAAGATTTTCACTGTCTGCATTGCAGACAGTGCAAATCGCGACGGGTGCAACTGCACCCGTCGCACCCCTGCAACTCCGCCGGCTCCATTCGGAGCCGGCTTCATTGTTGCAGGGCCTTTCCCGCTGGGCCGGCGGGCGCTCCTTTGGTGGGCGTCCTCTGGCCCAGCGGGAAAGCCAGAATGGCCTCCGCGGACTTTTGACCACGGAGCGGCCAAGTGGCGGTTCCCGCTTGGTGGGCGGCGACCGCCGCCCGCCGAGGTAGGAATGAGGGGCTTAATCTCTACAAGGACTCTTTGTACGGTGAAATTTGATGCACAACCTGCCAGAAATGATGCACAGCCTCCACCGCAGTGAAAATTTCACCGCACTCCGAACTGGAATGACGCAGCCCGACTTCGGAACGAGAAGATCGATGCAGCACCAGCATAGCGACAGGAAATTCGACACACGGTCCACTTGATCGACGCACAGCCGAGCCGGAATGTCACAGCCCACCGTCTAGAGAGTAATCAACGCTGCACCTACTGTGCAGTAGAAGATTCAATGCAATGCTACTGGATTAACGCAGCTCCTATGACTTTTTCCTGCCAGCGCAGGAAATCCATGCATCATCCCTCGGGCGTCTGAAAACCCTGGACCCCAAAGAGGATCCATGACCGAGCGCCAGAAATCAACGCACAGCCGTCCCTGTGTGAAAACTAAACAATGCATCGCTGTGTGCGGCCCGAGAAATTGACGCATACCCCTTTGTTTCCACGCATCTCCTCCTCTGTGGTTCTTTGTGGAGACTTTTCACGTGAATCAGGTACTTTGTGCTTGAAAGAGACTTTGGCCCTCATTACAACATTGGCGGTAAAAGGCGCTTACCGCCGTGCAGAAGACCGCCAAAACACCGACGCGGCCGTGGAATTCCGCCACAGCTATTATGACACACATCTCGGAATCCGCCGAAATTCAGACACCCACACCAAACGTCAGTGATAAACTGGCGAAAACAAAACCTCCACCGTCACGCTAACAGAAACACGCCCATGCTATCACGACACACGAATCCACGCAGCGGTCTTTCAACCGCGGTATTCCATTGGCGGTACACACCGCCACGCTCAAAATACACACACATATACAAAACACCGCCACATTGGACAATTCCAAATACACACACCTGATACACATACAAACAACACTCCCACACACGTAACACAATATAAAACACACACCCATATCACCCACAAACCCCTACAACCATAATTCACGAACGAAGGCCAGAGAGACAGAGAGCACAGCAACTGAGAGCCCCACCACACAGAGGCACACAACACCATCACCCATACAACATTACACGCACAAACCACCACACACCACTACACATCACCACACACATCAACATTACTCCACCCCACACATCACCCACACCACCTCATGTCACTCCAAAGACACCCCCGATTTTCCGAGGAGGAGCTCAGGGTCATGGTGGAGGAAATCCTATGGGTAGAGCCACAGCTATTTGGCTCACAGGTGCAGCACACATCCATAGCCAGGAAGATGGATCTATGGCAAAGAATTGTGGACAGGGTCAACGCTGTGGGACAGCATCCAAGAAATCGGGAGGACATCAGGAAGAGGTGAAACGGCCTACGGGGGAAGGTGCGTTCTGTGGTCTCCAGGCACAACATCGCGGTACAGCGGACTGGCGGTGGACCCCCACCTCCTCCCCCACAACTAACAACATGGGAGGAGGAGGTCTTGACCATCATGCATCCAGAAGGCCTCGGAGGAGTCGGTGGAGGAATGGACACTGGTAAGTCAAATCTTAACTATCATATCCCCCACCCTACCTGCATGCCATCACACACCCCCACCCTCACCCCCCTCCTATCACTCCAACTCCTCACTAATGTACGCATAACACAAACCACACATCCCAACACCAAGCCCTGCATGCAAATACAAAGCATGGTCACCCCTCACCAAAGCATGCTCACTGCACATACCCATAACAACCCCCTAACCATCATCACACAAACCCACACACAGGAATGCTTGCACTGGGGTACACAAACACCCACCCATTGCACACCATTACACACACACATGCAATAATCATACTCTCATATCCCTGCAGGACCACTACGGAACGTCACCACACCGGAGGGTCCAGACAACTCCACTCCACCCACAGAAGAGGCCCACAGTGACAACAGCAGCTCTGCCCTACTGGATCCTGATGACCAGCCCGGACCATCGTGGGCCTTGGGACAGTCGGTTCCCCTTGCACAGGCACAGCCCAACACTGACCTTCCACCCTCTGGTAACACCAGCACAGCACCCACCCAGCGGGCCCATACCTCCGTACCCAGGACACGTCAATCAGCGGTGTGTCCACCACTACAGGGAACCCAGGATAACCCACCACCCCAACAACAACGGGGACCTAGGGGCAGGGGTAGTGGGCACACGGTCGAGGGGACGGAGGCACAGGAACACAGGGGAACTGGGAGCGCTGCTGTGTGACAGGGGGCGGACAGGCCAAGGGAACCCACCCTCCACGAGGCCCTCTCCTCCATCATGGGAGCCTACCTCCACTCCCAGGAGACGATGGTGATGGTCCTGGCAAAGTTTCAGGAGACCCAGCACATGCTGGACGAACTGTATTTGGAGTTCAGGGAGGAGCTCAGAACCATCAGCTCCGCCCTGAGCACCATCGTAGGGGTGCTGAAGGACATACAAAAGACCATGAGGGACACCTTGGCACTCCAAGGGGCCCCAGACACTAGCATGGACGATGAACTGCCCACCATCTCCACCGGCGCTAGTGGACAGGACGCCCTGCCACAGGACCACCACACCAGCACCCCACCCCCTGCAGACGGACAACAACCCCTCAAGCGGTCCCTGAGATCCAGGAACAGGACAGAGCAAGATGGCAAGACCCCCGCCAGGAAATAAGACCACCCTGATTGTCCTCCCACTGTCTCACTTTGTTACCCTGTCCAGATTGGAACTGCCCCAGCTCACTTCCTATGCCCATATGGGCAGTGCACCTGTGTGACTAATGGACTGGACTCTGCCATGGACATTCCTCCACCGTCCCCCATCACCATATTACTACCCCCCTCCATTTTACAGCACTGAAATAAAGACCCTTGAACCACAAAACAATATGGAGTCAGTCTGTGATTTGGTAAATATGTATCATCAATGACAGTGTCAACATGCGTTTTCCAATTGTAAAGCCAACATACCTATGTCACACATCACAAGTCCTTGAAGGATACAAGCAGATGACACACGTTGCTAACCACACCTGTGAAACCGTAATGGAAAGGTACAACTCAGTGACCAGATACTGCTTTGAACCGACAGACAGGATAGAGGTAGAAGTGTGAAAGTGAATGTAATGGTAAAAACAAAACTGTTCTCACCTGTGTGTCACTGGAAATATTGCTGTATGACTGACTCGCTGTTGTCTATGTCTTCTTCCTCAGCGTCCTCCTCATCACTGTCGACAGGCTCCACAGGCTCCACAGCTGCCACAACACCGCCATCTGGACAATCCTCCTGCAGAAAAGGCACCTGGCGTCGCAAAGCAAGATTGTGAAGCATTGAGCAGGCGATGATGATCTTGCACACCTTCCTTGGTGAGTAGAATAGGGAACCACCTGTCATATGCAGACACCTGAACCTGGCCTTCAGGAGGCCGAAGGTGCATTCGATCACCCTCCTAGTCCGCCCATGGGCCTCATTGTAGCGTTCCTCTGCCCTGGGATTCCTCACTGGGGTCAATAGCCATGACAGGTTGGGGTAACCAGAGTCACCTAATAGCCACACACGGTGCCTCTGGAGTTGATCCATCATATAAGGGATGTTGCTATTGCACAGGATGTAGGCGTCATGCACAGAGCTAGGGAACATAGCCTTTACCTGCGAGATGTACTGGTCTGCCAAACAGACCATCTGTACATTCATCGAATGATAACTCTTCCGGTTCCTGTACACCTGTTCACTCCTGTGGGGGGGGACCAGAGCTACATGGGTCCCATCAATAGCACCTATGATGTTGGGGATATGTCCAAGGGCATAGAAGTCACCTTTCACTGTAGCCCAATCCTCCACCTGAGGGAAAACGATGTAGCTCCTTACGTGTTTCAGCAGGGCAGACAACACTCTGGACAACACGTTGGAAAACATAGGCTGGGACATCCCTGATGCCATGGCCACTGTTGTCTGAAACGATCCACTTGCAAGGAAATGGAGCACTGACAGCACCTGCACTTGAGGGGGGATTCCTGTGGGATGGCGGATTGGTGACATCAGGTCTGGCTCCAACTGGGTACATAGTTCCTGGATAGTGGCACGGTCAAACCTGTAGGTGATGAGTAAATGTCGCTCCTCCATTGTCAACAGGTCCACCAGCGGTCAGTACACCGGAGGATTCCGCCATCTTCTCAAATGTCCAAGCTGACGGTGCCTAGGAAGGACAACAGCGACCACAGAGTCAACAAAATCCCAGGTATGTAGCCACAGATACACAGAACACGACACCAAAGAGAAAAATCTTCCTGTATGTGTGTGGAGTGTAGGCCTAGGTATGTGTGACGCAGTTGCAAATTAAGCCATGTGGTCCCCTGAAATGGCGGCTGCCTGATCTCTAAAGTGGGACAATGGTTTGTGAGGTAACTGCGCTGGCGTTGTAGACTGTCGCGGTAGGCGGTCGAAGACCGCGGCGCAAAGCTGCATTGATTAACATTGGACCCTATGGGTCCCAGGAGCCAATGATGAAGTGCGACGGCGGTGATGAGACGCACTGCCGCGGACGTGACCGCCATTTTCTCTTTGTTCAATCACTTCATACCTGATTTTGGACAGGAGAGGACCTACACTGTAAGTGCTGCTGTGACCTCGGTCTGGAAGAGACAATGGCTGCTGCGTCTGGGGAAAGGGCCCCTGCCTTCACTGATCAGGAGTTGGAGAAGCTCGTGGACGGGGTCCTCCCCCAATACACGCTACTCTACGGTCCTCCAGACCAACAGGTAAGTACACAAGGAGCAAGTTGTATGGGCTATGCCTGGGTGGAGAGGGCTGGTTGTAAGAGGGAAGGGGGCAGAGTGCACTGAACATAAAGGACTATGAATGCATGTGCCACATGGCAAGGGCAGGGATGTGGGCCACTCACTTTGACTTCTCTTCTTCCCCTGTGCATGTCATGTTGATCAGCGCCCATCAGAAGAAGGACATTTGGCGTGCCATCGCCAAGGACGTCCGGAACCTGGTTGGTCTACCAGAGACGGGGCACCTACTGCTGGAAAAGATGGGAGGACATTCGCCGCTGGAGCAAGAGGAAGGCGGAGGCTCAGCTGGGGATGGCCTCCCAACGTGGGAGGGGTGCCCCTCGCCCCATGACCCCCCTGATGTTCCGGATCCTGGCGGTGGCCTACCCTGAGTTGGATGGGCGCTTGAGGGCATCACAGCAGACACAAGGGGGTGAGTACACCCTCATTCTGGGGACTTTGCGCGCAGTTGAGGGGTCTGGGTGTGGGAGGAGGGCTGTGGGTTTCCCTTGGTCAGGGCGACTTACATAGGCTAGGCCCCTCCGTAATGCAGGACATGTGGCACTCCACCCCACTGCAGTAGAGTGACAAGTACAGGTATACATGCCCCTGTGGCATCCATGTATGCAGATGTCCACCATTGCGAAGTAGGCCATATCCCAGGAATTGCATCTGTAGAGGCCAGGAGCACGGCGTAGTGCAGGGGGCTGCTGTGTCTGTCTTGTCCACCAATGGTAGCGGTAAGCCATGCACTCAACCTGTCTTTCTTCTGTCGCCCCCCCCCCCCTTTCTCTGCTCTCCCTGTTCTTTTGTGCATCAGCATCATCAGGCGGAGGTACAGTGGCACCGGAGCACAAGGGAGCTGCATCCCACATGGCCATGGAGGGCCACACCACGGACTCAGAATGCACCAGTGGGACGGAGGGCGAGGGGAGCTTCACGTTGGTCACCTGATCACCAACCAGCAACACAGACTCGTCCACCGATGGGAGCTCCCTTGTGGTGGCAGCACCATCTGTGCCCCACACTTCTACAGGTACAGCCGCCACCTCCCCTACCAGCACCACCCTCCCAGCAGCCCCTCAGCCTTCGACCCGAGCCCGCTCACCCAGGATGGTGGGCATCACCTTCGCCCCAGGCACCTCAGGCCATTGACCTCCTCAGGTCACTCACTGTTGGGCAGTCTACCATTGTGAATGCCATCCAGGGTGTAGAAAGGGAGTTCAGACACAGTAATGCATTCCTGGAGGGCATTCATTCTGGTCAGGCTGCCCTTCATCGAACCCTGCAATCTTTGGCCTCAGCACTGATGGCAGCCATTGTCCCTGTGTCTAGCCTCCCCCCTCCAACTTTCTCCACCCAGACGCAATCCCCTGTACCCCAGCCCATCCCAAGCACACCATCAGACAAGCATGCACACACCTCAACACACAAAAGTAGCTCAGGCAAACATAGGCACCACACATCCCACAGGAACTCACACAAGCATCACACACATACAGACACAGCAACATCCACTGCCTCCACTGTGTCCCCCTCCTCATCGTCTCCCTCCTCCCTCCCAGTGTCGTCCACACTCTCACCTGCATGCACTACATCTACAGGCACTACGACTCGCACCAGAACACCCAGCACCACACCCCGCTCACCTGCACTCACCACCCCACTCCCATTTACACGTCCCCTGTGTCCTCTCCCAGAGTGTCTGTGACGCCCCCTCCCAAAGTACACAAACGCGGGCACCCACACACCCAACATCCATCCACCTCACGACAGCCTCCAGTACCTGCACCTGCACCCAAAACACCTAAAGTGACACCTCCTACAGCCACCTCCTCTTCCTCCACTCCCAGACCCCCTCCAGCTACCCATCCCAGTGTTCGTCATAAACTCTCCCTCAGCAACGTTGACCTCTTTGCCCCCATCCCCACCTCTCCAATTCATAAGTCCCGTAGTAGCGCCTCAGCCAAAAAGACTCCGGTACCAGTGGTGCGTGTTACAGGTGTGTGGAGTGCACCGGCCACCAGGGCAGGCAGTGTGACACGGAGCCAAAGCACTGCCAGTCCACCCCTTGTAAAGCATCTCAAGTTGGAAAGTGGCCGACGGGACAGGGTGAAGACTCCTGGCGGCAAAACTGCTCACAAGGGTCCCAGGGGGATTGCAGAGTCAGCTGTGACTCCTCCAAAGGTGGTGAAGGGCCAGAAGAAGTCTGCACAGTCTGGTGAGAGCAGCACGGTGGAGAAGGGCGCCATCCTCCCCGGCGGCCGGGACGCCACCGCCAGCACTGTCGTCACTGGTCAGGAGACCACTGCCAGAGTCATTGCCCAGGAGGGCAGGAGTATCGTCACTGGTCAGGAGACCACCGCCAGAGTCAGTGCCCAGGAGGGCAGCAGTATCGTCACTGGTCAGGAGACCACCGCCAGAGTAATTGCCCAGGAGGGCAGGAGTATCGTCACTGGTCAGGAGACCACCGCCAGAGTCAGTGCCCAGGAGGGCAGCAGTATCGTCACTGGTCAGGAGACCACCGCCAGAGTCAGTGCCCAGGAGGGCAGGAGTATCGTCACTGGTCAGGTGACCACCGCCAGAGTCAGTGCCCAGGAGGGCAGCAGTATCGTCACTGGTCAGGAGACCACCGCCAGAGTCAGTGCCCAGGAGGGCAGCAATATCGTCACTGGTCAGGAGAGCACCGCCAGAGTCAGTGCCCAGGAGGGCAGGAGTATCGCCACTGGACAGGAGACCACCGCCAGAGTCAGTGCCCAGGAGGGCAGCAGTATCGCCACTGGTCAGGAGACCACCGCCAGAGTCAGTGCCCAGGAGGGCAGGAGTATCGTCACTGGTCAGGAGACCACCTCCAGAGTCAGTGCCCAGGAGGGCAGCAGTATCGTCACTGGTCAGGAGACCACCGCCAGAGTCAGTGCCCAGGAGGGCCCCGGCTGCCACAGCCCCGCTGGCCAATGAGGAACCGTCATGCCACACACCAATGCACAGGTCAGAGACCGCCATGGCAAAGCACCACTGAACAAGGGAATCACCGCCATGGTGAAGACCGCTGAACAGGGCACAGCACCGCTGAAGAGGGCAGAGAACCGCTGAACAGATCAGAGACCACCATGGCAAAGCACCTCTGAACAAGGGAACACTGCCACATCAAGCATCGTTATCCCATGTACAGCTGTGACTGTGACGGAACAGGAACCGTCACGGGGAGCCTAATGCAGTGTGGGCACTATTCCCCCTCCAAAACCAATGGAGACTGTTATCCACTTGAGAGACTGTGGCTTTGCACTCCCCAGGATGGTACAGTGGGCAACCCACCCACTGTAGAGACTTGAGAGACTGTGGCTTTGCACTCCCCAGGATGGAACAGTGGGCAACCCACCCACTGTAGAGACTTGAGAGACTGTGGCTTTGCACTCCCCAGGATGGTACAGTGGGCAACCCACCCACTGTAGAGACTTGAGAGACTGTGGCTTTGCACTCCCCGGGATATGGCAGTGGGCAACCCACCCACTGTAGAGACTTGAGAGACTGTGGCTTTGCACTCCCCAGGATGGAACAGTGGGCAACCCACCCACTGTAGAGACTTGAGAGACTGTGGCTTTGCACTCCCCAGGATGGTACAGTGGGCAACCCACCCACTGTGGAGACTTGAGAGACTGTGGCTTTGCACTCCCCAGGATGGAACAGTGGGCAACCCACCCACTGTAGAGACTTGAGAGACTGTGGCTTTGCACTCCCCAGGATGGTACAGTGGGCAACCCACCCACTGTAGAGACTAGAGAGACTGTGGTTTTGCACTCCCCAGGATATGGCAGTGGGCAACCCACCCACTGTAGAGACTTGAGAGACTGTGGCTTTGCACTCCCAGGATGGAACAGTGGGCAACCCACCCACTGTAGAGACTTGAGAGACTGTGGCTTTGCACTCCCCAGGATACATCAATGGGCATGGAGCCCCGTCGTGGATCTGGCGTGGTGCTGTAATCCGGCTGAGGTGCCCCCCCTTCCCTTCCCCCTGAGGTGCCTGTTGTATTTCGATCTGATGCCCCAGCAGTGTTCTCTCCGTTTGTGGACAGGTATCTATTGTGGGCCTCGCCCATGCATTTTTGGACCAGTGGTGCACGGACATTGATATGTGCATACCTGCACTGCTTCTCGTAATGTATATACTTTTGAATGTGTATATATATATCTGTATATATTTGGTAACTGTATTTTGATACATTACAATTTTTGGGCTGATTTCCTTTGGTCTTTGCATTGTTCCGGGGGGGTTGTGGGTTGTTACTGTGATGTTTTGACATGCATTGGTGTGTGTGTTATAATGTGCAAGGGTGAGGGTGGTGGTGGGGGTGTTTCGTGTGTGTCCCCCTGACTTTTGCCTACCCCCTCCCCTATGTCGTAGGTGCAGTACTCAACGTTGTCTTCGCCGCCGCCGTTGCTGGTGTTCGTAAATGAGCAGGAAGACAAGGGCAGGTAGGATTTGTAATTCCGGATCCATGGGGCCATCCTTCCTCGTGGGATGTGTAGAAGGTGAGCGTTTTCCCATTGCAAAAGCTGTTTCCGCCGTGTTTTTATCTACGTGAATCCGCCCCGGAAAATGTGGCGGATTGGCGGCTTGTGATACTGTGGGCGGTACATTGTCTGCCACCTGTGTGTTGGCAGTGACCGCCGCGCTGCTTGTCTGTACGGCCGTGGCGGTCGGAGTGTTAAAGTGGCTGTCTATGTTGGCAGTTTCTGCCATGGTCATGATTCCCTTTTTTTGTCCGCCGGCCTGTTTGTGGTATTACCGCACCTTTAACACCGTCTGCCAGGGTTGTAATGACCCCCTTTGTTTGCTTTTAAAAAGACTTAAGACACTTTGGCCCTCATTACAACCCTGGCGGTCGGTGTTAAAGCGGCGGTAATACCGCCAATAGGCCGGCGGTAAAAAAAAATGAAATCCCGACCATGACGGAAACTGCCAGCACATACAGCCACTTTAACACTCCGACCGCCACGGTGGTAGCAACAAACACTGCGACGGTAACCCCCAATAGACAAGCAGAAGACAATATACCGCACGTGCATAGTTGAACTTGGCCAATGGCCACAAAAACGACACATCAGGTTTGTATGGAGAAAAAAATGCATTTTCAGTTTTAGAATATTAATGCCCTCATTATTACCCCAGCTGATGGCGTTAATATGAAGGAAACTGCTGGCAACAGTCTGGCGGTATTTTCCTCCATATTAAGGCATTGGCAGTTTGACTAAAGCCAAACCACCAATGTACCACACCGACAGCCACAGAGGTAGCGACCGCCGGGGTGGAGACTTCACTCTCTAGTCCTGCGGCTGTCACTTGCCTGTCTGCGGGATCATGACCCCGCCTACCGCCATTGTTTTCGTGGCAACCTTACCACCACAAAAACCATGGCGGTGGGCACTATCAGTAACAGGGAATCTCTTCCATGTCACTGATAGGGGTCCTCCCCGCCCCCCTACCCCTCCCTACCCCTCCCTGTCCCTCCCTAGCTTTCTCCCCACCTCCCCTCTTCCTCTCCACACATGCATACACACACCCATTCCCACATTCAACCACGCATGCATACATCCTTTCACACACACATCCACACACACTTACATGCATACAAGCACACAAGCATTCACACAACACAACCTACACGCACTCACACATCCATACATGCACACTCATACAACATGCAACACACCCCCCCATACACGCACGCACAAACATACACCCTCACCCCCCCACACACAACACCCCCACCACCTCCCCTGTCGGAGCACCCGACTTACCTGGTGTCAGGGGATCCTCCGGCAGGAGACAGGATGGGGCGCTGCTGCCAGCAGCAGCGTCCACCAGCAGAACACCGCCAGGCCGTATCATGTGTCATGATACGGTCAGCTGTGGTCTACTGGCGTGGAGCTGCTGCTGGCATCAGCGTCACCTTACTGCCATCCTCCGGCATGGCCACAGCTGGATTTCCGCCATTCTTCTGGCAGAAATCTGGCTGTGGTCATAATCCGGCGGACGGCTGGTAGCCGCGGCGATGGTCTTTTGGCGGCCGTCACTGCGGCGGTAGGTGGCATTTACCGCCATTGTTGTAATGAGGGCCTAAGTTTCCTGAGTTGAACGGTGTCAACAATAGCGTGTAAAGTCATTTTTCTGAAATTCTACATGCTACATTCTCTTTAAAAGCATGGCTTAGTGTACCAGTATGGTCATCCTTTATGTCTCAATTTAATTCTTCAGGGTTTCACGTTAACAATAGTAGAATAAGTAAGATATTACATGTTAAATATAACATCTTGTAACATCACATGGCATAGCAAAATAGTCCATACTAAAACAAGCATTTAAGGTTTCGTTGTACAGTCGAATGCTAGTTTAATATTTACTATTTAGCATACACCTCAAGAAAAAGAGAATAGTCATTGTGTCTTGAAAAAAAAGGCCTCCTTGTGTCAGGGAGAGCCTTATGAAAAGTCCTGTTCTCTATGCCACAGCATAAACGCAACATATAGGGCCAAGATGTGTCATGTTTTGCATGAGTGAGACCACGCTGTAAAAAAATTTAACAAGGAGTTTGACGTGTTTTACTGGCCTGTGTCCCTCGATACTAACCTGATCTTTTAATCTTGAACATGTGACTGCCACGCTTCGGGTGTGGCTGAAGTCCTTACATTTGCCTGCACAGCAGAAAACTGGCTGCTCAATATAGGTATCATCTCTGCAGGATCATCTTTCTGAAAGAGCGTTCACTGGGAGTGATGAAGCAGAAAATGAAGGTTTTGATTTATTAACGCATAAACGTAGTGCTGAAATAATCATGTGTGACTTTAACCGAACTAATAAAGATTGTACGGGGACGAAATGTGCCCTCAGAGTAGTTTGCCAACGTTTATACGCGTGCTTTATATAACGTGGTGTATTAGAATTGCACTAATCCGACATAATCATAAACGTGTGCTATGATTTGCTTGTTTGAAATGTTTTAGCTTAGCATTACTTTAGCGGAGGCTTTGGCCTAGTTGCCTGGTCTCACGGTTTGGATGCTCGTATTTTTCCACTGTGCTAATAAACGTGTATTTTTGCTTGAAGCTGTACTTTTCCACAGAAACTGTTCACATGCTTATCTTAAAGTTAGTGCCAGCCTGGCATATTTTCTCTTTAATTCAAGGTCGACTTGCAGGTGCGGACAATGGAGGCTCTGAAAGTGAGCTAATTGGGAGACAATGTTGCGATTTGCGTACCCATCTCCAAGGATAATGTATGCTTAAGTAAAAGCTTGAGAACTGTCGTTTTTGATTGGACAATTTGAAGCTAACCTATGAACCCTCCAATGGAGACCCTACTGGATTCGAACTGTTGTCTATAAAACCCAGGTGCACGAGAGGAATCTCTCTCTCTCTCTCATCGGACATCCCGCCATTTTAACTTCGTAGCTATTATGGCCCACTTTGCTGTGACGCCATTTTGAAAGAGACTTTGATGATTCTTGCCCTAGAGACTTTAACTTTGATCCCTTTTGCATGAAATAGTAGCTTTACCTTGCCGCCGTGAGGCAATTGCCCCGTCCACCCCTGCCCCTTTGTCCCGTCCTATGATGACCGAGGAACGGTACCTGTGAGACGAAGACTTCCTTGTATGCTGATCGTAATTGGTAAATATGAAAGGAAATTGTAAAATTGCATTGTGTTTCTTTTAGGTAACCAACTGCTGATTTTGGTAAGGTCCCTAGCTAGGAGTTTTCCAAATTAATGTCGTTAAATTGTTTTCGCATGAAGTCCCACATGCCGATGCTAATTTGAGGTTAGACGAGGATTCCATATGTCGCACGATGCAATTTGAAATCTTGTTATGCTGACTAAATGTATGCCATTAGTTCATTACAGATTATCGTATTAGTGATTTGCATTGCTATTATCGAATGCCTTGTGGTTCAAATGCTTCATAGATTGCACTTGTTTCGACGTTATGGACAGCTATTAATGTTCATATATGTTTATCATTTGGTGTTGAGACACATTTATATTGTGCTAGCTTTGTTAATATAGGGAAATAAATTCACTAACTTTGCAATAAACTGGTGTGGTTATTCCTGGCTGAGAGGTCAGATTCGCCGAAATGTATTCTGGACTAATTGTCAAGTGTTATGTTGATCAAGGTATTGCTTATGTACGTTATTGATTATTGATTTGATGCGACGGATCGATTAAGAGTACAGAGAGTTCCCACTTAGTCAAAAGATTCATCGGCCTAAAGAGCGTCCGAACACAGGTAAAATTAGTTGCCATATGTTTTGTACCTCGGAATCTCTCTTGTGTGCTCTGTTGCTTTTAATTACTGTTTTTATGATATATGTCAAGCGAACTTTTCGAACAGGGGAATGATTACTAAAAAATACGAAGTGAAATACGAGATTATAATGTTCAGATATTTGTATCTACCGTTGCGATTGGTGACATTCTAAAATGGTGGGGCAATGATATCTGTCAGGCATTGCGCTCCTAAAGAGGGATGGGCGGAGTCACCAACAAAGTTTGCATCAGGAGTTTTGTAAGGCTATCTGGTGCATCAGCCGACATATTTAAAAAAAAAAAAATGAAACACATAGTGGGCATTCCCTATTTTCTTTTCCTCCTCTTTTCTTCTTTCTCTGAACCACCTCAGCCCTTCCCCCGTTTCTCTCCCTCTCTTCTCCCCAGCTGTCCCCATCTATCCTACTGCCCTACCCAACTTCCCCTTCTCCCTATTTGGCTTCCCCCATACCTCCTTCCCCATACCTCCTTCCCTACTACGGCTCTGCTCCTTTATTGTTACTGCCCTATGCTTACTCTGAACCTTTCCGTGTTCTTTCACGATGCCCCTGCGAGATGGAGCGCTGTACTGTTGTTTCTTGGGGCACTGCAAGATATATGTTTGCTTATGCATACGTTTTTTTCATTTCATCTAAGGGTGAAATCCTTGTGTGTCCGTTGCGCTTCCTTGCGCCTTAGTTGTTAATTCTTATTTGCACCTAGTGCAAACCAGTAAAACGCATAAGAAAAAAACAACTCCGTGCGTGCGCACATTTACAAGATTGGTTTGCCAGTGATTTGCCAGTGCCTAGCTGCTTTGTCCTTAAATGGACTACAAGCGAGACAGTCGGGCACAGAGATATTACACTTAAAACAAGCATTCGCAATGCAACGGGTCTCGAATTTCTCCGAGTTAGAGCCATTAGCAGTTGTAAACTCCCAACCGGACTTTTCTTGCCTCATTAAATAGGTGGGGAGAGGGGGGGTGGTGACGACGAGCGCGATCGCACTGCTTAAGAAGAGAGATCTGGCTGCGAAATAAGAGAAAAAGTAGTCCACAAACCGGACGGAAAACTGCAAGCCTGGTATGTTCTCAGTACTTGGTCACTGCGCTCGAGGAGGGCTAACCACCGGAAAAAGCATGACATATGCATGCCTTCCACTAATGAAAGCAAGCAGATTTTAAAAGGCAAACCCACAAACCAATGAAAGACCCTGATGTAACATGGATGGGGCTCCGAGCCCTTTTCTAACTACTATAGTGTCTCGCAAGTGATACACATGCGCAAGCACATGCTACGCTGGCTCGACCCTAAAAAGGAGAAAAGTATTAGTGGAGCTTGTAAATCAGTAGGGCATGGCTCCAGGGCTCTTTCACACCAGTCACCTATGTACAGTTAAAAGAAAAGAAACATATTTTTTAAGAATTTAGAATTTTAGAAGAATATCTTTTACTTTATTAAAACTCACCATTTTGTACAGAAGAGAGAGATTGTTGAAAAAGTTTACTCCATGGCGCAGCTAACAGTGGACACTGATTGGAATTAGAATGATCATGTTCTGCTTACCTTTGATGAATAGGCTATTAATTAAACAATAGTAAAAGACTACATTGGTGTGGCATTAGCATTATGAGGAGAAATCCATATTTCACACAGACGCATGAAATACTTTCCATATGTTACAGGGACCCATGACATTTTTCCATAGTCCCTATGAAATATGGATTAGTATAAATGTCTGTGATCCAGCGCTTGTGAAAGTGCTTGGACTGTATACAGAATAGAAATTGGACAGAGGTGACACTAGGGAATTGTGACTAAGAAGGCTGGAAATACCAATGACTATACAACTATGTACAAAGTCACCGAGGGGCTCAACAGAGATCAAAATTTATATGGATTTCTATGATTTGCTACAATATGTTTTCTGTATTACTTTTGTGTCTGAGTTATCTAGACTAGGCGTATGACACTCCAGCTGTATATATTAAACCATTTACCACGTAATAGAATCTGTGCCAGGTTTTCACCACGCTGATTGATGAATTATGGAGCTGTGAAATGCTGTGTTAGCTCTGTTATATTCCTGAATATATTTAAAAGCTTGGGTTATATGGCTATATTCATCAGAACAATTCATCCAAACACTGACATTGAAAGCATTTTTCATTTCTTAAACACTGCACCTAGTGAAGTAACATATTTCCTATACTTTTCTCTGAGAATGATAAGGAATACTCCGGTAGCGTGTTGGTTCAGTTTGCAATTTGATAGCATAGTCTAGCTCATTGGGCCTCTTGTTACTGAATAAAGGCATTGAAACATATGTTGTCCAATTTATTAACGGACCAGACCACCTGCAAAGGTAGCAACTTCTCTTAGAAATGGGTTCAGAAGCTGCTCTGGGTCTCTTACCAACAGCATAATATCATCAGCATGCATCAAGAATAGTTTTTGGGAAAGCCATAGTTTGGACTCCCTCCTTAACGGTATTTCCAGAGTATACATCTCCTTATAGTGATTCGGGCTGATAGTTGAACGTTCACCCTAATTCTAGCTGATGACTTGGAGTAAAGTAATTTAATCCAATTGACCTTAGCTTTACCCATGTGCTCCATCACTGTTAGCGAAAAAGGCCATTTGAAGGGAACAAACCTTTAGCTGCATCTAGAAAGGCCACTACTTCTTTTAAATCAGGGTCAGTCTGGTGAATTACTGCAAAAGGGAACACACGTTATTGATCCAATACCTGCCCAGTATGAAACTGGACCGGATGGATGAACATATTCCCTGAATAAGCAGAATAATCTTCTTCGCTATCAATTTTGCCAGGAATGTATTGTCCACATTCATCATAGAAAGTGGTCCATAGGAATCCCATTGGGTGCAGTGTTTAATTTGAGCTAGTGTTTTTCGGTGCTTGGCACTGGCACTTAATTGTCAACACCGGCTCTTAGGACTGTCTACCACATTACTTATTTTAGAAGTCAGCACAGTTGATTATTAATTCAATATACATTAAAAAGGCTAACACTTGTAGCCCAAGTCAATCTTATTGTTTTGGGGGCCTGGAACAGTCTAAAATGTCACACTTGTATGTGTATGGTGGTTAGTCGTTCTGTTGATACTGTCATTAGCAACAATGGCAGGGGAATGGTGGTGCAAGCTTCTGTGGCTTCCTGATGAGGACCCTGGCAATAATTTATTTACAAATTAAGCACAGATTGGACAGTCTGATTTCCAGATTTAAGGAGTGTTATAAAATTTACTTCCCACTCTATATCCTCATTAGAGACTTCTAAGAGGTAGGGGGTACCTCTGAAGCATATGTTTTACATAAGTTCAGCTGTTTGTCCGTCACTACATCTATTTCTCATGGAGCCTATTATTCCCTTAATTTCTTCTATTGTGACTAGATCATAATGGTTCATGATTGTCTCTCTTCAACCACATCAAGGTCACATTTTCCATCTTATTAACAGCTGGTAAATGTAAGTCCACGTTGGATGTGTGTAGATTCTAGTAAAGGTTCCCTAAACGTATTTTGTATATAATTTTTCTCATACTGAGCAATGCCCTACTGTGTCTCAATTTTGAGAATATCTGCCACAAACCAATCTTGGAGAATTATTCCTGCCAGTAGTGATTGTCATAGTACTTCACCCATGCCATTTTCAGAGTGGCAATAGCCTACAAATATGCAAAGCTTTCATTGTGGCCATTCTTTATGTTGCACATCTTCATTCACCCTCTGTCATTTGGTGAGCCCTCAAGCGTCTGCACTGATCAACCATGTCTTTCTTACACTTCTGTGGGATAATGAAACTGTGAGAATGTGGATTGTTATTTGGGGTGGTTGGCAGACCACCACAAGTAATAATGTCACTATTATTGTTAGGTCCAGAGAAGGTTTCAGTAGTGCCATGCCCATGGCCATTGTTGGGTCCAGAACAGATTTCAGTAATGTAAACCTGAGCTCAATCACTGTTAACTATGCCACAGAGCATACAGGCTTCACTTATAAAATTGTGAACTTAAAAAGTCAAAATTTCAAAACAATAACTACACAACTTCAGTTTATAAAAAGGGAGCAATTTATTGAACAAAATTACACCAAAGCATCAAAAATACAATAAGGTGAACCAGAGATATGAATTTTCAAACTTCTAATTAAAAATAGTGGCAAAAACTGTCAAGCACCAACCGAAATCAACTCGCTAGGCTTCCCCCGCACCTAAGCATGATTTAAGGATGAATTGTGATTGAACATAGGTGGGATACTAAAAACAAGTTCAGAAATGGTATTGTCTGACTTAGCATCTGAAATGGAAGTAAAAAATCCTTAGTTGGACAAGTCAGCAGGCTTTGGTCGAGAAGGGGTTTCTGATGCCAGATAGCATTCAGATAAAGTCCTGGTGAAGTTGACATTTTGAGAAATATGAAATTCATGACCAAGGAAAGTCTCTTGCCGGCTGAATATATTTGGCACTTTTGCCTTGTGTAGATTTCTTAGTTCAGACTTAGTCACTTTTATAAAGCTTGGGTTTTCTCTAGTGGGGAAAGGCTGCATGTTGCAACCAAACAGGGCTTCACGGAGGACAATACATTCTCTGCATCATCCTGCTGAAAACAGAATTGCTGCTGCAGAAAAGTTCAGAGTGGGTGAAATCTAATTTTTTGGCCAATTGGCTATGCACTGTCATTGGATAAACTTGACATGTTTGCCCCATAGGAGACAAACAAATTCTATGTCTCAGGTTTTTGAGGCTATTATTAGGGGAACACCTCAGGAACAGGACTTGGGGGTCAAAACACATGCAATCAGAAGCCATCATCATGGTCCAGGGCAGGTCCAGTTGGAACTGGCCAGCTAGGATACTCAGGAAAAGGCTTCTAACAGCTTATTTTGTCCCTGCAGCTTAACACAAAGTCAGCCAACTGACTTGGAGTCCACTGCTTTGCCCCGGTACATGTGAGAGTAAGTCTAGTCTTTCTGTCCTCCTCACGGAAACATCGTTCTTTTTATAGTTAAACCCCTACCAAAATGACTGAATGTAAATGCCCACTGAGAATTTAGCCAGCTCAAATGCATCAGGCAACACTTTTTGCACATTCACACTCTGATTATGCATAGTTCCACTAATAAATGGATTGTTTTGTTTTTCTATATAGTATTGCAGTGTTTTTATCTGGATATTTGCTTGCCCCCGGATGCTAAAGACGACATGAATTTGTAGTGGAGATGCTGGTTCTTTGATTTTATGTGGATTTTTTTAGAGTTTATCCCACTGCATTTTTTACATTTCTTTCTTGAAAACAGTACAGAAGGATACAGATAAACATCATCCTGAGCCTAAGCATAAACTACTGAATGTCCCACTGTTACTTTTTTTTTTTTTTTTGTCCTCATATTCATCCCCCGTGCTTTGATTAAGTAAAAAAAGGCAATGACACAACAAACGACAACGTGCCACCAAACCTCAGTAGATCATCCCCTCTAATCTACTGATTGTACTTTCTCGTACGGGAGTCATTGATCAAAAGTTATCACTTTCAATCGCCAAAGCAGCACCTCCAGCGAACGAGGGGGAGATCTTAATCATTGGACTTTAAAAATTTTTTTTTTTTTTTTTTTTTTTTTTTTTTTTTAAAGTATACGAAGTTTATATGACACAAAAAAAAAAAAAATATGTTATTGATACACATTTTCCCAATATAACCAAAAATTATCTTTTCTAGACAAGGGGCCCCATTGTTCCAATGTACAGATTCGATTTACAGCTGTCTGCCAATCCAACACCCGAGGAGGCAGAGGATCAATCCATTTACGACAAATTTCTCGCCTAGCTAGAAGAATTAATATGAACAGCAAATGCTCTTGCTGAACTGACAGTTTCTGATAATTTGTATCCTGGTCCCACACCCCAAACACCACCAATGCTGGATTTACAACTAAGTTTACATTAAAAATTACTTTAAAAATACTCTCTATGTCCCCCCAATAATTCAACAACTTAGTGCAATGCCAAAACATATGAATATCATCCGCCTTATCATCCCCGCACCTTGGACAATTTTTCTGAGATTTCCCAATAGCTGTTAATTTGGCCGGAGTCCAGTAAACCCTATGGAGTGTGAACAAATGATTTTTCTTCAGCCCTGCAGGACTAGTAGTAAGCCACAGTATTGAACAAGACTTTTGCCACAGTGTTTTAACATCTAAAGTTGGGAAAGTTGCTCCCCACTTCGACAAGGGGAGGGAAGCGCTATCATCTGATGATTCTAACAGAGCGTGGTACCACAATGCAACCTCTTTGTTGATAGCTCCCTGATTTAGCTTCCCTTCCCATATACTCCTCCCTATTTCCCCAATTCGACGAGACTTTACCCAACTAGATATTTGAAGATACTTAAATCTAGAAACTGTCCTGCCAGTACCTTCCTGGAATGCGCCCCAGCTTAACACTTCGTCTCCTTCCATCAATTGGCCCCATCTTTCCACCCCACTTGTTCTCAAAGGAGTTGATAGTTTGTCTATGAGGCATTCCGGAGTGCCAGGCGAATCCCAAATGGGAGCTGAGCTACAAAAATAAGGTATCTCTAACGCCCTCCGAAAATGCATCCAAACTTTACATGCATGTCTGGGGAGTTTCAAGCGAACTTTCTTGAAGTAACTGGGGTGTCCAAATTTATATAAAAAGTGATCTGCTCCTTCTTCAAGGTGAGCCGTTAATGCTCCCCAGACTGAATCGTGTTCAGTCCTTTTATTCAATAAAACTCTAATATTTTTTAGGTGAAAAGCCAAATAGTACTTAAAAAGGTCTGGAGACGCAATACCTCCCCATTCCCTTTTTCTACTCCACTTCTTCCAAGCAATCCTAACTCCCTTGGAAGCCCATACAAATGAGGATAACTCCCCTTGTAGTTTTTTAAACCAACTCTTCTCAAACTCTAATGGGATAGTGTTGAACAAAAAAGTAAATTTTGGAAGGATACACATCTTCAAAATATTAGATCTCCCAATTATCGTAAGAGGAAGAGCAACCCACGCTTTTAACAGTTTTTTGGTTTCCCTATATACTATATCAAAGTTCAATTTAGCTACCTCGTTAAAAGCAGCTGTTAACCGAATACCCAAATATCTGATCTCTTGTTTAACTAACGGGGAAGCATACATCAAATTCCAACACATTATTTCTGTCTTTTCTGCATTTATGCTGTACCCAGAAAGTCTTCCAAATTGTTCCATCAAAGCAGTGACCTTAGGTAGAGTAGAGCTAACATCACTCGTATATATCATCAAATCATCTGCGTATAAAGCCAGTTTTTTTTCCCATCCCCCAGTTCTAAATGGGATAATCTCTTTAGAAGACCGGAGTAAAGTTGCCAAGGGTTCAATGTATAAATTAAAAAGCAAAGGAGATAGGGGGCATCCCTGTCTCGTACCTCGCCAAATCCTAAATTCTTGTGTTAAATGGCCATTTACCAGAATTCTCGCTAGAGGACATCTATACAGTTCTCCTATTGCCCTGATAAAAGGGATTCCCAAGCCCGCTTTTTCCAGAACCACCTTTAGAAACAACCAATTAACACGGTCAAAGGCCTTGGCCGCATCAAAAGACAAGATCGCCAGAGGCGCCTTCTCGTGAACCGCCAGATCAATTGCAGCAAATAACTCGTGAGTTATCTCGTGAAGCTGCCTCCCCTTCATAAAGCCCTTTTGGTCCGAATGGATTAGATTGCCAGCAACTCTCCCCAGTCTCTTGGCTAAAAGTCCTGAATAAAGTTTATAGTCTACGTTCAGCAAAGAGATGGGCCTATAGGAGGAACATGACGTGGAATCCTTACCCGGCTTTAGCAATAAGCAAATTGTCGCCTCTCTCCAGGAATTGGGAATTTGGGTCCCTTCTATCAACATAGAGTTGAATAACTCTAATAAAAAAGGGATAAGTTCCTCCCCCAAAGCCCTATATAATTCGTTAGGGAGACTATCTGGCCCCGCTGCCTTACCTTTTTTTAGTGCCTTTAGACCTTCCGCCAACTCAGCCTCATTTAACTTATCATTCAGTAGGAGCCTCTTCGACTCCTCTAAAACTGGAAGATCTACATTATCTAAGAATTCTCTTACCGGCTCTTCTAAGTTGACCGAACTTTCTGAATATATCTCCTGAAAGAAAGATACGAATGCCCCCTCAATCTCCTCTTGCTCCGTACAGACCTGATTCGCAGGCTCTAATTTGACTGATAAAATGTGCCTTTTGGAAAAGTCTGACTTAACCTTCCACGCTAACAGTTTACTGCAGCCTTCTCCATAATCAAAATGAGCATATTGACTACTTTCCCATTTTAACCTGCAGCGGTTTTCCAAAAAAGCATCTAGATTAGACCGGACCTTTTCCTCTTGACAAGACAGCTCCATTACTAAATCCGTTTTCCCTTCTAACTGCGCATTATACCTTGCAACCTGCAAGGTTTTCAATGACAACTCCATGTTTCCCAACTTTTCCCTCTCTTCACGATACTTATAAGCTGCAAGGTTAACTAGCCTCCCTCTTATAAAAGCCTTGAACGCATCCCAAACACACCCCAAACTTGCTGTTCCTTGATTCAACTGAAAAAATTCTCTAGTATCTTTTTTTAACACTTCTACTAATGCGTCGTCTAAAAATAGAGCACGATTGATTGTGCTCCTAATTGTCCTGTTACTCACCCTAATATCTAAATGTAGTATTACTGCAGAATTGTCTGACAAGTGTGCTGTGTTGTGAGCTACCCTTCTTACCTCCGGGCATAAACTTTTATGAATTAAAAAAAAATCTATTCTAGATCTATGCCCATATTTTTTATTGTGGAATGTATATCTATCTCCTTCACCCCTTCTCCAGTGCCAGACATCTACCAAGCCTAAATCCTGCATTGCTTGCTTCACTACTGCCCTTGTTTTAGGTGAATTAACCGTACCCCTAGGGGTTGACTTATCCTGTACAGGGTCTAGCAGTATATTAAAATCCCCACCCAACACCACTGGGTACCTAGCTGAGAGTAGAATATTAAATAAGTCTTGAAATGGCGATGGGTCGTCAATATTCGGCCCGTAGTAACCCGACACTGTAATCCAATGACCACCTACACACAGCTCTACCACTACCCACCTCCCTCTAGGATCAGCATGTACTATTCCTACCCTGCACCTCATGGATTTCTTAATCAAAACTGCCACACCTTTTATTGTACTAGTTTGAGAAGAGCATACGCTAAACGCAACCCAATTCAGCTGTTTAAGCCAGGTCTCCCATTCAGTTTGGTGAAGATGGGTTTCCTGCAATATAATAATCTCCTCTTCAACCAAACGTAAGTACTCAAAGATCTTCCTCCTCCTACCAGACACCCTTAACCCATTCACATTCCATGAGATAAATCTCAACTTTTCAATACCCTGCATGCTCATTCAAAGCGAGAAGGAAAACAAAGGGAGAACAGCAGCCCCCCCGACCTATATTAGCAACATATGAGGACTTTCTTATTTTATCCCTTTCAACCCACCATACCCAAAACACACCCAGACTCCCCGTGTCACCCACCCCTACACCCACCACCACCAACGTGCCCCCCAAACCCCATTCCCCCCCCAGAGGAACCCTCCCTTTTTCTACTGGGATAACCATCCTGTTATCCTATATTCGAACCCCACGCCGGACGGGGGCTTCCCACTAGATCTTATTGAGACGCCTTAATCTGCTCTATAAATATACTGACCTCCCCAGGATCTCTCATATTGTACATTTTATTCTTCCACATTATGCGGAGAGCTGCCGGGAACCTTAGTTGGACCGTCGCCCCTAGCTCGCGGAGCTCACGCATAAAACTTCCCAGCTCCCACTGCCTATCTAACGTTGCCTTAGACACATCAGATCTTATCCTAAGAGACCATTCCCCTTTGGGAAAAGCCCCAACCTTGAGAGCTTCGGACAAGATTCTTTCCTTAATAGAGTATGTGTTGAAATTTATCAAAATCCTCCTGGGGTTTTTCCTTCCTGGATTTTTCTTGAAAGGATCACGATGGACTCTCTGAATGTCATCCTCCAGATTGACCCCTACCATACTGGGGAGGACATCCCTAATCAGCGAAATCACATAGCTCTTAATATTTTCCCCTTCCAACCCCTCTGGAACTCCCAAGAGCCTTATATTGTTTCTCCTCATATTATTTTCCAACATTTCCAATCTGTCCTGCAACATCTTTTCTCCCCGTTTCAATTGTGAAATGTCCTTAGCTTGAGCTAACACTCGTTCCTCGTGGGCCTCCACCACAGCCTCTAGTTTCCCCAGCCGGTCTGATAGCAGGTTGATTTTACTTTCCAAGACCTCACAGGCTTCCCGAATCCTAGTTTGATTAGTTTCTGAAATTTCGAATCTCCCTCTAATTTCTTTGGTGAGAGAAATTAGCAGAGCCTGTACATCCAAGTCATGCGTTATTGATCCACTGGAAAAATTACCATCAACTTCCGGCAAGGGTAGTATCTTTAAAGGGCCCTCTCTCACTGTAGCTGGTTCCATATCTAACAATTCTTGTGCTGGGCCGACAACTGAACCACCTTCAACTAGCTTAGAAGCCTCTAGCTTGTCTAAGGCCGGTTTAACGTTTGCCATATCCTGTGGTGGGGGAATTGCGGTCTGGAAGTACCTTGTGATCAACGAATCACTCCTCCCCTGGATCTCAATTTGACTCTCTTCCCGGAGGGGTAAAGGATGATTCACTAATAGTGTTGTGTGGGGTGGCCCTTCACCATAGATTTTAGGATCTAAGTCCGTTATACCTGTTGTTATAGTTCCAGAAACCTGAGTCCGAAGATTAGCACTTGTACCACGGGTACCGGGCTTACTTTTCCTGGCCACAATCACATCGTTGACTTCTGCCCGGGCACCCCTGGGGCGTCGCTTGATTAATGACATGCACTGCGGGGTTCCAACACTCTCACACTCCTTTCTTGCCCCCGTCCCACTTAAGTTGGATCTGGTGTGGCTCCCCGGGGACTCCGGGAGGCTCCCACGGAGAGAGCAGCGGGAGGTATAAGATCTCCCACGTCGCACACCCTTTACCGCTTCTGCCCAAATACTGGAGTTTAGAGCCCGCTTCCAAGTCACCCCGCCACCCCTCTCCGTAGATAATGACCCCCCCTTCTTGTTCGCCGTTTTTCCTCCCTAGTTTTCCCGACAAAAGTCGGAAAAAGGAAAACACAGTAGAGAGGAGGAATGAAATTAACAAGGCACAATAACCAAAAGTATTCTTCTTGCCCCTTTTTTCTCTTTTTAACGCCTAGAAATCCAGGGGAAGAACAGCGCAAGAAGTGGGGGGCCAAGTACCCCCACCCGACAGGGAACCTATCTAAGCGATGTCCCACCTCCTTTCTCAAGACCCTTAAACCTGAGGAGCTCTCAATTGAAACAACAATTTACACTCTCAGTCCTTCCAGGAAACGGCAAAGCACCATGAATACAAAAGCGTTTTGAGTTTTGGCGTCCCTCTGAGTCTCACTACCCTTCTGTATAAAGCAACAAGTTTTGCACAGAATTTGTGATTATAAAATGACAAGCGCTGAAACGTAGCAATCCCTAGCGAATACGCAGCTGTAAAACTCAATATTTAGGCTTGGAGTTCCTCTAATACAAACTTCTAGTAGAAGGCTCTTGCATCTGGTTATTGTTGCAATAGGCAGCACTTTCACAGATATAAATGTTTTCTTTAAGCTCCCCAATACTCCTGGGAGGGCAGCAACGATAATGATAACAGTCTCTGCCTGCTGGAGACAAGCTATAGTCAAGCAAAAATCATAGGACTAGTCACCCAGGCCCCCCCCACA
Organism: Pleurodeles waltl; assembly: GCF_031143425.1. Classification (NCBI taxonomy): domain Eukaryota; kingdom Metazoa; phylum Chordata; class Amphibia; order Caudata; family Salamandridae; genus Pleurodeles; species Pleurodeles waltl. The sequence continues at coordinate 388,632,373 of NC_090445.1, forward strand.
CTCCACCAGAAAAACCCTGTCACCGTCTTTGCTGCTCCTTGCTCCGTTAGCGCAGCTCCAGGGGCTTCCCTCAAGAAACGCTGAAACGGGAGATCCAAAGCTCACGCTCCCGGGCTCCCAATCCGTTGCACGAAGGCGAGAGGAGAGAATCCTCACCCTCGCCTCCCTGTCGATCAAGCCGTCGCCCGGGTGGGGGCCGGGGGCACAAACACACGCGGATCCGGCAGTGAAAGCTACCGCAGCTTTCCCGAGTCTCACGCGCCCAGACTCCCAAACCGGAGCGCGAAGGCGAGATGAGGGAACTCCTCACCCTCGCCCCTTTATCCTTCAGGCCGTCGTCCGGGGGGGGGGGCCAGGGGGGACAAACAAACGTGGATCCGACGGGAAGAAACCTCTGCTGCTTTCCCGAGCAGAGACCGAGGGAAGGTCTGCTCACAATGCAAGACGCGCGGTTTCGGCGTCACATCCGTCCGACGGGAGTTCACGGCAGCTCGTTAGCTGACCGTCATGTTCCTCCTCACTAGCAATGTATTGTCCCACTGTTACTGATAACCGTAATCACCACAAGCCCAAACCAAACACTCCAGGGGCTCAACATTTTCCCAACAGTGCTACTTGAACACATAAATATGTCCTCTTCTTTAACAGCTTTTGCGGAAACAGCTCACTTTGAAGATTTGGCAAAGGTAGGTCAACCAATGCTTGTTTGGTGGCATTCTATGAAGAAATCTTAAATTGTTAAGTCCTAAGTCAACTTGTTTAATAATAAATCAGTTTAAGGAAAAAGTGTGTTTTCTACTTGTGGTTTTTATGTTAATCATAAAGTCATAATTACTAAATGGACATATGACTGGACATCGAAGAAGTGCATAATTAGAAATAATGAGCACAAAATGTTCATCATTGAGAAATGTTTGTACGACTATATACTTAAATCACTTGCAAGCTACCGTCTTATAAAAATATCACGAACAGAGGTCACGTAACAACACTTGTTTTTTAAATAGTCTGAGTCTATACTGAAGCTGTGAATTTGTGTGCTCACACCCACTGTGCTTCATTATTATGAAGCACGCCATTACACTTTCTGCCCTCAGTGTTTTAAATAACGTTTGCAATTTACACAGTTCAACTGAACTCAGCTTAATGATTTGGGAAGGAGTGAAGGCTTAGTTGGCCTTTCTAGCAGAGAATTTGGTGGTAACGGGTGAGCATCTAAGGCGCTGAGCCACCCTCCCAGCAATGCCTTAATATCCTCTGTTAATGCTTATTTTTTTAGAGCGCATTATCGCCAAAAAGGTCTCTTGGTGCACATTTTATTCCTGCTGGAAAGCATTCTAACTTGCCTGCTCTGACAGAGACTTTTTCATTTCTTTCCAATGAAGGGACCCGCGGAGAGAGGGACGCAGTCTAGTCTCTCCGCGGGTGGATTCGGGGAGGGGGGAAGTGGCGCGCAAGGCGCCTGATTGGATAGTTGGTAAGTGGGGGCGGGGATTAGAGTAGGTGTATAAGGGGGGTGGAGGGTGGGGTCGGCCCTTTTGCGCGCCGACTTAGGAGGGGAAGTGTTTAATTAGTGACCACCCACCCACCCAGCTTAGGAAGATAGGGGGAGGAAAGGTTTTAGTTAGGTAGGGTAGTTAGGTCAGGTAGGGGGGGTCAACAGTCATTTAGGACAGGTGAGTTGTGAAGAGGTAGCAGGAGATGGGGGAGGGTGGAGAGCCAGGTGCGGGTTTGTCCACCCTTCCAGGGGGAAAACAAGGAGGTGAAGCATCAGAGCGGGGAGGGGTAGGCTACAGGCAAGGAAGGCATGGGCGGAATAGGGGAGCATATACGGCAGGAAAATTGAAGGGAGACATTTGTGGAGAAAATGAAGGCGAGGGAGTTGTAAAAGTTAAAGTTTGCTTTAAAAGATATACAGTTAAATGTTTTGAAGTATTGTTTGTGTTTAAATCCTGTTCTAATAAATGACATTTTACACCAACAAGAGTGTCACGTATGTATGTCCCGAACAGCAGGTGGAGTATGTGTATGTCTGAGATCCGTCAACAAACAGTGGCGTTTGGAGTGTTACACTCCCCCTAATAAATGTTTTAGGTTTGGTGAGGTGTCTGTCTATTTCCCCAGGATTTTTTACACACAAGCAGACAAAAATGCGCATACACTCTCTCGCTCTGTGTTTTTAAGTCCTCAAAAATGGCATTTATTTCACAAAACATTTCTCTGGCTTAGTACCCCTGCCAATCCACGTTCGCTTCCTTTCCGTTGCTTCCTACGCCTCTCTCATGCCCCACCTTGGCGTATAATTTGCCAGTGTGACTGTTGGAAAACCCGAAATTCCTCTACCAAATCTTACTGAGCAAGCTACGCTAGGGCAGCAGAGCGTTCCACGGAGGGGTAAGGACGGAAAAGGCCCGGCCTCCCATCTACATCTCCGCTACCATGGAATAACCAAGGTGATTCACGCGGCAAATTCCAAGTTTTGCCTGAAATGTACCATCCGATTCTATTTGTCAGTAAACAAGGACCCGAGCTGCCAAGATTTGTAGAAGCTGTTTAGGGCTGTTAAAACAGAGAGGCGCAATAGTTAAACGAGTTGCTTGCTTTTGTACAAACTACAGACGATGTAACTAAACATTATTGCCAAGATATAAAGATTTAAAATAATCCAGTGTCCAGCATATCAAGGTCAAAATGACTAAATGTTAGCTTTAAAAAGAGAGGAGATGTGCCACCATAAGCAAGAGTCTAAGGTGGAAAATACAGGCTGCTACTATGACAGATATGTGCGCTGATATTTTTGGACTTGGGTCTAATTCGACAGTAGTAATTAAGGAGATAGAGAAGCCAAGGTGAAAGCACAGACGTGGACATCAAATAACAGCTGCGTCCTACTTGCAAAAATTTTGAGTAGCAGAAGGGTTCTTTATGGGAACATTTCATTACAAATTTAAACGCATACTAATTGTAGACATCTATAATAGTAAATGTATGCTTTTTTCATGATGTGCTATAGTCCTACGAGTCCATGTATATTTCTACAATATTGTGGTATGTATCGATAAGCTAACATCCGTAGGGGTTCCCTCCTGCAGTTTTTGAAGAATTAGCTTGGGAAGGTGAGCAAAAACTATCATTCCTCCCTCCCTCCTTCTTGGAATGCAGTAGAGCACATTATCAGGTCTAACCATTCCTTTCCTAGTCTGGGAGGGAAAAAGCACTACTGTGTTCTGCTGGAGTATTATATGGACTTTAATGGTGAGAAACAATCAGAAAACTATTCTAGAATAACCACACATTTATAAATGTATGTATTTTCTCTACAAACTTCAAAGTCATTTCGTGGTCAATTGTTACTACTGGTATTGTTTCTACCTGTCCCTTTCCCCGACTGGAAAGATAAGTACTGCAACCTTTCACTGGACTAGTGCATGCACTTTAGGGTGAAAAACAGACTGCAAACTGTTTAGAAATCCCACAGGCACTAATTTATGGGTATTAACCACACACTTCATGTTCATCCCTATTGGAATTTTCTAACCTTAATCCTATAATCACAACTGGAGATGACTTCCAGATTGTTCCCAATGTAACATCTGCTTTGTATACAGGAATGACCACATCCAAGATCCAAGAATTTCGTGAAGATGATCTAATTCTTTGGTATTACATCTATTCTTTCTAAATGTAATTTAATTGTTTAAACTGTATTTCAACCAGATTTAGTAAAAATGTTTCTTTGTAGTTAGTGGAAGTTTTCAATAAGACAAGGCAGTTCATGAGTTTGGTGGACTCCATGTTTCTAGTCCCAACTTTCTACACATAGTTTTACCAAGTGACTGACAGCCCCATGTATTAAGTCTGAGTCGCTAATAGAGGAGGGGCACATGCAAATTAATAACGTGAGCCGAATCATGGGTGTGGCTTGGCTTTAACCCCTTCGCTGCCAGGCCTTTTCCCCCTCCTGTGCCAGGCCTTTTTTTGCCTATTTGGGGCAGTTCGCGCTTAGGCCCTCATAACTTTTTGTCCGCATAAGCTAACCAAGCCAAATTTGCGTCCTTTTTTTCCAACATCCTAGGGATTCTAGACGGACCCAGACTTTGTGGGTTCCCCTGAAGGAGGCCAAGAAATTGGCCAAAATACAGGGAAAATTTCGTTTTTTTCAAAAAAATTGGAAAAAGTGGCTGCAGAAGAAGGCTTGTGGTTTTTCCCCTGAAAATGGCATCAACAAAGGGTTTGTGGTGCTAAACTCAGCAGCTTCCCAGCTTTCAGGAACAGGCAGACTTAAATCAGAAAACCCAATTTTTCAACACAATTTTGGCATTTTACTGGGACATACCCAATTTTTGCAATTTTTTGTGCTTTCAGCCTCCTTCCAGTCAGTGACAGAAATGGGCATGAAACCAATCCTGGATCCCAGAAACCTAAACATTTCTGAAACGTAGACAGAATTCTGAATTCAGCAAGGGGTCATTTGTGTAGATCATACAAGAGTTTCCTACAGAAAATAACAACTGAAAAAGAAAAATATTGAAATTGAGGTGAAAAAAACATAAATGTTTCTCTACGTTTTACTCTGTAACTTTTCCCTGCAATGTCAGATTATCGAAAGCAATATACCGTTACGTCTGCTGGACGCCTCTGGTTGCGGGGATATATAGGGCTTGTAGGTTCATCAAGAACCCTAGGTACCCAGAGCCAATAAATGAGCTGCACCCTGCAGTGCGTTTTCATTCTATACCGGGTATACATCAATTCATTTGCTGAAATATAAAGAGTAAAAAATTGCTATCAAGAAAACCTTTGTATTTCCAAAAAGGGCACAAGATAAGGTGTTGAGGAGCAGTGGTTATTTGCACATCTCTGAATTCCGGGGTGACCATACTAGCATGTGAATTACAGGGCATTTCTCAAATAGATGTCTTTTTTACATACTCTCCTATATTTGGAAGGAAAAAATGTAGAGAAAGACAAGGGGCAATAACACTTGTTTTGCTAATCTATGTTCCCCCAAGTCTCCTGATAAAAATGATACCTCACTTGTGTGGGTAGGCCTAGCGCCCGCGACAGGAAATGCCCCAAAGCGCAACGTGGACACATCCAAATTTTTGGAAGAAAACAGAGGTGTTTTTTGCGAAGTGCCTACCTGTAGATTTTGGCCTCTAGCTCAGCCGGCACCTAGGGAAACCTACCAAACCTGTGTATTTCTGAAAACTAGAGACCTAGGGGAATCTAAGGAGGGGTGACTTGCGGGGCTCGGACCAGGTTCTGTTACCCAGAATCCTTTGCAAACCTCAAAATTTGGCTAAAAAAACACATGTTCCTCACATTTCTGTGGCAGAAAGTTCTGGAATCTGAGATGAGACACAAATTTCCTTCTACCCAGCGTTTCCCCAAGTCTCCCGATAAAAATGATACCTCACTTGTGTGGGTAGGCCTAGCGCCCGCGACAGGAGACGCCCCAAAGCGCAACGTGGACACTTCCAAATTTTGGGAAGAAAACAGAGGTGTTTTTTGCGAAGTTCCTACCTATAGATTTTGGCCTCTAGCTCACCCGGCACCTAGGGAAACCTACCAAACCTGTGCATTTCTGAAAACTAGAGATCTAGGGGAATCTAAGGAGTGGTGACTTGCGGGGCTCGGACCAGGTTCTGGTACCCAGAATCCTTTGCAAACCTCAAAATTTGGCTAAAAAAACACATGTTCCTCATATTTCTGGGGCAGAACGTTCTGGAATCTGAGAGGAGCCACAAATTTCCTTCCACCCAGCGTTCCCCGAAGTCTCCCGATAAAAATGATACCTCACTTGTGTGGGTACGCCTAGAGCCCGTGACAGGAAACGCCCCAAAGTGCAACGTGGACACATCCACATTTTTGGAAGAAAACAGAGGTGTTTTTTGCGAAGTGCCTACCTGTAGATTTTGGCCTCTAGCTCAGCCGGCACCTAGGGAAACCTACCAAACCTGTGCATTTCTGAAAACTAGAGACCTAGGGGAATCCAAGATGGGGTGACTTGCGGGGCTCTGACCAGGTTCTGTTACCCAGAATCCTTTGCAAACCTCAAAATTTGGCTAAAAAAACACATGTTCCTCACATGTCTGTGGCAGAAAGTTCTGGAATCTGAGAGGAGCCACAAATTTCCTTCCACCCAGCGTTCCCCCAAGTGTCCCGATAAAAATGATACCTCACTTGTGTGGGGAGGCCTATCGCCCGCGACAGGAAACGCCCCAAAGCGCAACGTGGACACATCCAAATTTTTGGAAGAAAACAGAGGTGTTTTTTGCGAAGTGCCTACCTGTAGATTTTGGCCTCTAGCTCAGCCGGCACCTAGGGAAACCTACCAAACCTGTGCATTTCTGAAAACTAGAGACCTAGGGGAATCTAAGGAGGGGTGACTTGCGGGGCTCGGACCAGGTTCTGTTACCCAGAATCCTTTGCAAACCGCAAAATTTGGCTAAAAAAACACATGTTCCTCACATTTCTGTGGCATAAAGTTCTGGAATCTGAGATGAGACACAAATTTCCTTCCACCCAGCGTTCCCCCAAGTCTCCCGATAAAAATGATACCTCACTTGTGTGGGTAGGCCTAGCGCCCGCGACAGGAGACGCCCCAAAGCGCAACGTGGACACATCCAAATTTTTGGAAGAAAACAGAGGTGTTTTTTGCGAAGTGCCTACCTGTAGATTTTGGCCTCTAGCTCAGCCGGCACCTAGGGAAACCTACCAAACCTGTGCATTTCTGAAAACTAGAGACCTAGGGGAATCCAAGATGGGGTGACTTGCGGGGCTCTGACCAGGTTCTGTTACCCAGAATCCTTTGCAAACCTCAAAATTTGGCTAAAAAAACACATGTTCCTCACATTTCTGTGGCAGAAAGTTCTGGAATCTGAGAGGAGCCACAAATTTCCTTCCACCCAGCGTTCCCCCAAGTCTCCCGATAAAAATGATACCTCACTTGTGTGGGTAGGCCTAGCGCCCGCGACAGGAAATGCCCCAAAGCGCAACGTGGACACATCCAAATTTTTGGAAGAAAACAGAGGTGTTTTTTGCGAAGTGCCTACCTGTAGATTTTGGCCTCGAGCTCAGCCGGCACCTAGGGAAACCTACCAAACCTGTGCATTTCTGAATACTAGAGACCTAGGGGAATCTAAGGAGGGGTGACTTGCGGGGCTCGGACCAGGTTCTGTTACCCAGAATCCTTTGCAAACCTCAAAATTTGGCTAAAAAAACACATGTTCCTCACATTTCTGTGGCAGAAAGTTCTGGAATCTGAGAGGAGCCACAAATTTCCTTCCACCCAGCATTCCCCCAAGTCTCCCGATAAAAATTATACCTCACTTGTGTGGGTAGGCCTAGCGCCCGCGACAGAAAACACCCCAAAGCGCAACGTGGACACATCCAAATTTTTGGAAGAAAACAGAGGTGTTTTTTGCGAAGTGCCTACCTGTAGATTTTGGCCTCTAGCTCAGCCGGCACCTAGGGAAACCTACCAAACCTGTGTATTTCTGACAACTAGAGACCTAGGGGAATCTAAGGAGGGGTGACTTGCGGGGCTCGGACCAGGTTGTGTTACCCAGAATCCTTTGCAAACCTCAAAATTTGGCTAAAAAAACACATGTTCCTCACATTTCTGTGGCAGAAAGTTCTGGAATCTGAGATGAGACACAAATTTCCTTCCACCCAGCGTTCCCCCAAGTCTCCCGATAAAAATGATACCTCACTTGTGTGGGTAGGCCTAGCGCCCGCGACAGGAGACGCCCCAAAGCGCAACGTGGACACATCCAAATTTTGGGAAGAAAACAGAGGTGTTTTTTGCGAAGTTCCTACCTATAGATTTTGGCCTCTAGCTCAGCCGGCACCTAGGGAAACCTACCAAACCTGTGCATTTCTGAAAACTAGAGATCTAGGGGAATCTAAGGAGGGGTGACTTGCGGGGCTCGGACCAGGTTCTGGTACCCAGGATCCTTTGCAAACCTCAAAATTTGGCTAAAAAAACACATGTTCCTCATATTTCTGGGGCAGAACGTTCTGGAATCTGAGAGGAGCCACAAATTTCCTTCCACCCAGCGTTCCCCGAAGTCTCCCGATAAAAATGATACCTCACTTGTGTGGGTACGCCTAGAGCCCGCGACAGGAAACGCCCCAAAGTGCAACGTGGACACATCCAAATTTTTGGAAGAAAACAGAGGTGTTTTTTGCGAAGTGCCTACCTGTAGATTTTGGCCTCTAGCTCAGCCGGCACCTAGGGAAACCTACCAAACCTGTGCATTTCTGAAAACTAGAGACCTAGGGGAATCCAAGATGGGGTGACTTGCGGGGCTCTGACCAGGTTCTGTTACCCAGAATCCTTTGCAAACCTCAAAATTTGGCTAAAAAAACACATGTTCCTCAAATTTCTGTGGCAGAAAGTTCTGGAATCGGAGAGGAGCCACAAATTTCCTTCCACCCAGCGTTCCCCCAAGTGTCCCGATAAAAATGATACATCACTTGTGTGGGTAGGCCTATCGCCCGCGACAGGAAATGCCCCAAAGCGCAACGTGGACACATCCACATTTTTGGAAGAAAACAGAGGTGTTTTTTGCAAAGTGCCTACCTGTAGATTTTGGCCTCTAGCTCAGCCGGCACCTAGGGAAACCTACCAAACCTGTGCATTTCTGAAAACTAGAGACCTAGGGGAATATAAGGAGGCGTGACTTGCGGGGCTCTGACCAGGTTCTGTTACCCAGAATCCTTTGCAAACCTCAAAAATTGGCTAAAAAAACACATGTTCCTCACATTTCTGTGGCAGAAAGTTCTGGAATCTGAGATGAGACACAAATTTCCTTCCACCCAGCGTTCCCCCAAGTCTCCCGATAAAAATGATACCTCACTTGTGTGGGTAGGCCTAGCGCCCGCGACAGGAGACGCCCCAAAGCGCAACGTGGACACATCCAAATTTTTGGAAGAATACAGAGGTGTTTTTTGCGAAGTGCCTACCTGTAGATTTTGGCCTCTAGCTCAGCCGGCACCTAGGGAAACCTACCAAACCTGTGCATTTCTGAAAACTAGAGACCTAGGGGAATCTAAGGAGGGGTGACTTGCAGGGCTCGGACCAGGTTCTGTTACCCAGAATCCTTTGCAAACCTCAAAATTTGGCTAAAAAAACACATGTTCCTCACATTTCTGTGGCAGAAAGTTCTGGAATCTGAGATGAGACACAAATTTCCTTCCACCCAGCGTTCCCCCAAGTCTCCCGATAAAAATGATACCTCACTTGTGTGGGTAGGCCTAGCGCCCGCGACAGGAGACGCCCCAAAGCGCAACGTGGACACATCCAAATTTTGGGAAGAAAACAGAGGTGTTTTTTGCGAAGTTCCTACCTATAGATTTTGGCCTCTAGCTCAGCCGGAACATAGGGAAACCTACCAAACCTGTGCATTTCTGAAAACTAGAGATCTAGGGGAATCTAAGGAGGGGTGACTTGCGGGGCTCGGACCAGGTTCTGGTACCCAGAATCCTTTGCAAACCTCAAAATTTGGCTAACAAAACACATGTTCCTCATATTTCTGGGGCAGAACGTTCTGGAATCTGAGAGGAGCAACAAATTTCCTTCCACCCAGCGTTCCCCGAAGTCTCCCGATAAAAATGATACCTCACTTGTGTGGGTACGCCTAGAGCCCGCGACAGGAAACGCCCCAAAGTGCAACGTGGACACATCCAAATTTTTGGAAGAAAACAGAGGTGTTTTTTGCGAAGTGCCTACCTGTAGATTTTGGCCTCTAGCTCAGCCGGCACCTAGGGAAACCTACCAAACCTGTGCATTTCTGAAAACTAGAGACCTAGGGGAATCCAAGATGGGGTGACTTGCGGGGCTCGGACCAGGTTCTGTTGCCCAGAATCCTTTGCAAACCTAAAAATTTGGATAAAAAAACACATGTTCCTCACATTTCTGTGGAGAAAGTTCTGGAATCTGAGAGGAGCCACAAATTTCCTTCCACCCAGCGTTCCCCCAAGTCTCCCAATAAAAATGATACCTCACTTGTGTGGGTAGGCCTAGCGCCCGTGACAGGAAACGCCCCAAAGCGCAACGTGGATACATCCAAATTTTTGGAAGAAAACAGAGGTGTTTTTTGCAAAGTGCCTACCTGTAGATTTTGGCCTCTAGCTCAGCCGGCACCTAGGGAAACCTACCAAACCTGTGCATTTCTGAAAACTAGAGACCTAGGGGAATCCAAGATGGGGTGACTTGCGGGGCTCTGACCAGGTTCTGTTACCCAGAATCCTTTGCAAACCTCAAAATTTGGCTAAAAAAACACATGTTCCTCACATTTCTGTGGCAGAAAGTTCTGGAATCTGAGAGGAGCCACAAATTTCCTTCCACCCAGCGTTCCCCCAAGTGTCCCGATAAAAATGATACATCACTTGTGTGGGTAGGCCTATCGCCCGCGACAGGAAACGCCCCAAAGCGCAACGTGGACACATCCAAATTTTTGGAAGAAAACAGAGGTGTTTTTTGCGAAGTGCCTACCTGTAGATTTTGGCCTCTAGCTCAGCCGGCACCTAGGGAAACCTACCAAACCTGTGCATTTCTGAAAACTAGAGACCTAGGGGAATCTAAGGAGGCGTGACTTGCGGGGCTCTGACCAGGTTCTGTTACCCAGAATCCTTTGCAAACCTCAAAATTTGGCTAAAAAAACACATGTTCCTCACATTTCTGTGGCAGAAAGTTCTGGAATCTGAGAGGAGCCACAAATTTCCTTCCACCCAGCGTTCCCCGAAGTCTCCTGATAAAAATGATACCTCACTTGTGTGGGTAGGCCTAGCGCCCGCGACAGAAAGCGCCCCAAAGCGCAACGTGGACACATCCAAATTTTTGGAAGAAAACAGAGGTGTTTTTTGCGAAGTGCCTACCTGTAGATTTTGGCCTCTAGCTCAGCCGGCACCTAGGGAAACCTACCAAACCTGTGCATTTCTGAAAACTAGAGACCTAGGGGAATCCAAGATGGGGTGACTTGCGGGGCTCGGACCAGGTTCTGTTGCCCAGAATCCTTTGCAAACCTAAAAATTTGGATAAAAAAACACATGTTCCTCACATTTCTGTGGAGAAAGTTCTGGAATCTGAGAGGAGCCACAAATTTCCTTCCACCCAGCGTTCCCCCAAGTCTCCCAATAAAAATGATACCTCACTTGTGTGGGTAGGCCTAGCGCCCGTGACAGGAAACGCCCCAAAGCGCAACGTGGATACATCCAAATTTTTGGAAGAAAACAGAGGTGTTTTTTGCAAAGTGCCTACCTGTAGATTTTGGCCTCTAGCTCAGCCGGCACCTAGGGAAACCTACCAAACCTGTGCATTTCTGAAAACTAGAGACCTAGGGGAATTCAAGATGGGGTGACTTGCGGGGCTCTGACCAGGTTCTGTTACCCAGAATCCTTTGCAAACCTCAAAATTTGGCTAAAAAAACACATGTTCCTCACATTTCTGTGGCAGAAAGTTCTGGAATCTGAGAGGAGCCACAAATTTCCTTCCACCCAGCGTTCCCCCAAGTGTCCCGATAAAAATGATACATCACTTGTGTGGGTAGGCCTATCGCCCGCGACAGGAAACGCCCCAAAGCGCAACGTGGACACATCCAAATTTTTGGAAGAAAACAGAGGTGTTTTTTGCGAAGTGCCTACCTGTAGATTTTGGCCTCTAGCTCAGCCGGCACCTAGGGAAACCTACCAAACCTGTGCATTTCTGAAAACTAGAGACCTAGGGGAATCCAAGATGGGGTGACTTGCGGGGCTCTGACCAGGTTCTGTTACCCAGAATCCTTTGCAAACCTCAAAATTTGGCTAAAAAAACACATGTTCCTCACATTTCTGTGGCAGAAAGTTCTGGAATCTGAGAGGAGCCACAAATTTCCTTCCACCCAGCGTTCCCCCAAGTCTCCCGATAAAAATGATACCTCACTTGTGTGGGTAGGCCTAGCGCCCGCGACAGGAAATGCCCCAAAGCGCAACGTGGACACATCCAAATTTTTGGAAGAAAACAGAGGTGTTTTTTGCGAAGTGCCTACCTGTAGATTTTGGCCTCGAGCTCAGCCGGCACCTAGGGAAACCTACCAAACCTGTGCATTTCTGAATACTAGAGACCTAGGGGAATCTAAGGAGGGGTGACTTGCGGGGCTCGGACCAGGTTCTGTTACCCAGAATCCTTTGCAAACCTCAAAATTTGGCTAAAAAAACACATGTTCCTCACATTTCTGTGGCAGAAAGTTCTGGAATCTGAGAGGAGCCACAAATTTCCTTCCACCCAGCATTCCCCCAAGTCTCCCGATAAAAATTATACCTCACTTGTGTGGGTAGGCCTAGCGCCCGCGACAGAAAACACCCCAAAGCGCAACGTGGACACATCCAAATTTTTGGAAGAAAACAGAGGTGTTTTTTGCGAAGTGCCTACCTGTAGATTTTGGCCTCTAGCTCAGCCGGCACCTAGGGAAACCTACCAAACCTGTGTATTTCTGACAACTAGAGACCTAGGGGAATCTAAGGAGGGGTGACTTGCGGGGCTCGGACCAGGTTGTGTTACCCAGAATCCTTTGCAAACCTCAAAATTTGGCTAAAAAAACACATGTTCCTCACATTTCTGTGGCAGAAAGTTCTGGAATCTGAGATGAGACACAAATTTCCTTCCACCCAGCGTTCCCCCAAGTCTCCCGATAAAAATGATACCTCACTTGTGTGGGTAGGCCTAGCGCCCGCGACAGGAGACGCCCCAAAGCGCAACGTGGACACATCCAAATTTTGGGAAGAAAACAGAGGTGTTTTTTGCGAAGTTCCTACCTATAGATTTTGGCCTCTAGCTCAGCCGGCACCTCGGGAAACCTACCAAACCTGTGCATTTCTGAAAACTAGAGATCTAGGGGAATCTAAGGAGGGGTGACTTGCGGGGCTCGGACCAGGTTCTGGTACCCAGGATCCTTTGCAAACCTCAAAATTTGGCTAAAAAAACACATGTTCCTCATATTTCTGGGGCAGAACGTTCTGGAATCTGAGAGGAGCCACAAATTTCCTTTCACCCAGCGTTCCCCGAAGTCTCCCGATAAAAATGATACCTCACTTGTGTGGGTACGCCTAGAGCCCGCGACAGGAAACGCCCCAAAGTGCAACGTGGACATATCCAAATTTTTGGAAGAAAACAGAGGTGTTTTTTGCGAAGTGCCTACCTGTAGATTTTGGCCTCTAGCTCAGCCGGCACCTAGGGAAACCTACCAAACCTGTGCATTTCTGAAAACTAGAGACCTAGGGGAATCCAAGATGGGGTGACTTGCGGGGCTCTGACCAGGTTCTGTTACCCAGAATCCTTTGCAAACCTCAAAATTTGGCTAAAAAAACACATGTTCCTCAAATTTCTGTGGCAGAAAGTTCTGGAATCGGAGAGGAGCCACAAATTTCCTTCCACCCAGCGTTCCCCCAAGTGTCCCGATAAAAATGATACATCACTTGTGTGGGTAGGCCTATCGCCCGCGACAGGAAATGCCCCAAAGCGCAACGTGGACACATCCACATTTTTGGAAGAAAACAGAGGTGTTTTTTGCAAAGTGCCTACCTGTAGATTTTGGCCTCTAGCTCAGCCGGCACCTAGGGAAACCTACCAAACCTGTGCATTTCTGAAAACTAGAGACCTAGGGGAATATAAGGAGGCGTGACTTGCGGGGCTCTGACCAGGTTCTGTTACCCAGAATCCTTTGCAAACCTCAAAAATTGGCTAAAAAAACACATGTTCCTCACATTTCTGTGGCAGAAAGTTCTGGAATCTGAGATGAGACACAAATTTCCTTCCACCCAGCGTTCCCCCAAGTCTCCCGATAAAAATGATACCTCACTTGTGTGGGTAGGCCTAGCGCCCGCGACAGGAGACGCCCCAAAGCGCAACGTGGACACATCCAAATTTTTGGAAGAAAACAGAGGTGTTTTTTGCGAAGTGCCTACCTGTAGATTTTGGCCTCTAGCTCAGCCGGCACCTAGGGAAACCTACCAAACCTGTGCATTTCTGAAAACTAGAGACCTAGGGGAATCTAAGGAGGGGTGACTTGCAGGGCTCGGACCAGGTTCTGTTACCCAGAATCCTTTGCAAACCTCAAAATTTGGCTAAAAAAACACATGTTCCTCACATTTCTGTGGCAGAAAGTTCTGGAATCTGAGATGAGACACAAATTTCCTTCCACCCAGCGTTCCCCCAAGTCTCCCGATAAAAATGATACCTCACTTGTGTGGGTAGGCCTAGCGCCCGCGACAGGAGACGCCCCAAAGCGCAACGTGGACACATCCAAATTTTGGGAAGAAAACAGAGGTGTTTTTTGCGAAGTTCCTACCTATAGATTTTGGCCTCTAGCTCAGCCGGAACATAGGGAAACCTACCAAACCTGTGCATTTCTGAAAACTAGAGATCTAGGGGAATCTAAGGAGGGGTGACTTGCGGGGCTCGGACCAGGTTCTGGTACCCAGAATCCTTTGCAAACCTCAAAATTTGGCTAACAAAACACATGTTCCTCATATTTCTGGGGCAGAACGTTCTGGAATCTGAGAGGAGCAACAAATTTCCTTCCACCCAGCGTTCCCCGAAGTCTCCCGATAAAAATGATACCTCACTTGTGTGGGTACGCCTAGAGCCCGCGACAGGAAACGCCCCAAAGTGCAACGTGCACACATCCAAATTTTTGGAAGAAAACAGAGGTGTTTTTTGCGAAGTGCCTACCTGTAGATTTTGGCCTCTAGCTCAGCCGGCACCTAGGGAAACCTACCAAACCTGTGCATTTCTGAAAACTAGAGACCTAGGGGAATCCAAGATGGGGTGACTTGCGGGGCTCGGACCAGGTTCTGTTGCCCAGAATCCTTTGCAAACCTAAAAATTTGGATAAAAAAACACATGTTCCTCACATTTCTGTGGAGAAAGTTCTGGAATCTGAGAGGAGCCACAAATTTCCTTCCACCCAGCGTTCCCCCAAGTCTCCCAATAAAAATGATACCTCACTTGTGTGGGTAGGCCTAGCGCCCGTGACAGGAAACGCCCCAAAGCGCAACGTGGATACATCCAAATTTTTGGAAGAAAACAGAGGTGTTTTTTGCAAAGTGCCTACCTGTAGATTTTGGCCTCTAGCTCAGCCGGCACCTAGGGAAACCTACCAAACCTGTGCATTTCTGAAAACTAGAGACCTAGGGGAATCCAAGATGGGGTGACTTGCGGGGCTCTGACCAGGTTCTGTTACCCAGAATCCTTTGCAAACCTCAAAATTTGGCTAAAAAAACACATGTTCCTCACATTTCTGTGGCAGAAAGTTCTGGAATCTGAGAGGAGCCACAAATTTCCTTCCACCCAGCGTTCCCCCAAGTGTCCCGATAAAAATGATACATCACTTGTGTGGGTAGGCCTATCGCCCGCGACAGGAAACGCCCCAAAGCGCAACGTGGACACATCCAAATTTTTGGAAGAAAACAGAGGTGTTTTTTGCGAAGTGCCTACCTGTAGATTTTGGCCTCTAGCTCAGCCGGCACCTAGGGAAACCTACCAAACCTGTGCATTTCTGAAAACTAGAGACCTAGGGGAATCTAAGGAGGCGTGACTTGCGGGGCTCTGACCAGGTTCTGTTACCCAGAATCCTTTGCAAACCTCAAAATTTGGCTAAAAAAACACATGTTCCTCACATTTCTGTGGCAGAAAGTTCTGGAATCTGAGAGGAGCCACAAATTTCCTTCCACCCAGCGTTCCCCGAAGTCTCCTGATAAAAATGATACCTCACTTGTGTGGGTAGGCCTAGCGCCCGCGACAGAAAGCGCCCCAAAGCGCAACGTGGACACATCCAAATTTTTGGAAGAAAACAGAGGTGTTTTTTGCGAAGTGCCTACCTGTAGATTTTGGCCTCTAGCTCAGCCGGCACCTAGGGAAACCTACCAAACCTGTGCATTTCTGAAAACTAGAGACCTAGGGGAATCCAAGATGGTGTGACTTGCGGGGCTCTGACCAGGTTCTGTTACCCAGAATCCTTTGCAAACCTCAAAATTTGGCTAAAAAAACACATGTTCCTCACATTTCTGTGGCAGAAAGTTCTGGAATCTGAGAGGAGCCACAAATTTCCTTCCACCCAGTATTCCCCCAAGTGTCCCGATAAAAATGATACCTCACTTGTGTGGGTAGGCCTAGCGCCCGCGACAGGAAATGCCCCAAAGCGCAACGTGGACACATCCAAATTTTTGGAAGAAAACAGAGGTGTTTTTTGCGAAGTGCCTACCTGTAGATTTTGGCCTCTAGCTCAGCCGGCACCTAGGGAAACCTACCAAACCTGTGCATTTCTGAAAACTAGAGACCTAGGGGAATCTAAGGAGGGGTGACTTGTGGGGCTCGGACCAGGTTCTGTTACCCAGAATCCTTTGCAAACCTCAAAATTTGGCTAAAAAAACACATGTTCCTCACATTTCTGTGGCAGAAAGTTCTGGAATCTGAGAGGAGCCACAAATTTCCTTCCACCCAGCATTCCCCCAAGTCTCCCGATAAAAATGATACCTCACTTTTGTGGGTAGGCCTAGCGCCCGCGACAGAAAACACCCCAAAGCGCAACGTGGACACATCCAAATTTTTGGAAGAAAACAGAGGTGTTTTTTGCGAAGTGCCTACCTGTAGATTTTGGCCTCTAGCTCAGCCGGCACCTAGGGAAGCCTACCAAACCTGTGTATTTCTGAAAACTAGAGACCTAGGGGAATCTAAGGAGGGGTGACTTGCGGGGCTCGGACCAGGTTCTGTTACCCAGAATCCTTTGCAAACCTCAAAATTTGGCTAAAAAAACACATGTTCCTCACATTTCTGTGGCAGAAAGTTCTGGAATCTGAGATGAGACACAAATTTCAGTCCACCCAGCGTTCCCCCAAGTCTCCCGATAAAAATGATACCTCACTTGTGTGGGTAGGCCTAGCGCCCGCGACAGGAGACGCCCCAAAGCGCAACGTGGACACATCCAAATTTTGGGAAGAAAACAGAGGTGTTTTTTGCGAAGTTCCTACCTATAGATTTTGGCCTCTAGCTCAGCCCGCACCTAGGGAAACCTACCAAACCTGTGCATTTCTGAAAACTAGAGATCTAGGGGAATCTAAGGAGGGGTTACTTGCGGGGCTCGGACCAGGTTCTGGTACCCAGAATCCTTTGCAAACCTCAAAATTTGGCTAAAAAAACACATGTTCCTCATATTTCTGGGGCAGAACGTTCTGGAATCTGAGAGGAGCAACAAATTTCCTTCCACCCAGTGTTCCCCGAAGTCTCCCGATAAAAATGATACCTCACTTGTGTGGGTACGCCTAGAGCCCGCGACAGGAAACGCCCCAAAGTGCAACGTGGACACATCCAAATTTTTGGAAGAAAACAGAGGTGTTTTTTGCGAAGTGCCTACCTGTAGATTTTGGCCTCTAGCTCAGCCGGCACTTAGGGAAACCTACCAAACCTGTGCATTTCTGAAAACTAGAGACCTAGGGGAGTCCAAGATGGGGTGACTTGCGGGGCTCTGACCAGGTTCTGTTACCCAGAATCCTTTGCAAACCTCAAAATTTGGCTAAAAAAACACATGTTCCTCACATTTCTGTGGCAGAAAGTTCTGGAATCTGAGAGGAGCCACAAATTTCCTTCCACCCAGCGTTCCCCCAAGTGTCCCGATAAAAATGATACCTCACTTGTGTGGGTAGGCCTATCGCCCGCGACAGGAAACGCCCCAAAGCGCAACGTGGACACATCCACATTTTTGGAAGAAAACAGAGGTGTTTTTTGCGAAGTGCCTACCTGTAGATTTTGGCCTCTAGCTCAGCAGGCACCTAGGGAAACCTACCAAACCTGTGCATTTCTGAAAACTACAGACCTAGGGGAATCTAAGGAGGGGTGACTTGCAGGGCTCGGACCAGGT
Organism: Pleurodeles waltl; assembly: GCF_031143425.1. NCBI lineage: Eukaryota > Metazoa > Chordata > Amphibia > Caudata > Salamandridae > Pleurodeles > Pleurodeles waltl. The sequence goes on from NC_090445.1 coordinate 388,650,273, forward strand.
TCTGTTACCCAGAATCTTTTGCAAACCTAAAAATTTGGCTAAAAAAACACATGTTCCTCACATTTCTGTGGCAGAAAGTTCTGGAATCTGAGAGGAGCCACAAATTTCCTTCCACCCAGCGTTCCCCGAAGTCTCCCGATAAAAATGATACCTCACTTGTGTGGGTAGGCCTAGCGCCCGCGACAGAAAGCGCCCCAAAGCGCAACGTGGACACATCCAAATTTTTGGAAGAAAACAGAAGTGTTTTTTGCGAAGTGCCTACCTGTAGATTTTGGCCTCTAGCTCAGCCGGCACCTAGGGAAACCTACCAAACCTGTGCATTTCTGAAAACTAGAGACCTAGGGGAATCCAAGATGGGGTGACTTGCGGGGCTCGGACCAGGTTCTGTTGCCCAGAATCCTTTGCAAACCTCAAAATTTGGATAAAAAAACACATGTTCCTCACATTTCTGTGGAGAAAGTTCTGGAATCTGAGAGGAGCCACAAATTTCCTTCCACCCAGCGTTCCCCCAAGTCTCCCAATAAAAATGATACCTCACTTGTGTGGGTAGGCCTAGCGCCCGTGACAGGAAACGCCCCAAAGCGCAACGTGGATACATCCAAATTTTTGGAAGAAAACAGAGGTGTTTTTTGCAAAGTGCCTACCTGTAGATTTTGGCCTCTAGCTCAGCCGGCACCTAGGGAAACCTACCAAACCTGTGCATTTCTGAAAACTAGAGACCTAGGGGAATCCAAGATGGGGTGACTTGCGGGGCTCTGACCAGGTTCTGTTACCCAGAATCCTTTGCAAACCTCAAAATTTGGCTAAAAAAACATATGTTCCTCACATTTCTGTGGCAGAAAGTTTTGGAATCTGAGAGGAGCCACAAATTTCCTTCCACCCAGCGTTCCCCCAAGTGTCCCGATAAAAATGATACCTCACTTGTGTGGGTAGGCCTAGCGCCCGCGACAGGAAATGCCCCAAAGCGCAACGTGGACACATCCAAATTTTTGGAAGAAAACAGAGGTGTTTTTTGCGAAGTGCCTACCTGTAGATTTTGACCTGTAGCTCAGCCGGCACCTAGGGAAACCTACCAAACCTGTGCATTTCTGAAAACTAGAGACCTAGGGGAATCTAAGGAGGGGTGACTTGCGGGGCTCGGACCAGGTTCTGTTACCCAGAATCCTTTGCAAACCTCAAAATTTGGCTAAAAAAACACATGTTCCTCACATTTCTGTGGCAGAAAGTTCTGGAATCTGAGAGGAGCCACAAATTTCCTTCCACCCAGCGTTCCCCGAAGTCTCCCGATAAAAATGATACCTCACTTGTGTGGGTAGGCCTAGCGCCCGCGACAGAAAGCGCCCCAAAGCGCAACGTGGACACATCCAAATTTTTGGAAGAAAACAGAGGTGTTTTTTGCGAAGTGCCTACCTGTAGATTTTGGCCTCTAGCTCAGCCGGCACCTAGGGAAACCTACCAAACCTGTGCATTTCTGAAAACTAGAGACCTAGGGGAATCCAAGATGGGGTGACTTGCGGGGCTCGGACCAGGTTCTGTTACCCAGAATCCTTTGCAAACCTCAAAATTTGGCTAAAAAAAACACATGTTCCTCACATTTCTGTGGAGAAAGTTCTGGAATCTGAGATGAGACACAAATTTCCTTCCACCCAGCGTTCCCCCAAGTCTCCCAATAAAAATGATACCTCACTTGTGTGGGTAGGCCTAGCGCCTGTGACAGGAAACGCCCCAAAGCGCAACGTGGATACATCCAAATTTTTGGAAGAAAACAGAGGTGTTTTTTGCAAAGTGCCTACCTGTAGATTTTGGCCTCTAGCTCAGCCGGCACCTAGGGAAACCTACCAAACCTGTGCATTTCTGAAAACTAGAGTCCTAGGGGAATCCAAGATGGGGTGACTTGCGGGGCTCTGACCAGGTTCTGTTACCCAGAATCCTTTGCAAACCTAAAAATTTGGCTAAAAAAACACATGTTCCTCATATTTCTGTGGCAGAAAGTTCTGGAATCTGAGAGGAGCCACAAATTTCCTTCCACCCAGTGTTCCCCCAAGTGTCCCGATAAAAATGATACCTCACTTGTGTGGGTACGCCTAGAGCCCGCGACAGGAAACGCCCCAAAGTGCAACGTGGACACATCCAAATTTTTGGAAGAAAACAGAGGTGTTTTTTGCGAAGTGCCTACCTGTAGATTTTGGCCTCTAGCTCAGCCGGCACCTAGGGAAACCTACCAAACCTGTGCATTTCTGAAAACTAGAGACCTAGGGGAATCCAAGATGGGGTGACTTGCGGGGCTCGGACCAGGTTCTGTTGCCCAGAATCCTTTGCAAACCTAAAAATTTGGATAAAAAAACACATGTTCCTCACATTTCTGTGGAGAAAGTTCTGGAATCTGAGAGGAGCCACAAATTTCCTTCCACCCAGCGTTCCCCCAAGTCTCCCAATAAAAATGATACCTCACTTGTGTGGGTAGGCCTAGCGCCCGTGACAGGAAACGCCCCAAAGCGCAACGTGGATACATCCAAATTTTTGGAAGAAAACAGAGGTGTTTTTTGCAAAGTGCCTACCTGTAGATTTTGGCCTCTAGCTCAGCCGGCACCTAGGGAAACCTACCAAACCTGTGCATTTCTGAAAACTAGAGACCTAGGGGAATTCAAGATGGGGTGACTTGCGGGGCTCTGACCAGGTTCTGTTACCCAGAATCCTTTGCAAACCTCAAAATTTGGCTAAAAAAACACATGTTCCTCACATTTCTGTGGCAGAAAGTTCTGGAATCTGAGAGGAGCCACAAATTTCCTTCCACCCAGCGTTCCCCCAAGTGTCCCGATAAAAATGATACATCACTTGTGTGGGTAGGCCTATCGCCCGCGACAGGAAACGCCCCAAAGCGCAACGTGGACACATCCAAATTTTTGGAAGAAAACAGAGGTGTTTTTTGCGAAGTGCCTACCTGTAGATTTTGGCCTCTAGCTCAGCCGGCACCTAGGGAAACCTACCAAACCTGTGCATTTCTGAAAACTAGAGACCTAGGGGAATCCAAGATGGGGTGACTTGCGGGGCTCTGACCAGGTTCTGTTACCCAGAATCCTTTGCAAACCTCAAAATTTGGCTAAAAAAACACATGTTCCTCACATTTCTGTGGCAGAAAGTTCTGGAATCTGAGAGGAGCCACAAATTTCCTTCCACCCAGCGTTCCCCCAAGTCTCCCGATAAAAATGATACCTCACTTGTGTGGGTAGGCCTAGCGCCCGCGACAGGAAATGCCCCAAAGCGCAACGTGGACACATCCAAATTTTTGGAAGAAAACAGAGGTGTTTTTTGCGAAGTGCCTACCTGTAGATTTTGGCCTCGAGCTCAGCCGGCACCTAGGGAAACCTACCAAACCTGTGCATTTCTGAATACTAGAGACCTAGGGGAATCTAAGGAGGGGTGACTTGCGGGGCTCGGACCAGGTTCTGTTACCCAGAATCCTTTGCAAACCTCAAAATTTGGCTAAAAAAACACATGTTCCTCACATTTCTGTGGCAGAAAGTTCTGGAATCTGAGAGGAGCCACAAATTTCCTTCCACCCAGCATTCCCCCAAGTCTCCCGATAAAAATTATACCTCACTTGTGTGGGTAGGCCTAGCGCCCGCGACAGAAAACACCCCAAAGCGCAACGTGGACACATCCAAATTTTTGGAAGAAAACAGAGGTGTTTTTTGCGAAGTGCCTACCTGTAGATTTTGGCCTCTAGCTCAGCCGGCACCTAGGGAAACCTACCAAACCTGTGTATTTCTGACAACTAGAGACCTAGGGGAATCTAAGGAGGGGTGACTTGCGGGGCTCGGACCAGGTTGTGTTACCCAGAATCCTTTGCAAACCTCAAAATTTGGCTAAAAAAACACATGTTCCTCACATTTCTGTGGCAGAAAGTTCTGGAATCTGAGATGAGACACAAATTTCCTTCCACCCAGCGTTCCCCCAAGTCTCCCGATAAAAATGATACCTCACTTGTGTGGGTAGGCCTAGCGCCCGCGACAGGAGACGCCCCAAAGCGCAACGTGGACACATCCAAATTTTGGGAAGAAAACAGAGGTGTTTTTTGCGAAGTTCCTACCTATAGATTTTGGCCTCTAGCTCAGCCGGCACCTCGGGAAACCTACCAAACCTGTGCATTTCTGAAAACTAGAGATCTAGGGGAATCTAAGGAGGGGTGACTTGCGGGGCTCGGACCAGGTTCTGGTACCCAGGATCCTTTGCAAACCTCAAAATTTGGCTAAAAAAACACATGTTCCTCATATTTCTGGGGCAGAACGTTCTGGAATCTGAGAGGAGCCACAAATTTCCTTTCACCCAGCGTTCCCCGAAGTCTCCCGATAAAAATGATACCTCACTTGTGTGGGTACGCCTAGAGCCCGCGACAGGAAACGCCCCAAAGTGCAACGTGGACATATCCAAATTTTTGGAAGAAAACAGAGGTGTTTTTTGCGAAGTGCCTACCTGTAGATTTTGGCCTCTAGCTCAGCCGGCACCTAGGGAAACCTACCAAACCTGTGCATTTCTGAAAACTAGAGACCTAGGGGAATCCAAGATGGGGTGACTTGCGGGGCTCTGACCAGGTTCTGTTACCCAGAATCCTTTGCAAACCTCAAAATTTGGCTAAAAAAACACATGTTCCTCAAATTTCTGTGGCAGAAAGTTCTGGAATCGGAGAGGAGCCACAAATTTCCTTCCACCCAGCGTTCCCCCAAGTGTCCCGATAAAAATGATACATCACTTGTGTGGGTAGGCCTATCGCCCGCGACAGGAAATGCCCCAAAGCGCAACGTGGACACATCCACATTTTTGGAAGAAAACAGAGGTGTTTTTTGCAAAGTGCCTACCTGTAGATTTTGGCCTCTAGCTCAGCCGGCACCTAGGGAAACCTACCAAACCTGTGCATTTCTGAAAACTAGAGACCTAGGGGAATATAAGGAGGCGTGACTTGCGGGGCTCTGACCAGGTTCTGTTACCCAGAATCCTTTGCAAACCTCAAAAATTGGCTAAAAAAACACATGTTCCTCACATTTCTGTGGCAGAAAGTTCTGGAATCTGAGATGAGACACAAATTTCCTTCCACCCAGCGTTCCCCCAAGTCTCCCGATAAAAATGATACCTCACTTGTGTGGGTAGGCCTAGCGCCCGCGACAGGAGACGCCCCAAAGCGCAACGTGGACACATCCAAATTTTTGGAAGAAAACAGAGGTGTTTTTTGCGAAGTGCCTACCTGTAGATTTTGGCCTCTAGCTCAGCCGGCACCTAGGGAAACCTACCAAACCTGTGCATTTCTGAAAACTAGAGACCTAGGGGAATCTAAGGAGGGGTGACTTGCAGGGCTCGGACCAGGTTCTGTTACCCAGAATCCTTTGCAAACCTCAAAATTTGGCTAAAAAAACACATGTTCCTCACATTTCTGTGGCAGAAAGTTCTGGAATCTGAGATGAGACACAAATTTCCTTCCACCCAGCGTTCCCCCAAGTCTCCCGATAAAAATGATACCTCACTTGTGTGGGTAGGCCTAGCGCCCGCGACAGGAGACGCCCCAAAGCGCAACGTGGACACATCCAAATTTTGGGAAGAAAACAGAGGTGTTTTTTGCGAAGTTCCTACCTATAGATTTTGGCCTCTAGCTCAGCCGGAACATAGGGAAACCTACCAAACCTGTGCATTTCTGAAAACTAGAGATCTAGGGGAATCTAAGGAGGGGTGACTTGCGGGGCTCGGACCAGGTTCTGGTACCCAGAATCCTTTGCAAACCTCAAAATTTGGCTAACAAAACACATGTTCCTCATATTTCTGGGGCAGAACGTTCTGGAATCTGAGAGGAGCAACAAATTTCCTTCCACCCAGCGTTCCCCGAAGTCTCCCGATAAAAATGATACCTCACTTGTGTGGGTACGCCTAGAGCCCGCGACAGGAAACGCCCCAAAGTGCAACGTGGACACATCCAAATTTTTGGAAGAAAACAGAGGTGTTTTTTGCGAAGTGCCTACCTGTAGATTTTGGCCTCTAGCTCAGCCGGCACCTAGGGAAACCTACCAAACCTGTGCATTTCTGAAAACTAGAGACCTAGGGGAATCCAAGATGGGGTGACTTGCGGGGCTCGGACCAGGTTCTGTTGCCCAGAATCCTTTGCAAACCTAAAAATTTGGATAAAAAAACACATGTTCCTCACATTTCTGTGGAGAAAGTTCTGGAATCTGAGAGGAGCCACAAATTTCCTTCCACCCAGCGTTCCCCCAAGTCTCCCAATAAAAATGATACCTCACTTGTGTGGGTAGGCCTAGCGCCCGTGACAGGAAACGCCCCAAAGCGCAACGTGGATACATCCAAATTTTTGGAAGAAAACAGAGGTGTTTTTTGCAAAGTGCCTACCTGTAGATTTTGGCCTCTAGCTCAGCCGGCACCTAGGGAAACCTACCAAACCTGTGCATTTCTGAAAACTAGAGACCTAGGGGAATCTAAGGAGGCGTGACTTGCGGGGCTCTGACCAGGTTCTGTTACCCAGAATCCTTTGCAAACCTCAAAATTTGGCTAAAAAAACACATGTTCCTCACATTTCTGTGGCAGAAAGTTCTGGAATCTGAGAGGAGCCACAAATTTCCTTCCACCCAGCGTTCCCCGAAGTCTCCTGATAAAAATGATACCTCACTTGTGTGGGTAGGCCTAGCGCCCGCGACAGAAAGCGCCCCAAAGCGCAACGTGGACACATCCAAATTTTTGGAAGAAAACAGAGGTGTTTTTTGCGAAGTGCCTACCTGTAGATTTTGGCCTCTAGCTCAGCCGGCACCTAGGGAAACCTACCAAACCTGTGCATTTCTGAAAACTAGAGACCTAGGGGAATCCAAGATGGTGTGACTTGCGGGGCTCTGACCAGGTTCTGTTACCCAGAATCCTTTGCAAACCTCAAAATTTGGCTAAAAAAACACATGTTCCTCACATTTCTGTGGCAGAAAGTTCTGGAATCTGAGAGGAGCCACAAATTTCCTTCCACCCAGTATTCCCCCAAGTGTCCCGATAAAAATGATACCTCACTTGTGTGGGTAGGCCTAGCGCCCGCGACAGGAAATGCCCCAAAGCGCAACGTGGACACATCCAAATTTTTGGAAGAAAACAGAGGTGTTTTTTGCGAAGTGCCTACCTGTAGATTTTGGCCTCTAGCTCAGCCGGCACCTAGGGAAACCTACCAAACCTGTGCATTTCTGAAAACTAGAGACCTAGGGGAATCTAAGGAGGGGTGACTTGTGGGGCTCGGACCAGGTTCTGTTACCCAGAATCCTTTGCAAACCTCAAAATTTGGCTAAAAAAACACATGTTCCTCACATTTCTGTGGCAGAAAGTTCTGGAATCTGAGAGGAGCCACAAATTTCCTTCCACCCAGCATTCCCCCAAGTCTCCCGATAAAAATGATACCTCACTTTTGTGGGTAGGCCTAGCGCCCGCGACAGAAAACACCCCAAAGCGCAAAGTGGACACATCCAAATTTTTGGAAGAAAACAGAGGTGTTTTTTGCGAAGTGCCTACCTGTAGATTTTGGCCTCTAGCTCAGCCGGCACCTAGGGAAGCCTACCAAACCTGTGTATTTCTGAAAACTAGAGACCTATGGGAATCTAAGGAGGGGTGACTTGCGGGGCTCGGACCAGGTTCTGTTACCCAGAATCCTTTGCAAACCTCAAAATTTGGCTAAAAAAACACATGTTCCTCACATTTCTGTGGCAGAAAGTTCTGGAATCTGAGATGAGACACAAATTTCAGTCCACCCAGCGTTCCCCCAAGTCTCCCGATAAAAATGATACCTCACTTGTGTGGGTAGGCCTAGCGCCCGCGACAGGAGACGCCCCAAAGCGCAACGTGGACACATCCACATTTTGGGAAGAAAACAGAGGTGTTTTTTGCGAAGTTCCTACCTATAGATTTTGGCCTCTAGCTCAGCCCGCACCTAGGGAAACCTACCAAACCTGTGCATTTCTGAAAACTAGAGATCTAGGGGAATCTAAGGAGGGGTTACTTGCGGGGCTCGGACCAGGTTCTGGTACCCAGAATCCTTTGCAAACCTCAAAATTTGGCTAAAAAAACACATGTTCCTCATATTTCTGGGGCAGAACGTTCTGGAATCTGAGAGGAGCAACAAATTTCCTTCCACCCAGTGTTCCCCGAAGTCTCCCGATAAAAATGATACCTCACTTGTGTGGGTACGCCTAGAGCCCGCGACAGGAAACGCCCCAAAGTGCAACGTGGACACATCCAAATTTTTGGAAGAAAACAGAGGTGTTTTTTGCGAAGTGCCTACCTGTAGATTTTGGCCTCTAGCTCAGCCGGCACTTAGGGAAACCTACCAAACCTGTGCATTTCTGAAAACTAGAGACCTAGGGGAGTCCAAGATGGGGTGACTTGCGGGGCTCTGACCAGGTTCTGTTACCCAGAATCCTTTGCAAACCTCAAAATTTGGCTAAAAAAACACATGTTCCTCACATTTCTGTGGCAGAAAGTTCTGGAATCTGAGAGGAGCCACAAATTTCCTTCCACCCAGCGTTCCCCCAAGTGTCCCGATAAAAATGATACCTCACTTGTGTGGGTAGGCCTATCGCCCGCGACAGGAAACGCCCCAAAGCGCAACGTGGACACATCCACATTTTTGGAAGAAAACAGAGGTGTTTTTTGCGAAGTGCCTACCTGTAGATTTTGGCCTCTAGCTCAGCAGGCACCTATGGAAACCTACCAAACCTGTGCATTTCTGAAAACTACAGACCTAGGGGAATCTAAGGAGGGGTGACTTGCAGGGCTCGGACCAGGTTCTGTTACCCAGAATCTTTTGCAAACCTAAAAATTTGGCTAAAAAAACACATGTTCCTCACATTTCTGTGGCAGAAAGTTCTGGAATCTGAGAGGAGCCACAAATTTCCTTCCACCCAGCGTTCCCCGAAGTCTCCCGATAAAAATGATACCTCACTTGTGTGGGTAGGCCTAGCGCCCGCGACAGAAAGCGCCCCAAAGCGCAACGTGGACACATCCAAATTTTTGGAAGAAAACAGAAGTGTTTTTTGCGAAGTGCCTACCTGTAGATTTTGGCCTCTAGCTCAGCCGGCACCTAGGGAAACCTACCAAACCTGTGCATTTCTGAAAACTAGAGACCTAGGGGAATCCAAGATGGGGTGACTTGCGGGGCTCGGACCAGGTTCTGTTGCCCAGAATCCTTTGCAAACCTCAAAATTTGGATAAAAAAACACATGTTCCTCACATTTCTGTGGAGAAAGTTCTGGAATCTGAGAGGAGCCACAAATTTCCTTCCACCCAGCGTTCCCCCAAGTCTCCCAATAAAAATGATACCTCACTTGTGTGGGTAGGCCTAGCGCCCGTGACAGGAAACGCCCCAAAGCGCAACGTGGATACATCTAAATTTTTGGAAGAAAACAGAGGTGTTTTTTGCAAAGTGCCTACCTGTAGATTTTGGCCTCTAGCTCAGCCGGCACCTAGGGAAACCTACCAAACCTGTGCATTTCTGAAAACTAGAGACCTAGGGGAATCCAAGATGGGGTGACTTGCGGGGCTCTGACCAGGTTCTGTTACCCAGAATCCTTTGCAAACCTCAAAATTTGGCTAAAAAAACATATGTTCCTCACATTTCTGTGGCAGAAAGTTTTGGAATCTGAGAGGAGCCACAAATTTCCTTCCACCCAGCGTTCCCCCAAGTGTCCCGATAAAAATGATACCTCACTTGTGTGGGTAGGCCTAGCGCCCGCGACAGGAAATGCCCCAAAGCGCAACGTGGACACATCCAAATTTTTGGAAGAAAACAGAGGTGTTTTTTGCGAAGTGCCTACCTGTAGATTTTGACCTGTAGCTCAGCCGGCACCTAGGGAAACCTACCAAACCTGTGCATTTCTGAAAACTAGAGACCTAGGGGAATCTAAGGAGGGGTGACTTGCGGGGCTCGGACCAGGTTCTGTTACCCAGAATCCTTTGCAAACCTCAAAATTTGGCTAAAAAAACACATGTTCCTCACATTTCTGTGGCAGAAAGTTCTGGAATCTGAGAGGAGCCACAAATTTCCTTCCACCCAGCGTTCCCCGAAGTCTCCCGATAAAAATGATACCTCACTTGTGTGGGTAGGCCTAGCGCCCGCGACAGAAAGCGCCCCAAAGCGCAACGTGGACACATCCAAATTTTTGGAAGAAAACAGAGGTGTTTTTTGCGAAGTGCCTACCTGTAGATTTTGGCCTCTAGCTCAGCCGGCACCTAGGGAAACCTACCAAACCTGTGCATTTCTGAAAACTAGAGACCTAGGGGAATCCAAGATGGGGTGACTTGCGGGGCTCGGACCAGGTTCTGTTACCCAGAATCCTTTGCAAACCTCAAAATTTGGCTAAAAAAAACACATGTTCCTCACATTTCTGTGGAGAAAGTTCTGGAATCTGAGATGAGACACAAATTTCCTTCCACCCAGCGTTCCCCCAAGTCTCCCAATAAAAATGATACCTCACTTGTGTGGGTAGGCCTAGCGCCTGTGACAGGAAACGCCCCAAAGCGCAACGTGGATACATCCAAATTTTTGGAAGAAAACAGAGGTGTTTTTTGCAAAGTGCCTACCTGTAGATTTTGGCCTCTAGCTCAGCCGGCACCTAGGGAAACCTACCAAACCTGTGCATTTCTGAAAACTAGAGTCCTAGGGGAATCCAAGATGGGGTGACTTGCGGGGCTCTGACCAGGTTCTGTTACCCAGAATCCTTTGCAAACCTAAAAATTTGGCTAAAAAAACACATGTTCCTCATATTTCTGTGGCAGAAAGTTCTGGAATCTGAGAGGAGCCACAAATTTCCTTCCACCCAGTGTTCCCCCAAGTGTCCCGATAAAAATGATACCTCACTTGTGTGGGTACGCCTAGAGCCCGCGACAGGAAACGCCCCAAAGTGCAACGTGGACACATCCAAATTTTTGGAAGAAAACAGAGGTGTTTTTTGCGAAGTGCCTACCTGTAGATTTTGGCCTCTAGCTCAGCCGGCACCTAGGGAAACCTACCAAACCTGTGCATTTCTGAAAACTAGAGACCTAGGGGAATCCAAGATGGGGTGACTTGCGGGGCTCGGACCAGGTTCTGTTGCCCAGAATCCTTTGCAAACCTAAAAATTTGGATAAAAAAACACATGTTCCTCACATTTCTGTGGAGAAAGTTCTGGAATCTGAGAGGAGCCACAAATTTCCTTCCACCCAGCGTTCCCCCAAGTCTCCCAATAAAAATGATACCTCACTTGTGTGGGTAGGCCTAGCGCCCGTGACAGGAAACGCCCCAAAGCGCAACGTGGATACATCCAAATTTTTGGAAGAAAACAGAGGTGTTTTTTGCAAAGTGCCTACCTGTAGATTTTGGCCTCTAGCTCAGCCGGCACCTAGGGAAACCTACCAAACCTGTGCATTTCTGAAAACTAGAGACCTAGGGGAATTCAAGATGGGGTGACTTGCGGGGCTCTGACCAGGTTCTGTTACCCAGAATCCTTTGCAAACCTCAAAATTTGGCTAAAAAAACACATGTTCCTCACATTTCTGTGGCAGAAAGTTCTGGAATCTGAGAGGAGCCACAAATTTCCTTCCACCCAGCGTTCCCCCAAGTGTCCCGATAAAAATGATACATCACTTGTGTGGGTAGGCCTATCGCCCGCGACAGGAAACGCCCCAAAGCGCAACGTGGACACATCCAAATTTTTGGAAGAAAACAGAGGTGTTTTTTGCGAAGTGCCTACCTGTAGATTTTGGCCTCTAGCTCAGCCGGCACCTAGGGAAACCTACCAAACCTGTGCATTTCTGAAAACTAGAGACCTAGGGGAATCAAAGGAGGCGTGACTTGCGGGGCTCTGACCAGGTTCTGTTACCCAGAATCCTTTGCAAACCTCAAAATTTGGCTAAAAAAACACATGTTCCTCACATTTCTGTGGCAGAAAGTTCTGGAATCTGAGAGGAGCCACATATTTCCTTCCACCCAGCGTTCCCCGAAGTCTCCTGATAAAAATGATACCTCACTTGTGTGGGTAGGCCTAGCGCCCGCGACAGAAAGCGCCCCAAAGCGCAACGTGGACACATCCAAATTTTTGGAAGAAAACAGAGGTGTTTTTTGCGAAGTGCCTACCTGTAGATTTTGGCCTCTAGCTCAGCCGGCACCTAGGGAAACCTACCAAACCTGTGCATTTCTGAAAACTAGAGACCTAGGGGAATCCAAGATGGTGTGACTTGCGGGGCTCTGACCAGGTTCTGTTACCCAGAATCCTTTGCAAACCTCAAAATTTGGCTAAAAAAACACATGTTCCTCACATTTCTGTGGCAGAAAGTTCTGGAATCTGAGAGGAGCCACAAATTTCCTTCCACCCAGTATTCCCCCAAGTGTCCCGATAAAAATGATACCTCACTTGTGTGGGTAGGCCTAGCGCCCGCGACAGGAAATGCCCCAAAGCGCAACGTGGACACATCCAAATTTTTGGAAGAAAACAGAGGTGTTTTTTGCGAAGTGCCTACCTGTAGATTTTGGCCTCTAGCTCAGCCGGCACCTAGGGAAACCTACCAAACCTGTGCATTTCTGAAAACTAGAGACCTAGGGGAATCTAAGGAGGGGTGACTTGTGGGGCTCGGACCAGGTTCTGTTACCCAGAATCCTTTGCAAACCTCAAAATTTGGCTAAAAAAACACATGTTCCTCACATTTCTGTGGCAGAAAGTTCTGGAATCTGAGAGGAGCCACAAATTTCCTTCCACCCAGCATTCCCCCAAGTCTCCCGATAAAAATGATACCTCACTTTTGTGGGTAGGCCTAGCGCCCGCGACAGAAAACACCCCAAAGCGCAACGTGGACACATCCAAATTTTTGGAAGAAAACAGAGGTGTTTTTTGCGAAGTGCCTACCTGTAGATTTTGGCCTCTAGCTCAGCCGGCACCTAGGGAAGCCTACCAAACCTGTGTATTTCTGAAAACTAGAGACCTAGGGGAATCTAAGGAGGGGTGACTTGCGGGGCTCGGACCAGGTTCTGTTACCCAGAATCCTTTGCAAACCTCAAAATTTGGCTAAAAAAACACATGTTCCTCACATTTCTGTGGCAGAAAGTTCTGGAATCTGAGATGAGACACAAATTTCCTTCCACCCAGCGTTCCCCCAAGTCTCCCGATAAAAATGATACCTCACTTGTGTGGGTAGGCCTAGCGCCCGCGACAGGAGACGCCCCAAAGCGCAACGTGGACACATCCAAATTTTGGGAAGAAAACAGAGGTGTTTTTTGCGAAGTTCCTACCTATAGATTTTGGCCTCTAGCTCAGCCGGCACCTAGGGAAACCTACCAAACCTGTGCATTTCTGAAAACTAGAGATCTAGGGGAATCTAAGGAGGGGTTACTTGCGGGGCTCGGACCAGGTTCTGGTACCCAGAATCCTTTGCAAACCTCAAAATTTGGCTAAAAAAACACATGTTCCTCATATTTCTGGGGCAGAACGTTCTGGAATCTGAGAGGAGCAACAAATTTCCTTCCACCCAGTGTTCCCCGAAGTCTCCCGATAAAAATGATACCTCACTTGTGTGGGTACGCCTAGAGCCCGCGACAGGAAACGCCCCAAAGTGCAACGTGGACACATCCAAATTTTTGGAAGAAAACAGAGGTGTTTTTTGCGAAGTGCCTACTTGTAGATTTTGGCCTCTAGCTCAGCCGGCACTTAGGGAAACCTACCAAACCTGTGCATTTCTGAAAACTAGAGACCTAGGGGAGTCCAAGATGGGGTGACTTGCGGGGCTCTGACCAGGTTCTGTTACCCAGAATCCTTTGCAAACCTCAAAATTTGGCTAAAAAAACACATGTTCCTCACATTTCTGTGGCAGAAAGTTCTGGAATCTGAGCGGAGCCACAAATTTCCTTCCACCCAGCGTTCCCCCAAGTGTCCCGATAAAAATGATACCTCACTTGTGTGGGTAGGCCTATCGCCCGCGACAGGAAACGCCCCAAAGCGCAACGTGGATACATCCACATTTTTGGAAGAAAACAGAGGTGTTTTTTGCGAAGTGCCTACCTGTAGATTTTGGCCTCTAGCTCAGCAGGCACCTAGGGAAACCTACCAAACCTGTGCATTTCTGAAAACTACAGACCTAGGGGAATCTAAGGAGGGGTGACTTGCAGGGCTCGGACCAGGTTCTGTTACCCAGAATCTTTTGCAAACCTAAAAATTTGGCTAAAAAAACACATGTTCCTCACATTTCTGTGGCAGAAAGTTCTGGAATCTGAGAGGAGCCACAAATTTCCTTCCACCCAGCGTTCCCCGAAGTCTCCCGATAAAAATGATACCTCACTTGTGTGGGTAGGCCTAGCGCCCGCGACAGAAAGCGCCCCAAAGCGCAACGTGGACACATCCAAATTTTTGGAAGAAAACAGAGGTGTTTTTTGCGAAGTGCCTACCTGTAGATTTTGGCCTCTAGCTCAGCCGGCACCTAGGGAAACCTACCAAACCTGTGCATTTCTGAAAACTAGAGACCTAGGGGAATCCAAGATGGGGTGACTTGCAGGGCTCGGACCAGGTTCTGTTGCCCAGAATCCTTTGCAAACCTCAAAATTTGGATAAAAAAACACATGTTCCTCACATTTCTGTGGAGAAAGTTCTGGAATCTGAGAGGAGCCACAAATTTCCTTCCACCCAGCGTTCCCCCAAGTCTCCCAATAAAAATGATACCTCACTTGTGTGGGTAGGCCTAGCGCCCGTGACAGGAAACGCCCCAAAGCGCAACGTGGATACATCCAAATTTTTGGAAGAAAACAGAGGTGTTTTTTGCAAAGTGCCTACCTGTAGATTTTGGCCTCTAGCTCAGCCGGCACCTAGGGAAACCTACCAAACCTGTGCATTTCTGAAAACTAGAGACCTAGGGGAATCCAAGATGGGGTGACTTGCGGGGCTCTGACCAGGTTCTGTTACCCAGAATCCTTTGCAAACCTCAAAATTTGGCTAAAAAAACATATGTTCCTCACATTTCTGTGGCAGAAAGTTTTGGAATCTGAGAGGAGCCACAAATTTCCTTCCACCCAGCGTTCCCCCAAGTGTCCCGATAAAAATGATACCTCACTTGTGTGGGTAGGCCTAGCGCCCGCGACAGGAAAGGTCCCAAAGCGCAACGTGGACACATCCAAATTTTTGGAAGAAAACAGAGGTGTTTTTTGCGAAGTGCCTACCTGTAGATTTTGACCTGTAGCTCAGCCGGCACCTAGGGAAACCTACCAAACCTGTGCATTTCTGAAAACTAGAGACCTAGGGGAATCTAAGGAGGGGTGACTTGCGGGGCTCGGACCAGGTTCTGTTACCCAGAATCCTTTGCAAACCTCAAAATTTGGCTAAAAAAACACATGTTCCTCACATTTCTGTGGCAGAAAGTTCTGGAATCTGAGAGGAGCCACAAATTTCCTTCCACCCAGCGTTCCCCGAAGTCTCCCGATAAAAATGATACCTCACTTGTGTGGGTAGGCCTAGCGCCCGCGACAGAAAGCGCCCCAAAGCGCAACGTGGACACATCCAAATTTTTGGAAGAAAACAGAGGTGTTTTTTGCGAAGTGCCTACCTGTAGATTTTGGCCTCTAGCTCAGCCGGCACCTAGGGAAACCTACCAAACCTGTGCATTTCTGAAAACTAGAGACCTAGGGGAATCCAAGATGGGGTGACTTGCGGGGCTCGGACCAGGTTCTGTTACCCAGAATCCTTTGCAAACCTCAAAATTTGGCTAAAAAAAACACATGTTCCTCACATTTCTGTGGAGAAAGTTCTGGAATCTGAGATGAGACACAAATTTCCTTCCACCCAGCGTTCCCCCAAGTCTCCCAATAAAAATGATACCTCACTTGTGTGGGTAGGCCTAGCGCCTGTGACAGGAAACGCCCCAAAGCGCAACGTGGATACATCCAAATTTTTGGAAGAAAACAGAGGTGTTTTTTGCAAAGTGCCTACCTGTAGATTTTGGCCTCTAGCTCAGCCGGCACCTAGGGAAACCTACCAAACCTGTGCATTTCTGAAAACTAGAGTCCTAGGGGAATCCAAGATGGGGTGACTTGCGGGGCTCTGACCAGGTTCTGTTACCCAGAATCCTTTGCAAACCTAAAAATTTGGCTAAAAAAACACATGTTCCTCATATTTCTGTGGCAGAAAGTTCTGGAATCTGAGAGGAGCCACAAATTTCCTTCCACCCAGTGTTCCCCCAAGTGTCCCGATAAAAATGATACCTCACTTGTGTGGGTACGCCTAGAGCCCGCGACAGGAAACGCCCCAAAGTGCAACGTGGACACATCCAAATTTTTGGAAGAAAACAGGTGTTTTTTGCGAAGTGCCTACCTGTAGATTTTGGCCTCTAGCTCAGCCGGCACCTAGGGAAACCTACCAAACCTGTGCATTTCTGAAAACTAGAGACCTAGGGGAATCCAAGATGGGGTGACTTGCGGGGCTCGGACCAGGTTCTGTTGCCCAGAATCCTTTGCAAACCTAAAAATTTGGATAAAAAAACACATGTTCCTCACATTTCTGTGGAGAAAGTTCTGGAATCTGAGAGGAGCCACAAATTTCCTTCCACCCAGCGTTCCCCCAAGTCTCCCAATAAAAATGATACCTCACTTGTGTGGGTAGGCCTAGCGCCCGTGACAGGAAACGCCCCAAAGCGCAACGTGGATACATCCAAATTTTTGGAAGAAAACAGAGGTGTTTTTTGCAAAGTGCCTACCTGTAGATTTTGGCCTCTAGCTCAGCTGGCACCTAGGGAAACCTACCAAACCTGTGCATTTCTGAAAACTAGAGACCTAGGGGAATCCAAGATGGGGTGACTTGCGGGGCTCTGACCAGGTTCTGTTACCCAGAATCCTTTGCAAACCTCAAAATTTGGCTAAAAAAAACACATGTTCCTCACATTTCTGTGGCAGAAAGTTCTGGAATCTGAGAGGAGCCACAAATTTCCTTCCACCCAGCGTTCCCCCAAGTGTCCCGATAAAAATGATACATCACTTGTGTGGGTAGGCCTATCGCCCGCGACAGGAAACGCCTCAAAGCGCAACGTGGACACATCCAAATTTTTGGAAGAAAACAGAGGTGTTTTTTGCGAAGTGCCTACCTGTAGATTTTGGCCTCTAGCTCAGCCGGCACCTAGGGAAACCTACCAAACCTGTGCATTTCTGAAAACTAGAGACCTAGGGGAATCTAAGGAGGCGTGACTTGCGGGGCTCTGACCAGGTTCTGTTACCCAGAATCCTTTGCAAACCTCAAAATTTGGCTAAAAAAACACATGTTCCTCACATTTCTGTGGCAGAAAGTTCTGGAATCTGAGAGGAGCCACAAATTTCCTTCCACCCAGCGTTCCCCGAAGTCTCCTGATAAAAATGATACCTCACTTGTGTGGGTAGGCCTAGCGCCCGCGACAGAAAGCGCCCCAAAGCGCAACGTGGACACATCCAAATTTTTGGAAGAAAACAGAGGTGTTTTTTGCGAAGTGCCTACCTGTAGATTTTGGCCTCTAGCTCAGCCGGCACCTAGGGAAACCTACCAAACCTGTGCATTTCTGAAAACTAGAGACCTAGGGGAATCCAAGATGGTGTGACTTGCGGGGCTCTGACCAGGTTCTGTTACCCAGAATCCTTTGCAAACCTCAAAATTTGGCTAAAAAAACACATGTTCCTCACATTTCTGTGGCAGAAAGTTCTGGAATCTGAGAGGAGCCACAAATTTCCTTCCACCCAGTATTCCCCCAAGTGTCCCGATAAAAATGATACCTCACTTGTGTGGGTAGGCCTAGCGCCCGCGACAGGAAATGCCCCAAAGCGCAACGTGGACACATCCAAATTTTTGGAAGAAAACAGAGGTGTTTTTTGCGAAGTGCCTACCTGTAGATTTTGGCCTCTAGCTCAGCCGGCACCTAGGGAAACCTACCAAACCTGTGCATTTCTGAAAACTAGAGACCTAGGGGAATCTAAGGAGGGGTGACTTGTGGGGCTCGGACCAGGTTCTGTTACCCAGAATCCTTTGCAAACCTCAAAATTTGGCTAAAAAAACACATGTTCCTCACATTTCTGTGGCAGAAAGTTCTGGAATCTGAGAGGAGCCACAAATTTCCTTCCACCCAGCATTCCCCCAAGTCTCCCGATAAAAATGATACCTCACTTTTGTGGGTAGGCCTAGCGCCCGCGACAGAAAACACCCCAAAGCGCAACGTGGACACATCCAAATTTTTGGAAGAAAACAGAGGTGTTTTTTGCGAAGTGCCTACCTGTAGATTTTGGCCTCTAGCTCAGCCGGCACCTAGGGAAGCCTACCAAACCTGTGTATTTCTGAAAACTAGAGACCTAGGGGAATCTAAGGAGGGGTGACTTGCGGGGCTCGGACCAGGTTCTGTTACCCAGAATCCTTTGCAAACCTCAAAATTTGGCTAAAAAAACACATGTTCCTCACATTTCTGTGGCAGAAAGTTCTGGAATCTGAGATGAGACACAAATTTCCTTCCACCCAGCGTTCCCCCAAGTCTCCCGATAAAAATGATACCTCACTTGTGTGGGTAGGCCTAGCGCCCGCGACAGGAGACGCCCCAAAGCGCAACGTGGACACATCCAAATTTTGGGAAGAAAACAGAGGTGTTTTTTGCGAAGTTCCTACCTATAGATTTTGGCCTCTAGCTCAGCCGGCACCTAGGGAAACCTACCAAACCTGTGCATTTCTGAAAACTAGAGATCTAGGGGAATCTAAGGAGGGGTTACTTGCGGGGCTCGGACCAGGTTCTGGTACCCAGAATCCTTTGCAAACCTCAAAATTTGGCTAAAAAAACACATGTTCCTCATATTTCTGGGGCAGAACGTTCTGGAATCTGAGAGGAGCAACAAATTTCCTTCCACCCAGTGTTCCCCGAAGTCTCCCGATAAAAATGATACCTCACTTGTGTGGGTACGCCTAGAGCCCGCGACAGGAAACGCCCCAAAGTGCAACGTGGACACATCCAAATTTTTGGAAGAAAACAGAGGTGTTTTTTGCGAAGTGCCTACCTGTAGATTTTGGCCTCTAGCTCAGCCGGCACCTAGGGAAACCTACCAAACCTGTGCATTTCTGAAAACTAGAGACCTAGGGGAATCTAAGGAGGGGTGACTTGCGGGGCTCGGACCAGGTTCTGTTACCCAGAATCCTTTGCAAACCTCAAAATTTGGCTAAAAAAACACATGTTCCTCACCTTTCTGTGGCAGAAAGTTCTGGAATCTGAGATGACACATAAATTTCCTTCCACCCAGCGTTCCCCCAAGTCTCCCGATAAAAATTATACCTCACTTGTGTGGGTAGGCCTAGCGCCCGCGACAGGAGACGCCCCAAAGCGCAATGTGGACACATCCAAATTTTGGGAAGAAAACAGAGGTGTTTTTTGCGAAGTTCCTACCTATAGATTTTGGCCTCTAGCTCAGCCGGCACCTAGGGAAACCTACCAAACCTGTGCATTTCTGAAAACTAGAGACCCAGGGGAATCTAAGGAGTGGTGACTTGCAGGGCTCGGACCAGGTTCTGTTACCCAGAATCCTTTGCAAACCTAAAAATTTGGCTAAAAAAACACATGTTCCTCACATTTCTGTGGCAGAAAGTTCTGGAATCTGAGAGGAGCCACAAATTTCCTTCCACCCAGCGTTCCCCGAAGTCTCCCGATAAAAATGATACCTCACTTGTGTGGGTACGCCTAGCGCCCGCGACAGGAAGCGCCCCAAAGCGCAACCTGGACACATCCAAATTTTTGGAAGAAAACAGAGGTGTTTTTTGCGAAGTGCTTACCTGTAGATTTTGGCCTCTAGCTCAGCCGGCACCTAGGGAAACCTACCAAACCTGTGCATTTCTGAAAACTAGAGACCTAGGGGAATCTAAGAAGGGGTGACTTGCGGGGCTCGGACCAGGTTCTGTTACCCAGAATCCTTTGCAAACATCAAAATTTGGCTAAAAAAACACATGTTCCTCACATTTCTGTGGCAGAAAGTTCTGGAATCTGAGAGGAGCCACAAATTTCCTTCCACCCAGCGTTCCCCCAAGTGTCCCGATAAAAATGATACCTCACTTGTGTGGGTAGGCCTAGCGCCCGCGACAGGAAATGCCCCAAAGCGCAACGTGGACACATCCAAATTTTTGGAAGAAAACATAGGTGTTTTTTGCGAAGTGCCTACCTGTAGATTTTGGCCTCGAGCTCAGCCGGCACCTAGGGAAACCTACCAAACCTGTGCATTTCTGAATACTAGAGACCTAGGGGAATCTATGAGGGGTGACTTGCGGGGCTCGGACCAGGTTCTGTTACCCAGAATCCTTTGCAAACCTCAAAATTTGGCTAAAAAAACACATATTCCTCACATTTCTGTGGCAGAAAGTTCTGGAATCTGAGATGAGACACAAATTTCCTTCCACCCAGCGTTCCCCCAAGTATCCCGATAAAAATGATACCTCACTTGTGTGGGTAGGCCTAGCGCCCGCGACAGGAGACGCCCCAAAGCGCAACGTGGACACATCCAAATTTTTGGAAGAAAACAGAGGTGTTTTTTGCGAAGTGCTTACCTGTAGATTTTGGCCTCTAGCTCAGCCGGCACCTAGGGAAACCTACCAAACCTGTGCATTTCTGAAAACTAGAGACCTAGGGGAATCTAAGAAGGGGTGACTTGCGGGGCTCGGACCAGGTTCTGTTACCCAGAATCCTTTGCAAACCTCAAAATTTGGCTAAAAAAACACATGTTCCACACATTTCTGTGGCAGAAAGTTCTGGAATATGAGAGGAGCCACAAATTTCCTTCCACCCAGCGTTCCCCGAAGTCTCCCGATAAAAATGATACCTCACTTGTGTGGGTACGCCTAGCGCCCACGACAGGAAGCGCCCCAAAGCGCAACCTGGACACATCCAAATTTTTGGAAGAAAACAGAGGTGTTTTTTGCGAAGTGCCTACCTGTAGATTTTGGCCTCTAGCTCAGCAGGCACGTAGGGAAACCTACCAAACCTGTGCATTTCTGAAAACTAGAGACCTAGGGGAATCTAAGGAGGGGTGACTTGCAGGGCTCGGACCAGGTTCTGTTACCCAGAATCCTTTGCAAACCTCAAAATTTGGCTAAAAAAACACATGTTCCTCACATTTCTGTGGCAGAAAGTTCTGGAATCTGAGAGGAGCCACAAATTTCCTTCCACCCAGCGTTCCCCGAAGTCTCCTGATAAAAATGATACCTCACTTGTGTGGTTAGGCCTAGCGCCCGCGACAGAAAGCGCCCCAAAGCGCAACGTGGACACATCCAAATTTTTGGAAGAAAACAGAGGTGTTTTTTGCGAAGTGCCTACCTGTAGATTTTGGCCTCTAGCTCAGCCGGCACCTAGGGAAACCTACCAAACCTGTGCATTTCTGAAAACTAGAGACCTAGGGGAATCCAAATGGGGTGACTTGCGGGGCTCTGACCAGGTTCTGTTACCCAGAATCCTTTGCAAACCTCAAAATTTGGCTAAAAAAACACATGTTCCTCAAATTTCTGTGGCAGAAAGTTCTGGAATCTGAGAGGAGCCACAAATTTCCTTCCACCCAGCGTTCCCCCAAGTGTCCCGATAAAAATGATACATCACTTGTGTGGGTAGGCCTATCGCCCGCGACAGGAAACGCCCCAAAGCGCAACGTGGACACATCCAAATTTTTGGAAGAAAACAGAGGTGTTTTTTGCGAAGTGCCTACCTGTAGATTTTGGCCTCTAGCTCAGCCGGCACCTACGGAAACCTACCAAACCTGTGCATTTCTGAAAACTAGAGACCTAGGGGAATCTAAGGAGGCGTGACTTGCAGGGCTCGGACCAGGTTCTGTTACCCAGAATCCTTTGCAAACCTCAAAATTTGGCTAAAAAAACACATGTTCCTCACATTTCTGTGGCAGAAAGTTCTGGAATCTGAGATGAGACACAAATTTCCTTCCACCCAGCGTTCCCCCAAGTCTCCCGATAAAAATGATACCTCACTTGTGTGGGTAGGCCTAGCGCTCGCGACAGGAAATGCCCCAAAGCGCAACGTGGACACATCCAAATTTTTGGAAGAAAACAGAGGTGTTTTTTGCGAAGTGCCTACCTGTAGATTTTGGCCTCTAGCTCAGCCGGCACCTAGGGAAACCTACCAAACCTGTGCATTTCTGAAAACTAGAGACCTAGGGGAATCCAAGATGGGGTGACTTGCGGGGCTCTGACCAGGTTCTGTTACCCAGAATCCTTTGCAAACCTCAAAATTTGGCTAAAAAAACACATGTTCCTCACATTTCTGTGGCAGAAAGTTCTGGAATCTGAGAGGAGCCACAAATTTCCTTCCACCCAGTGTTCCCCCAAGTGTCCCGATAAAAATGATACCTCACTTGTGTGGGTAGGCCTAGCGCCCGCGACAGGAAATGCCCCAAAGCGCAACGTGGACACATCCAAATTTTTGGAAGAAAACAGAGGTGTTTTTTGCGAAGTGCCTACCTGTAGATTTTGGCCTCTAGCTCAGCCGGCACCTAGGGAAACCTACCAAACCTGTGCATTTCTGAAAACTAGAGACCTAGGGGAATCTAAGGAGGGGTGACTTGCGGGGCTCGGACCAGGTTCTGTTACCCAGAATCCTTTGCAAACCTAAAAATTTGGCTAAAAAAACACATGTTCCTCACATTTCTGTGGCAGAAAGTTCTGGAATCTGAGAGGAGCCACAAATTTCCTTCCACCCAGCGTTCCCCGAAGTCTCCCGATAAAAATGATACCTCACTTGTGTGGGTAGGCCTATCGCCCGCGACAGAAAGCGCCCCAAAGCGCAACGTGGACACATCCAAATTTTTGGAAGAAAACAGAGGTGTTTTTTGCGAAGTGCCTACTTGTAGATTTTGGCCTCTAGCTCAGCCGGCACCTAGGGAAACCTACCAAACCTGTGCATTTCTGAAAACTAGAGACCTAGGGGAATCCAAGATGGGGTGACTTGCGGGGCTCGGACCAGGTTCTGTTACCCAGAATCCTTTGCAAACCTCAAAATTTGGATAAAAAAACACATGTTCCTCACATTTCTGTGGAGAAAGTTCTGGAATCTGAAAGGAGCCACAAATTTCCTTCCACCCAGCGTTCCCCCAAGTCTCCCAATAAAAATGATACCTCACTTGTGTGGGTAGGCCTAGCGCCCATGACAGGAAACGCCCCAAAGTGCAACGTGGATACATCCAAATTTTTTGAAGAAAACAGAGGTGTTTTTTGCAAAGTGCCTACCTGTAGATTTTGGCCTCTAGCTCAGCCGGCACCTAGGGAAACCTACCAAACCTGTGCATTTCTGAAAACTAGAGACCTAGGGGAATCCAAGATGTGGTGACTTGCGGGGCTCTGACCAGGTTCTGTTACCCAGAATCCTTTGCAAACCTCAAAATTTGGCTATAAAAACACATGTTCCTCACATTTCTGTGGCAGAAAGTTCTGGAATCTGAGAGGAGCCACAAATTTCCTTCCACCCAGCGTTCCCCCAAGTGTCCCGATAAAAATGATACCTCACTTGTGTGGGTACGCCTAGCGCCCACGACAGGAAGCGCCCCAAAGCGCAACGTGGACACATCCAAATTTTTGGAAGAAAACAGAGGTGTTTTTTGCGAAGTGCCTACCTGTAGATTTTGGCCTCCAGCTCAGCCGGCACCTAGGGAAACCTACCAAACCTGTGCATTTCTGAAAACTAGATACCTAGGGGAATCTAAGAAGGGGTGACTTGCGGGGCTCGGACCAGGTTCTGTTACCCAGAATCCTTTGCAAACCTCAAAATTTGGCTAAAGAAACACATGTTCCTCACATTTCTGTGGCAGAAAGTTCTGGAATTTGAGAGGAGCCACAAATTTCCTTCCACCCAGCGTTCCCCGAAGTCTCCCGATAAAAATTATACCTCACTTGTGTGGGTACGCCTAGCGCCCACGACAGGAAGCGCCCCAAAGCGCAACCTGGACACATCCAAATTTTTGGAAGAAAACAGAGGTGTTTTTTGCGAAGTGCCTACCTGTAGATTTTGGCCTCTAGCTCAGCCGGCACCTAGGGAAACCTACCAAACCTGTGCATTTCTGAAAACTAGAGACCTAGGGGAATCTATGAAGGGGTGACTTGCGGGGCTCGGACCAGGTTCTGTTACCCAGAATCCTTTGCAAACCTCAAAATTTGGCTAAAAAAACACATGTTCCTCACATTTCTGTGGCAGAAAGTTCTGGAATCTGAGAGGAGCCACAAATTTCCTTCCACCCAGCGTTCCCCCAAGTGTCCCGATAAAAATGATACCTCACTTGTGTGGGTAGGCCTAGCGCCCGCGACAAGAAATGCCCCAAAGCGCAACGTGGACACATCCAAATTTTTGGAAGAAAACAGAGGTGTTTTTTGCGAAGTGCCTACCTGTAGATTTTGGCCTCGAGCTCAGCCGGCACCTAGGGAAACCAACCAAACCTGTGCATTTCTGAATACTAGAGACCTAGGGGAATCTAAGAAGGGGTGACTTGCGGGGCTCGGACCAGGTTCTGTTACCCAGAATCCTTTGCAAACCTCAAAATTTGGCTAAAAAAACACATATTCCTCACATTTCTGTGGCAGAAAGTTCTGGAATCTGAGATGAGACACAAATTTCCTTCCACCCAGCGTTCCCCCAAGTCTCCCGATAAAAATGATACCTCACTTGTGTGGGTAGGCCTAGCGCCCGCGACAGGAAGCGCCCCAAAGCGCAACCTGGACACATCCAAATTTTTGGAAGAAAACAGAGGTGTTTTTTGTGAAGTGCTTACCTGTAGATTTTGGACTCTAGCTCAGCCGGCACCTAGGGAAACCTACCAAACCTGTGCATTTCTGAAAACTAGAGACCTAGGGGAATCTAAGAAGGGGTGACTTGCGGGGCTCGGACCAGGTTCTGTTACCCAGAATCCTTTGCAAACCTCAAAATTTGGCTAAAGAGAAAAACACATGTTCCTCACATTTCTGTGGAGAAAGTTCTGGAATCTGAGATGAGACACAAATTTCCTTCCACCCAGCGTTCCCCCAAGTCTCCCAATAAAAATGATACCTCACTTGTGTGGGTAGGCCTAGCGCCCGTGACAGGAAACGCCCCAAAGCGCAACGTGGATACATCCACATTTTTGGAAGAAAACAGAGGTGTTTTTTGCAAAGTGCCTACCTGTACATTTTGGCCTCTAGCTCAGCCGGCACCTAGGGAAACCTACCAAACCTGTGCATTTCTGAAAACTAGAGACCTAGGGGAATCCAAGATGGGGTGACTTGCGGGGCTCTGACCAGGTTCTGTTACCCAGAATCCTTTGCAAACCTCAAAATTTGGCTAAAAAAACACATGTTCCTCACATTTCTGTGGCAGAAAGTTCTGGAATCTGAGAGGAGCCACAAATTTCCTTCCACCCAGCGTTCCCCCAAGTGTCCCGATAAAAATGATACCTCACTTGTGTGGGTAGGCCTAGCGCCCGCGACAGGAAATGCCCCAAAGCGCAACGTGGACACATCCAAATTTTTGGAAGAAAACATAGGTGTTTTTTACGAAGTGCCTACCTGTAGATTTTGGCCTCGAGCTCAGCCGGCACCTAGGGAAACCTACCAAACCTGTGCATTTCTGAATACTAGAGACCTAGGGGAATCTAAGGAGGGGTGACTTGCGGGGCTCGGACCAGGTTCTGTTACCCAGAATCCTTTGCAAACCTCAAAATTTGGCTAAAAAAACACATATTCCTCACATTTCTGTGGCAGAAAGTTCTGGAATCTGAGATGAGACACAAATTTCCTTCCACCCAGCATTCCCCCAAGTATCCCGATAAAAATGATACCTCACTTGTGTGGGTAGGCCTAGCGCCCGCGACAGGAGACGCCCCAACGCGCAACGTGGACACATCCAAATTTTTGGAAGAAAACAGAGGTGTTTTTTGCGAAGTGCTTACCTGTAGATTTTGGCCTCTAGCTCAGCCGGCACCTAGGGAAACCTACCAAACCTGTGCATTTCTGAAAACTAGAGACCTAGGGGAATCTAAGAAGGGGTGACTTGCGGGGCTCGGACCAGGTTCTGTTACCCAGAATCCTTTGCAAACCTCAAAATTTGGCTAAAAAAACACATGTTCCTGACATTTCTGTGGCAGAAAGTTCTGGAATATGAGAGGAGCCACAAATTTCCTTCCACCCAGCGTTCCCCGAAGTCTCCCGATAAAAATGATACCTCACTTGTGTGGGTACACCTAGCGCCCACGACAGGAAGCGCCCCAAAGCGCAACCTGGACACATCCAAATTTTTGGAAGAAAACAGAGGTGTTTTTTGCGAAGTGCCTACCTGTAGATTTTGGCCTCTAGCTCAGCCGGCACCTAGGGAAACCTATCAAACCTGTGCATTTCTGAAAACTAGAGACCTAGGGGAATCTAAGAAGGGGTGACTTGCGGTGCTCGGACCAGGTTCTGTTACCCAGAATCCTTTGCAAACCTCAAAATTTGGCTAAAAAAACACATGTTCCTCACATTTCTGTGGCAGAAAGTTCTGGAATATGAGAGGAGCCACAAATTTCCTTCCACCCAGTGTTCCCCGAAGTCTCCCGATAAAAATGATACCTGACTTGTGTGGGTAGGCCTAGCGCCCGCGACAGGGGACGCCCCAAAGCGCAACGTGGACACATCCAAATTTTTGGAAGAAAACAGAGGTGTTTTTTGCGAAGTGCTTACCTGTAGATTTTGGCCTCTAGCTCAGCCGGCACCTAGGGAAACCTACCAAACCTGTGCATTTCTGAAAACTAGAGACCTAGGGGAATCTAAGGAGGGGTGACTTGCAGGGCTCGGACCAGGTTCTGTTACCCAGAATCCTTTGCAAACCTCAAAATTTGGCTAAAAAAACACATGTTCCTCACATTTCTGTGGCAGAAAGTTCTGTAATCTGAGAGGAGCCACAAATTTCCTTCCACCCAGCGTTCCCCGAAGTCTCCTGATAAAAATGATACCTCACTTGTGTGGTTAGGCCTAGCGCCCGCGACAGAAAGCGC
Organism: Pleurodeles waltl; assembly: GCF_031143425.1. NCBI lineage: Eukaryota > Metazoa > Chordata > Amphibia > Caudata > Salamandridae > Pleurodeles > Pleurodeles waltl. The sequence continues at coordinate 388,677,268 of NC_090445.1, forward strand.
CCCAAAGCGCAACGTGGACACATCCAAATTTTTGGAAGAAAACAGAGGTGTTTTTTGCGAAGTGCCTACCTGTAGATTTTGGCCTCTAGCTCAGCCGGCACCTAGGGAAACCTACCAAACCTGTGCATTTCTGAAAACTAGAGACCTAGGGGAATCCAAGATGGGGTGACTTGCGGGGCTCTGACCAGGTTCTGTTACCCAGAATCCTTTGCAAACCTCAAAATTTGGCTAAAAAAACACATGTTCCTCAAATTTCTGTGGCAGAAAGTTCTGGAATCTGAGAGGAGCCACAAATTTCCTTCCACCCAGCGTTCCCCCAAGTGTCCCGATAAAAATGATACATCACTTGTGTGGGTAGGCCTATCGCCCGCGACAGGAAACGCCCCAAAGCGCAACGTGGACACATCCAAATTTTTGGAAGAAAACAGAGGTGTTTTTTGCGAAGTGCCTACCTGTAGATTTTGGCCTCTAGCTCAGCCGGCACCTAGGGAAACCTACCAAACCTGTGCATTTCTGAAAACTAGAGACCTAGGGGAATCTAAGGAGGCGTGACTTGCGGGGCTCTGACCAGGTTCTGTTACCCAGAATCCTTTGCAAACCTCAAAATTTGGCTAAAAAAACACATGTTCCTCACATTTCTATGGCAGAAAGTTCTGGAATCTGAGATGAGACACAAATTTCCTTCCACCCAGCGTTCCCCCAAGTCTCCCGATAAAAATGATACCTCACTTGTGTGGGTAGGCCTAGCGCCCGCGACAGGAGACGCCCCAAAGCGCAACGTGGACACATCCAAATTTTTGGAAGAAAACAGAGGTGTTTTTTGCGAAGTGCCTACCTGTAGATTTTGGCCTCTAGCTCAGCCGGCACCTAGGGAAACCTACCAAACCTGTGCATTTCTGAAAACTAGAGACCTAGGGGAATCTAAGTAGGGGTGACTTGCAGGGCTCGGACCAGGTTCTGTTACCCAGAATCCTTTGCAAACCTCAAAATTTGGCTAAAAAAACACATGTTCCTCACATTTCTGTGGCAGAAAGTTCTGGAATCTGAGAGGAGCCACAAATTTCCTTCCACCCAGCGTTCCCCGAAGTCTCCTGATAAAAATGATACCTCACTTGTGTGGGTAGGCCTAGCGCCCGCGACAGAAAGCGCCCCAAAGCGCAACGTGGACACATCCAAATTTTTGGAAGAAAACAGAGGTGTTTTTTGCGAAGTGCCTACCTGTAGATTTTGGCCTCTAGCTCAGCCGGCACCTAGGGAAACCTACCAAACCTGTGCATTTCTGAAAACTAGAGACCTAGGGGAATCCAAGATGGGGTGACTTGCGGGGCTCTGACCAGGTTCTGTTACCCAGAATCCTTTGCAAACCTCAAAATTTGGCTAAAAAAACACATGTTCCTCACATTTCTGTGGCAGAAAGTTCTGGAATCTGAGAGGAGCCACAAATTTCCTTCCACCCAGTGTTCCCCCAAGTGTCCCGATAAAAATGATACCTCACTTGTGTGGGTAGGCCTAGCGCCCGCGACAGGAAATGCCCCAAAGCGCAACGTGGACACATCCAAATTTTTGGAAGAAAACAGAGGTGTTTTTTGCGAAGTGCCTACCTGTAGATTTTGGCCTCTAGCTCAGCCGGCACCTAGGGAAACCTACCAAACCTGTGCATTTCTGAAAACTAGAGACCTAGGGGAGTCCAAGATGGTGTGACTTGCGGGGCTCTGACCAGGTTCTGTTACCCAGAATCCTTTGCAAACCTCAAAATTTGGCTAAAAAAACACATGTTCCTCCCATTTCTGTGGCAGAAAGTTCTGGAATCTGAGATGAGACACAAATTTCCTTCCACCCAGGGTTCCCCCAAGTCTCCCGATAAAAATGATACCTCACTTGTGTGGGTAGGCCTAGCGCCTGCGACAGGAGACGCCCCAAAGCGCATCGTGGACACATCCAAATTTTGGGAAGAAAACAGAGGTGTTTTTTGCGAAGTTCCTACCTATAGATTTTGGCCTCTAGCTCAGCCGGCACCTAGGGAAACCTACCAAACCTGTGCATTTCTGAAAACTAGAGATCTAGGGGAATCTAAGGAGGGGTGACTTGCGGGGCTCGGACCAGGTTCTGGTACCCAGAATCCTTTGCAAACCTCAAAATTTGGCTAAAAAAACACATGTTCCTCATATTTCTGGGGCAGAACGTTCTGGAATCTGAGAGGAGCAACAAATTTCCTTCCACCCAGCGTTCCCCGAAGTCTCCCGATAAAAATTATACCTCACTTGTGTGGGTACGCCTAGAGCCCACGACAGGAAACGCCCCAAAGTGCAACGTGGACACATCCAAATTTTTTGAAGAAAACAGAGGTGTTTTTTGCGAAGTGCCTACCTGTAGATTTTGGCCTATAGCTCAGCCGGCACCTAGGGAAAACAACCAAACCTGTGTATTTCTGAAAACTAGAGACCTAGGGGAATCTAAGGAGGGGTGACTTGCGGGGCTCGGACCAGGTTCTGTTACCCAGAATCCTTTGCAAACCTCAAAATTTGGCTAAAAAAACACATGTTCCTCACATTTCTGTGGCAGAAAGTTCTGGAATCTGAGAGGAGCCACAAATTTCCTTCCACCCAGCATTCCCCCAAGTCTCCCGATAAAAATGATACCTCACTTTTGTGGGTAGGCCTAGCGCCCGCGACAGAAAACACCCCAAAGCGCAACGTGGACACATCCAAATTTTTGGAAGAAAACAGAGGTGTTTTTTGCGAAGTGCCTACCTGTAGATTTTGGCCTCTAGCTCAGCCGGCACCTAGGGAAACCTACCAAACCTGTGTATTTCTGAAAACTAGAGACCTAGGGGAATCTAAGGAGGGGTGACTTGCGGGGCTCGGACCAGGTTCTGTTACCCAGAATCCTTTGCAAACCTCAAAATTTGGCTAAAAAAACACATGTTCCTCACATTTCTGTGGCAGAAAGTTCTGGAATCTGAGATGAGACACAAATTTCTTTCCACCCAGCGTTCCCCCAAGTCTCCCGATAAAAATGATACCTCACTTGTGTGGGTAGGCCTAGCGCCCGCGACAGAAAGCGCCCCAAAGTGCAACGTGGACACATCCAAATTTTTGGAAGAAAACAGAGGTGTTTTTTGCGAAGTGCCTACCTGTAGATTTTGGCCTCTAGCTCAGCCGGCACCTAGGGAAACCTACCAAACCTGTGCATTTCTGAAAACTAGAGACCTAGGGGAATCCAAGATGGGGTGACTTGCGGGGCTCTGACCAGGTTCTGTTACCCAGAATCCTTTGCAAACCTCAAAATTTGGCTAAAAAAACACATGTTCCTCACATTTCTGTGGCAGAAAGTTCTGGAATCTGAGAGGAGCCACAAATTTCCTTCCACCCAGTGTTCCCCCAAGTGTCCCGATAAAAATGATACCTCACTTGTGTGGGTAGGCCTAGCGCCCGCGACAGGAAATGCCCCAAAGCGCAACGTGGACACATCCAAATTTTTGGAAGAAAACAGAGGTGTTTTTTGCGAAGTGCCTACCTGTAGATTTTGGCCTCTAGCTCAGCCGGCACCTAGGGAAACCTACCAAACCTGTGAATTTCTGAAAACTAGAGACCTAGGGGAATCTAAGGAGGGGTGACTTGCGGGGCTCGGACCAGGTTCTGTTACCCAGAATCCTTTGCAAACCTCAAAATTTGGCTAAAAAAACACATGTTCCTCACATTTCTGTGGCAGAAAGTTCTGCAATCTGAGAGGAGCCACAAATTTCCTTCCACCCAGCATTCCCCCAAGTCTCCCGATAAAAATGATACCTCACTTTTGTGGGTAGGCCTAGCGCCCGCGACAGAAAACACCCCAAAGCGCAACGTGGACACATCCAAATTTTTGGAAGAAAACAGAGGTGTTTTTTGCGAAGTGCCTACCTGTAGATTTTGGCCTCTAGCTCAGCCGGCACCTAGGGAAACCTACCAAACCTGTGTATTTCTGAAAACTAGAGACCTAGGGGAATCTAAGGAGGGGTGACTTGCGGGGCTCGGACCAGGTTCTGTTACCCAGAATCCTTTGCAAACCTCAAAATTTGGCTAAAAAAACACATGTTCCTCCCATTTATGTGGCAGAAAGTTCTGGAATCTGAGATGAGACACAAATTTCCTTCCACCCAGGGTTCCCCCAAGTCTCCCGATAAAAATGATACCTCACTTGTGTGGGTAGGCCTAGCGCCTGCGACAGGAGACGCCCCAAAGCGCATCGTGGACACATCCAAATTTTGGGAAGAAAACAGAGGTGTTTTTTGCGAAGTTCCTACCTATAGATTTTGGCCTCTAGCTCAGCCGGCACCTAGGGAAACCTACCAAACCTGTGCATTTCTGAAAACTAGAGATCTAGGGGAATCTAAGGAGGGGTGACTTGCGGGGCTCGGACCAGGTTCTGTTACCCAGAATCCTTTGCAAACCTCAAAATTTGGCTAAAAAAACACATGTTCCTCACATTTCTGTGGCAGAAAGTTCTGGAATCTGAGATGAGACACACATTTCCTTCCACCCAGCGTTCCCCCAAGTCTCCCGATAAAAATGATACCTCACTTGTGTGGGTAGGCCTAGCGCCCGCGACAGGAGACGCCCCAAAGCGCATCGTGGACACATCCAAATTTTGGGAAGAAAACAGAGGTGTTTTTTGCGAAGTTCCTACCTATAGATTTTGGCCTCTAGCTCAGCCGGCACCTAGGGAAACCTACCAAACCTGTGCATTTCTGAAAACTAGAGATCTAGGGGAATCTAAGGAGGGGTGACTTGCGGGGCTCGGACCAGGTTCTGGTACCCAGAATCCTTTGCAAACCTCAAAATTTGGCTAAAAAAACACATGTTCCTCATATTTCTGGGGCAGAACGTTCTGGAATCTGAGAGGAGCAACAAATTTCCTTCCACCCAGCGTTCCCCGAAGTCTCCCGATAAAAATGATACCTCACTTGTGTGGGTACGGCTAGAGCCCACGACAGGAAACGCCCCAAAGTGCAACGTGGACACATCCAAATTTTTGGAAGAAAACAGAGGTGTTTTTTGCGAAGTGCCTACCTGTAGATTTTGGCCTCTAGCTCAGCCGGCACCTAGGGAAACCTACCAAACCTGTGCATTTCTGAAAACTAGAGACCTAGGGGAGTCCAAGATGGTGTGACTTGCGGGGCTCTGACCAGGTTCTGTTACCCAGAATCCTTTGCAAACCTCAAAATTTGGCTAAAAAGCACATGTTCCTCACATTTCTGTGGCAGAAAGTTCTGGAATCTGAGAGGAGCCACAAATTTCCTTCCACCCAGCGTTCCCCCAAGTGTCCCGATAAAAATGATACCTCACTTGTGTGGGTAGGCCTATCGCCCGCGACAGGAAACGCCCCAAAGCGCAACGTGGACACATCCAAATTTTTGGAAGAAAACAGAGGTGTTTTTTGCGAAGTGCCTACCTGTAGATTTTGGCCTCTAGCTCAGCAGGCACCTAGGGAAACCTACCAAACCTGTGCATTTCTGAAAACTAGAGACCTAGGGGAATCTAAGGAGGGGTGACTTGCAGGGCTCGGACCAGGTTCTGTTACCCAGAATCCTTTGCAAACCTCAAAATTTGGCTAAAAAAACACATGTTTCTCACATTTCTGTGGCAGAAAGTTCTGGAAACTGAGAGGAGCCACAAATTTCCTTCCACCCAGCGTTCCCCGAAGTCTTCCGATAAAAATGATACCTCACTTGTGTGGGTAGGCCTAGCGCCCACGACAGAAAGCGCCCCAAAGCGCAACGTGGACACATACACATTTTTGGAAGAAAACAGAGGTGTTTTTTGCGAAGTGCCTACCTGTAGATTTTGGCCTCTAGCTCAGCCGGCACCTAGGGAAACCTACCAAACCTGTGCATTTCTGAAAACTAGAGACCTAGGGGAATCCAAGATGGGGTGACTTGCGGGGCTCGGACCAGGTTCTGTTACCCAGAATCCTTTGCAAACCTCAAAATTTGGATAAAAAAACACATGTTCCTCACATTTCTGTGGAGAAAGTTCTGGAATCTGAGAGGAGCCACAAATTTCCTTCCACCCAGCGTTCCCCCAAGTCTCCCAATAAAAATGATACCTCACTTGTGTGGGTAGGCCTAGCGCCCGTGACAGGAAACGCCCCAAAGCGCAACGTGGATACATCCAAATTTTTGGAAGAAAACAGAGGTGTTTTTTGCAAAGTGCCTACCTGTAGATTTTGGCCTCTAGCTCAGCCGGCACCTAGGGAAACCTACCAAACCTGTGCATTTCTGAAAACTAGAGACCTAGGGGAATCCAAGATGGGGTGACTTGCGGGGCTCGGACCAGGTTCTGTTACCCAGAATCCTTTGCAAACCTCAAAATTTGGATAAAAAAACACATGTTCCTCACATTTCTGTGGAGAAAGTTCTGGAATCTGAGAGGAGCCACAAATTTCCTTCCACCCAGCGTTCCCCCAAGTCTCCCAATAAAAATGATACCTCACTTGTGTGGGTAGGCCTAGCGCCCGTGACAGGAAACGCCCCAAAGCGCAACGTGGATACATCCAAATTTTTGGAAGAAAACAGAGGTGTTTTTTGCGAAGTGCCTACCTGTAGATTTTGGCCTCTAGCTCAGACGGCACCTAGGGAAACCTACCAAACGTGTGAATTTCTGAAAACTAGAGACCTATGCGAATCTAAGGAGGGGTGACTTGCGGGGCTCGGACCAGGTTCTGTTACCCAGAATCCTTTGCAAACCTCAAAATTTGGCTAAAAAAACACATGTTCCTCACATTTCTGTGGCAGAAAGTTCTGGAATCTGAGAGGAGCCACAAATTTCCTTCCACCCAGCATTCCCCCAAGTCTCCCGATAAAAATGATACCTCACTTTTGTGGGTAGGCCTAGCGCCCGCGACAGAAAACACCCCAAAGCGCAACGTGGACACATCCAAATTTTTGGAAGAAAACAGAGGTGTTTTTTGCGAAGTGCCTACCTGTAGATTTTGGCCTCTAGCTCAGCCGGCACCTAGGGAAACCTACCAAACCTGTGTATTTCTGAAAACTAGAGACCTAGGGGAATCTAAGGAGGGGTGACTTGCGGGGCTCGGACCAGGTTCTGTTACCCAGAATCCTTTGCAAACCTCAAAATTTGGCTAAAAAAACACATGTTCCTCCCATTTCTGTGGCAGAAAGTTCTGGAATCTGAGATGAGACACAAATTTCCTTCCACCCAGGGTTCCCCCAAGTCTCCCGATAAAAATGATACCTCACTTGTGTGGGTAGGCCTAGCGCCTGCGACAGGAGACGCCCCAAAGCGCATCGTGGACACATCCAAATTTTGGGAAGAAAACAGAGGTGTTTTTTGCGAAGTTCCTACCTATAGATTTTGGCCTCTAGCTCAGCCGGCACCTAGGGAAACCTACCAAACCTGAGCATTTCTGAAAACTAGAGATCTAGGGGAATCTAAGGAGGGGTGACTTGCGGGGCTCGGACCAGGTTCTGGTACCCAGAATCCTTTGCAAACCTCAAAATTTGGCTAAAAAAACACATGTTCCTCATATTTCTGGGGCAGAACGTTCTGGAATCTGAGAGGAGCAACAAATTTCCTTCCACCCAGCGTTCCCCGAAGTCTCCCGATAAAAATGATACCTCACTTGTGTGGGTACGCCTAGAGCCCACGACAGGAAACGCCCCAAAGTGCAACGTGGACACATCCAAATTTTTGGAAGAAAACAGAGGTGTTTTTTGCGAAGTGCCTACCTGTAGATTTTGGCCTCTAGCTCAGCCGGCACCTAGGGAAACCTACCAAACCTGTGTATTTCTGAAAACTAGAGACCTATGCGAATCTAAGGAGGGGTGACTTGCGGGGCTCGGACCAGGTTCTGTTACCCAGAATCCTTTGCAAACCTCAAAATTTGGCTAAAAAAACACATGTTCCTCACATTTCTGTGGCAGAAAGTTCTGGAATCTGAGAGGAGCCACAAATTTCCTTCCACCCAGCATTCCCCCAAGTCTCCCGATAAAAATGATACCTCACTTTTGTGGGTAGGCCTAGCGCCCGCGACAGAAAACACCCCAAAGCGCAACGTGGACACATCCAAATTTTTGGAAGAAAACAGAGGTGTTTTTTGCGAAGTGCCTACCTGTAGATTTTGGCCTCTAGCTCAGCCGGCACCTAGGGAAACCTACCAAACCTGTGTATTTCTGAAAACTAGAGACCTAGGGGAATCTAAGGAGGGGTGACTTGTGGGTCTCGGACCAGGTTCTGTTACCCAGAATCCTTTGCAAACCTCAAAATTTGGCTAAAAAAACACATGTTCCTCACATTTCTGTGGCAGAAAGTTCTGGAATCTGAGATGAGACACAAATTTCCTTCCACCCAGCGTTCCCCCAAGTCTCCCGATAAAAATGATACCTCACTTGTGTGGGTAGGCATAGCGCCCGCGACAGGAGACGCCCCAAAGCGCATCGTGGACACATCCAAATTTTGGGAAGAAAACAGAGGTGTTTTTTGCGAAGTTCCTACCTATAGATTTTGGCCTCTAGCTCAGCCGGCACCTTGGGAAACCTACCAAACCTGTGCATTTCTGAAAACTAGAGATCTAGGGGAATCTAAGGAGGGGTGACTTGCGGGGCTCGGACCAGGTTCTGGTACCCAGAATCCTTTGCAAACCTCAAAATTTGGCTAAAAAAACACATGTTCCTCATATTTCTGGGGCAGAACGTTCTGGAATCTGAGAGGAGCAACAAATTTCCTTCCACCCAGCGTTCCCCGAAGTCTCCCGATAAAAATGATACCTCACTTGTGTGGGTACGGCTAGAGCCCACGACAGGAAACGCCCCAAAGTGCAACGTGGACACATCCAAATTTTTGGAAGAAAACAGAGGTGTTTTTTGCGAAGTGCCTACCTGTAGATTTTGGCCTCTAGCTCAGCCGGCACCTAGGGAAACCTACCAAACCTGTGCATTTCTGAAAACTAGAGACCTAGGGGAGTCCAAGATGGTGTGACTTGCGGGGCTCTGACCAGGTTCTGTTACCCAGAATCCTTTGCAAACCTCAAAATTTGGCTAAAAAAACACATGTTCCTCACATTTCTGTGGCAGAAAGTTCTGGAATCTGAGAGGAGCCACAAATTTCCTTCCACCCAGCGTTCCCCCAAGTGTCCCGATAAAAATGATACCTCACTTGTGTGGGTAGGCCTATCGCCCGCGACAGGAAACGCCCCAAAGCGCAACGTGGACACATCCAAATTTTTGGAAGAAAGCAGAGGTGTTTTTTGCGAAGTGCCTACCTGTAGATTTTGGCCTCTAGCTCAGCAGGCACCTAGGGAAACCTACCAAACCTGTGCATTTCTGAAAACTAGAGACCTAGGGGAATCTAAGGAGGGGTGACTTGCAGGGCTCGGACCAGGTTCTGTTACCCAGAATCCTTTGCAAACCTCAAAATTTGGCTAAAAAAACACATGTTTCTCACATTTCTGTGGCAGAAAGTTCTGGAAACTGAGAGGAGCCACAAATTTCCTTCCACCCAGCGTTCCCCGAAGTCTTCCGATAAAAATGATACCTCACTTGTGTGGGTAGGCCTAGCGCCCACGACAGAAAGCGCCCCAAAGCGCAACGTGGACACATACACATTTTTGGAAGAAAACAGAGGTGTTTTTTGCGAAGTGCCTACCTGTAGATTTTGGCCTCTAGCTCAGCCGGCACCTAGGGAAACCTACCAAACCTGTGCATTTCTGAAAACTAGAGACCTAGGGGAATCCAAGATGGGGTGACTTGCGGGGCTCGGACCAGGTTCTGTTACCCAGAATCCTTTGCAAACCTCAAAATTTGGATAAAAAAACACATGTTCCTCACATTTCTGTGGAGAAAGTTCTGGAATCTGAGAGGAGCCACAAATTTCCTTCCACCCAGCGTTCCCCCAAGTCTCCCAATAAAAATGATACCTCACTTGTGTGGGTAGGCCTAGCGCCCGTGACAGGAAACGCCCCAAAGCGCAACGTGGATACATCCAAATTTTTGGAAGAAAACAGAGGTGTTTTTTGCAAAGTGCCTACCTGTAAATTTTGGCCTCTAGCTCAGCCGGCACCTAGGGAAACCTACCAAACCTGTGCATTTCTGAAAACTAGAGACCTAGGGGAATCCAAGATGGGGTGACTTGCGGGGCTCTGACCAGGTTCTGTTACCCAGAATCCTTTGCAAACCTCAAAATTTGGCTAAAAAAACACATGTTCCTCACATTTCTGTGGCAGAAAGTTCTGGAATCTGAGAGGAGCCACAAATTTCCTTCCACCCAGCGTTCCCCCAAGTGTCCCGATAAAAATGATACCTCACTTGTGTGGGTAGGCCTAGCGCCCGCGACAGGAAATGCCCCAAAGCGCAACGTGGACACATCCAAATTTTTGGAAGAAAACAGAGGTGTTTTTTGCGAAGTGCCTACCTGTAGATTTTGGCCTCTAGCTCAGCCGGCACCTAGGGAAACCTACCAAACCTGTGCATTTCTGAAAACTAGAGACCTAGGGGAATCCAAGATGGGGTGACTTGCGGGGCTCTGACCAGGTTCTGTTACCCAGAATCCTTTGCAAACCTCAAAATTTGGCTAAAAAAACACATGTTCCTCACATTTCTGTGGCAGAAAGTTCTGGAATCTGAGAGGAGCCACAAATTTCCTTCCACCCAGTGTTCCCCCAAGTGTCCCGATAAAAATGATACCTCACTTGTGTGGGTAGGCCTAGCGCCCGCGACAGGAAATGCCCCAAAGCGCAACGTGGACACATCCAAATTTTTGGAAGAAAACAGAGGTGTTTTTTGCGAAGTGCCTACCTGTAGATTTTGGCCTCTAGCTCAGCCGGCACCTAGGGAAACCTACCAAACCTGTGCATTTCTGAAAACTAGAGACCTAGGGGAATCCAAGATGGGGTGACTTGCGGGGCTCGGACCAGGTTCTGTTACCCAGAATCCTTTGCAAACCTCAAAATTTGGCTAAAGAGAAAAACACATGTTCCTCACATTTCTGTGGAGAAAGTTCTGGAATCTGAGATGAGACACAAATTTCCTTCCACCCAGCGTTCCCCCAAGTCTCCCAATAAAAATGATACCTCACTTGTGTGGGTAGGCCTAGCGCCCGTGACAGGAAACGCCCCAAAGCGCAACGTGGATACATCCAAATTTTTGGAAGAAAACAGAGGTGTTTTTTGCAAAGTGCCTACCTGTAGATTTTGGCCTCTAGCTCAGCCGGCACCTAGGGAAACCTACCAAACCTGTGCATTTCTGAAAACTAGAGACCTAGGGGAATCCAAGATGGGGTGACTTGCGGGGCTCTGACCAGGTTCTGTTACCCAGAATATTTTGCAAACCTCAAAATTTGGCTAAAAAACACATGTTCCTCACATTTCTGTGGCAGAAAGTTCTGGAATCTGAGAGGAGCCACAAATTTCCTTCCACCCAGCGTTCCCCCAAGTGTCCCGATAAAAATGATACCTCACTTGTGTGGGTACGCCTAGCGCCCACGACAGGAAGCGCCCCAAAGCGCAACGTGGACACATCCAAATTTTTGGAAGAAAACAGAGGTGTTTTTTGCGAAGTGCCTACCTGTAGATTTTGGCCTCTAGCTCAGCCGGCACCTAGGGAAACCTACCAAACCTGTGCATTTCTGAAAACTAGAGACCTAGGGGAATCTAAGAAGGGGTGACTTGCGGGGCTCGGACCAGGTTCTGTTACCCAGAATCCTTTGCAAACCTCAAAATTTGGCTAAAAAAACACATGTTCCTCATATTTCTGTGGCAGAAAGTTCTGGAATCTGAGAGGAGCCACAAATTTCCTTCCACCCAGCGTTCCCCGAAGTCTCCCGATAAAAATGATACCTCACTTGTGTGGGTAGGCCTAGCGCCCGCGACAGGAGACGCCCCAAAGCGCATCGTGGACACATCCAAATTTTGGGAAGAAAACAGAGGTGTTTTTTGCGAAGTTCCTACCTATAGATTTTGGCCTCTAGCTCAGCCGGCACCTAGGGAAACCTACCAAACCTGTGCATTTCTGAAAACTAGAGATCTAGGGGAATCTAAGGAGGGGTGACTTGCGGGGCTCGGACCAGGTTCTGGTACCCAGAATCCTTTGCAAACCTCAAAATTTGGCTAAAAAAACACATGTTCCTCATATTTCTGGGGCAGAACGTTCTGGAATCTGAGAGGAGCAACAAATTTCCTTCCACCCAGCGTTCCCCGAAGTCTCCCGATAAAAATGATACCTCACTTGTGTGGGTACGCCTAGAGCCCACGACAGGAAACGCCCCAAAGTGCAACGTGGACACATCCACATTTTTGGAAGAAAACAGAGGTGTTTTTTGCGAAGTGCCTACCTGTAGATTTTGGCCTCTAGCTCAGCCGGCACCTAGGGAAACCTACCAAACCTGTGCATTTCTGAAAACTAGAGACCTAGGGGAGTCCAAGATGGTGTGACTTGCGGGGCTCTGACCAGGTTCTGTTACCCAGAATCCTTTGCAAACCTCAAAATTTAACTAAAAAAACACATGTTCCTCACATTTCTGTGGCAGAAAGTTCTGGAATCTGAGAGGAGCCACAAATTTCCTTCCACCCAGCGTTCCCCCAAGTGTCCCGATAAAAATGATACCTCACTTGTGTGGGTAGGCCTATCGCCCGCGACAGGAAACGCCCCAAAGCGCAACGTGGACACATCCAAATTTTTGGAAGAAAACAGAGGTGTTTTTTGCGAAGTGCCTACCTGTAGATTTTGGCCTCTAGCTCAGCAGGCACCTAGGCAAACCTGTGCATTTCTGAAAACTAGAGACCTAGGGGAATCTAAGGAGGGGTGACTTGCAGGGCTCGAACCAGGTTCTGTTACCCAGAATCCTTTGCAAACCTCAAAATTTGGCTAAAAAAACACATGTTTCTCACATTTCTGTGGCAGAAAGTTCTGGAAACTGAGAGGAGCCACAAATTTCCTTCCACCCAGCGTTCCCCGAAGTCTCCCGATAAAAATGATACCTCACTTGTGTGGGTAGGCCTAGCGCCCGCGACAGAAAGCGCCCCAAAGCGCAACGTGGACACATCCAAATTTTTGGAAGAAAACAGAGGTGTTTTTTGCGAAGTGCCTACCTGTAGATTTTGGCCTCTAGCTCAGCCAGCACCTAGGGAAACCTACCAAACCTGTGCATTTCTGAAAACTAGAGACCTAGGGGAATCCAAGATGGGGTGACTCGCGGGGCTCGGACCAGGTTCTGTTACCCAGAATCCTTTGCAAACCTCAAAATTTGGATAAAAAAACACATGTTCCTCACATTTCTGTGGAGAAAGTTCTGGAATCTGAGAGGAGCCACAAATTTCCTTCCACCCAGCGTTCCCCCAAGTCTCCCAATAAAAATGATACCTCACTTGTGAGGGTAGGCCTAGCGCCCGTGACAGGAAACGCCCCAAAGCGCAACGTGGATACATCCAAATTTTTGGAAGAAAACAGAGGTGTTTTTTGCAAAGTGCCTACCTGTAAATTTTGGCCTCTAGCTCAGCCGGCACCTAGGGAAACCTACCAAACCTGTGCATTTCTGAAAACTAGAGACCTAGGGGAATCCAAGATGGGGTGACTTGCGGGGCTCTGACCAGGTTCTGTTACCCAGAATCCTTTGCAAACCTCAAAATTTGGCTAAAAAAACACATGTTCCTCACATTTCTGTGGCAGAAAGTTCTGGAATTGGAGAGGAGCCACAAATTTCCTTCCACCCAGCGTTCCCCCAAGTGTCCCTATAAAAATGATACCTCACTTGTGTGGGTAGGCCTAGCGCCCGCGACAGGAAATGCCCCAAAGCGCAACGTGGACACATCCAAATTTTTGGAAGAAAACAGAGGTGTTTTTTGCGAAGTGCCTACCTGTAGATTTTGACCTGTAGCTCAGCCGGCACCTAGGGAAACCTACCAAACCTGTGCATTTCTGAAAACTAGAGACCTAGGGGAATCTAAGGAGGGGTGACTTGCGGGGCTCGGACCAGGTTCTGTTACCCAGAATCCTTTGCAAACCTCAAAATTTGGCTAAAAAAACACATGTTCCTCACATTTCTGTGGCAGAAAGTTCTGGAATCTGAGAGGAGCCACAAATTTCCTTCCACCCAGCGTTCCCCGAAGTCTCCCGATAAAAATGATACCTCACTTGTGTGGGTAGGCCTAGCGCCCGCGACAGAAAGCGCCCCAAAGCGCAACGTGGACACATCCAAATTTTTGGAAGAAAACAGAGGTGTTTTTTGCGAAGTGCCTACCTGTAGATTTTGGCCTCTAGCTCAGCCGGCACCTAGGGAAACCTACCAAACCTGTGCATTTCTGAAAACTAGAGACCTAGGGGAATCCAAGATGGGGTGACTTGCGGGGCTCGGACCAGGTTCTGTTACCCAGAATCCTTTGCAAACCTCAAAATTTGGCTAAAGAGAAAAACACATGTTCCTCACATTTCTGTGGAGAAAGTTCTGGAATCTGAGATGAGACACAAATTTCCTTCCACCCAGCGTTCCCCCAAGTCTCCCAATAAAAATGATACCTCACTTATGTGGGTAGGCCTAGCGCCCGTGACAGGAAACGCCCCAAAGCGCAACGTGGATACATCCAAATTTTTGGAAGAAAACAGAGGTGTTTTTTGCAAAGTGCCTACCTGTAGATTTTGGCCTCTAGCTCAGCCGGAACCTAGGGAAACCTACCAAACCTGTGCATTTCTGAAAACTAGAGACCTAGGGGAATCCAAGATGGGGTGACTTGCGGGGCTCTGACCAGGTTCTGTTACCCAGAATCCTTTGCAAACCTCAAAATTTGGCTAAAAAAACACATGTTCCTCACATTTCTGTGGCAGAAAGTTCTGGAATCTGAGAGGAGCCACAAATTTCCTTCCACCCAGCGTTCCCCCAAGTGTCCCGATAAAAATGATACCTCACTTGTGTGGGTACGCCTAGCGCCCACGACAGGAAGCGCCCCAAAGCGCAACGTGGACACATCCAAATTTTTGGAAGAAAACAGAGGTGTTTTTTGCGAAGTGCCTACCTGTAGATTTTGGCCTCTAGCTCAGCCGGCACCTAGGGAAACCTACCAAACCTGTGCATTTCTGAAAACTAGAGACCTATGGGAATCTAAGAAGGGGTGACTTGTGGGGCTCGGACCAGGTTCTGTTACCCAGAATCCTTTGCAAACCTCAAAATTTGGCTAAAAAAACACATGTTCCTCACATTTCTGTGGCAGAAAGTTCTGGAATCTGAGAGGAGCCACAAATTTCCTTCCACCCAGCGTTCCCCCAAGTCTCCCAATAAAAATGATACCTCACTTGTGTGGGTAGGCCTAGCGCCCGTGACAGGAAACGCCCCAAAGCGCAACGTGGATACATCCAAATTTTTGGAAGAAAACAGAGGTGTTTTTTGCAAAGTGCCTACCTGTAGATTTTGGCCTCTAGCTCAGCCGGCACCTAGGGAAACCTACCAAACCTGTGCATTTCTGAAAACTAGAGACCTAGGGGAATCCAAGATGGGGTGACTTGCGGGGCTCTGACCAGGTTCTGTTACCCAGAATCCTTTGCAAACCTCAAAATTTGGCTAAAAAAACACATGTTCCTCACATTTCTGTGGCAGAAAGTTCTGGAATCTGAGAGGAGCCACAAATTTCCTTCCACCCAGCGTTCCCCCAAGTGTCCCGATAAAAATGATACCTCACTTGTGTGGGTAGGCCTAGCGCCCGCGACAGGAAATGCCCCAAAGCGCAACGTGGACACATCCAAATTTTTGGAAGAAAACAGAGGTGTTTTTTGCGAAGTGCCTACCTGTAGATTTTGACCTGTAGCTCAGCCGGCACCTAGGGAAACCTACCAAACCTGTGCATTTCTGAAAACTAGAGACCTAGGGGAATCTAAGGAGGGGTGACTTGCGGGGCTCGGACCAGGTTCTGTTACCCAGAAACCTTTGCAAACCTCAAAATTTGGCTAAAAAAACACATGTTCCTCACATTTCTGTGGCAGAAAGTTCTGGAATCTGAGAGGAGCCACAAATTTCCTTCCACCCAGCGTTCCCCGAAGTCTCCCGATAAAAATGATACCTCACTTGTGTGGGTAGGCCTAGCGCCCGCGACAGAAAGCGCCCCAAAGCGCAACGTGGACACATCCAAATTTTTGGAAGAAAACAGAGGTGTTTTTTGCGAAGTGCCTACCTGTAGATTTTGGCCTCTAGCTCAGCCGGCACCTAGGGAAACCTACCAAACCTGTGCATTTCTGAAAACTAGAGACCTAGGGGAATCGAAGATGGGGTGACTTGCGGGGCTCGGACCAGGTTCTGTTACCCAGAATCCTTTGCAAACCTCAAAATTTGGCTAAAAAAAACACATGTTCCTCACATTTCTGTGGAGAAAGTTCTGGAATCTGAGATGAGACACAAATTTCCTTCCACCCAGCGTTCCCCCAAGTCTCCCAATAAAAATGATACCTCACTTGTGTGGGTAGGCCTAGCGCCCGTGACAGGAAACGCCCCAAAGCGCAACGTGGATACATCCAAATTTTTGGAAGAAAACAGAGGTGTTTTTTGCAAAGTGCCTACCTGTAGATTTTGGCCTCTAGCTCAGCCGGCACCTAGGGAAACCTACCAAACCTGTGCATTTCTGAAAACTAGAGACCTAGGGGAATCCAAGATGGGGTGACTTGCGGGGCTCTGACCAGGTTCTGTTACCCAGAATCCTTTGCAAACCTCAAAATTTGGCTAAAAAAACACATGTTCCTCACATTTCTGTGGCAGAAAGTTCTGGAATCTGAGAGGAGCCACAAATTTCCTTCCACCCAGCGTTCCCCCAAGTGTCCCGATAAAAATGATACCTCACTTGTGTGGGTACGCCTAGCGCCCACGACAGGAAGCGCCCCAAAGCGCAACGTGGACACATCCAAATTTTTGGAAGAAAACAGAGGTGTTTTTTGCGAAGTGCCTACCTGTAGATTTTGGCCTCTAGCTCAGCCGGCACCTAGGGAAACCTACCAAACCTGTGCATTTCTGAAAACTAGAGACCTAGGGGAATCTAAGAAGGGGTGACTTGCGGGGCTCGGACCAGGTTCTGTTACCCAGAATCCTTTGCAAACCTCAAAATTTGGCTACAAAAACACATGTTCCTCACATTTCTGTGGCAGAAAGTTCTGGAATCTGAGAGGAGCCACAAATTTCCTTCCACCCAGCGTTCCCCGAAGTCTCCCGATAAAAATGATACCTCACTTGTGTGGGTACGCCTAGCGCCCACGACAGGAAGCGCCCCAAAGCGCAACCTGGACACATCCACATTTTTGGAAGAAAACAGAGGTGTTTTTTGCGAAGTGCCTACCTGTAGATTTTGGCCTCTAGCTCAGCCGGCACCTAGGGAAACCAACCAAACCTGTGCATTTCTGAAAACTAGAGACCTAGGGGAATCTAAGAAGGGGTGACTTGCGGGGCTCGGACCAGGTTCTGTTACCCAGAATCCTTTGCAAACCTCAAAATTTGGCTAAAAAAACACATGTTCCTCACATTTCTGTGGCAGAAAGTTCTGGAATCTGAGAGGAGCCACAAATTTCCTTCCACCCAGCGTTCCCCCAAGTGTCCCGATAAAAATGATACCTCACTTGTGTGGGTAGGCCTAGCGCCCGCGACAGGAAATGCCCCAAAGCGCAACGTGGACACATCCAAATTTTTGGAAGAAAACAGAGGTGTTTTTTGCGAAGTGCTTACCTGTAGATTTTGGCCTCTAGCTCAGCCGGCACCTAGGGAAACCTACCAAACCTGTGCATTTCTGAAAACTAGAGACCTAGGGGAATCTAAGAAGGGGTGACTTGCGGGGCTCGGACCAGGTTCTGTTACCCAGAATCCTTTGCAAACCTCAAAATTTGGCTAAAAAAACACATGTTCCTCACATTTCTGTGGCAGAAAGTTCTGGAATCTGAGAGGAGCCACAAATTTCCTTCCACCCAGCGTTCCCCCAAGTGTCCCGATAAAAATGATACCTCACTTGTGTGGGTAGGCCTAGCGCCCGCGACAGGAAATGCCCCAAAGCGCAACGTGGACACATCCAAATTTTTGGAAGAAAACATAGGTGTTTTTTGCGAAGTGCCTACCTGTAGATTTTGGCCTCGAGCTCAGCCGGCACCTAGGGAAACCTACCAAACCTGTGCATTTCTGAATACTAGAGACCTAGGGGAATCTATGAGGGGTGACTTGCGGGGCTCGGACCAGGTTCTGTTACCCAGAATCCTTTGCAAACCTCAAAATTTGGCTAAAAAAACTCATATTCCTCACATTTTTGTGGCAGAAAGTTCTGGAATCTGAGAGGAGCCACAAATTTCCTTCCACCCAGCGTTCCCCCAAGTGTCCCGATAAAAATGATACCTCACTTGTGTGGGTAGGCCTAGCGCCCGCGACAGGAAATGCCCCAAAGCGCAACGTGGACACATCCAAATTTTTGGAAGAAAACAGAGGTGTTTTTTGCGAAGTGCCTACCTGTAGATTTTGACCTGTAGCTCAGCCGGCACCTAGGGAAACCTACCAAACCTGTGCATTTCTGAAAACTAGAGACCTAGGGGAATCTAAGGAGGGGTGACTTGCGGGGCTCGGACCAGGTTCTGTTACCCAGAATCCTTTGCAAACCTCAAAATTTGGCTAAAAAAACACATGTTCCTCACATTTCTGTGGCAGAAAGTTCTGGAATCTGAGAGGAGCCACAAATTTCCTTCCACCCAGCGTTCCCCGAAGTCTCCCGATAAAAATGATACCTCACTTGTGTGGGTAGGCCTAGCGCCCGCGACAGGAGACGCCCCAAAGCGCATCGTGGACACATCCAAATTTTGGGAAGAAAACAGAGGTGTTTTTTGCGAAGTTCCTACCTATAGATTTTGGCCTCTAGCTCAGCCGGCACCTAGGGAAACCTACCAAACCTGTGCATTTCTGAAAACTAGAGATCTAGGGGAATCTAAGGAGGGGTGACTTGCGGGGCTCGGACCAGGTTCTGGTACCCAGAATCCTTTGCAAACCTCAAAATTTGGCTAAAAAAACACATGTTCCTCATATTTCTGGGGCAGAACGTTCTGGAATCTGAGAGGAGCAACAAATTTCCTTCCACCCAGCGTTCCCCGAAGTCTCCCGATAAAAATGATACCTCACTTGTGTGGGTACGCCTAGAGCCCACGACAGGAAACGCCCCAAAGTGCAACGTGGACACATCCAAATTTTTGGAAGAAAACAGAGGTGTTTTTTGCGAAGTGCCTACCTGTAGATTTTGGCGTCTAGCTCAGCCGGCACCTAGGGAAACCTACCAAACCTGTGCATTTCTGAAAACTTGAGACCTAGGGGAGTCCAAGATGGTGTGACTTGCGGGTCTCTGACCAGGTTCTGTTACCCAGAATCCTTTGCAAACCTCAAAATTTGGCTAAAAAAACACATGTTCCTCACATTTCTGTGGCAGAAAGTTCTGGAATCTGAGAGGAGCCACAAATTTCCTTCCACCCAGCATTCCCCCAAGTGTCCCGATAAAAATGATACCTCACTTGTGTGGGTAGGCCTATCGCCCGCGACAGGAAGCGCCCCAAAGCGCAACGTGGACACATCCAAATTTTTGGAAGAAAACAGAGGTGTTTTTTGCGAAGTGCCTACCTGTAGATTTTGGCCTCTAGCTCAGCAGGCACCTAGGGAAACCTACCAAACCTGTGCATTTCTGAAAACTAGAGACCTAGGGGAATCTAAGGAGGGGTGACTTGCAGGGCTCGGACCAGGTTCTGTTACCCAGAATCCTTTGCAAACCTCAAAATTTGGCTAAAAAAACACATGTTTCTCACATTTCTGTGGCAGAAAGTTCTGGAAACTGAGAGGAGCCACAAATTTCCTTCCACCCAGCGTTCCCCGAAGTCTCCCGATAAAAATGATACCTCACTTGTGTGGGTAGGCCTAGCGCCCGCGACAGAAAGCGCCCCAAAGCGCAACGTGGACACATCCACATTTTTGGAAGAAAACAGAGGTGTTTTTTGCGAAGTGCCTACCTGTAGATTTTGGCCTCTAGCTCAGCCGGCACCTAGGGAAACCTACCAAACCTGTGCATTTCTGAAAACTAGAGACCTAGGGGAATCCAAGATGGGGTGACTTGCGGGGCTCGGACCAGGTTCTGTTACCCAGAATCCTTTGCAAACCTCAAAATTTGGATAAAAAAACACATGTTCCTCACATTTCTGTGGAGAAAGTTCTGGAATCTGAGAGGAGCCACAAATTTCCTTCCACCCAGCGTTCCCCCAAGTCTCCCAATAAAAATGATACCTCACTTGTGTGGGTAGGCCTAGCGCCCGTGACAGGAAACGCCCCAAAGCGCAACGTGGATACATCCAAATTTTTGGAAGAAAACAGAGGTGTTTTTTGCAAAGTGCCTACCTGTAAATTTTGGCCTCTAGCTCAGCCGGCACCTAGGGAAACCTACCAAACCTGTGCATTTCTGAAAACTAGAGACCTAGGGGAATCCAAGATGGGGTGACTTGCGGGGCTCTGACCAGGTTCTGTTACCCAGAATCCTTTGCAAACCTCAACATTTGGCTAAAAAAACACATGTTCCTCACATTTCTGTGGCAGAAAGTTCTGGAATCTGAGAGGAGCCACAAATTTCCTTCCACCCAGCGTTCCCCGAAGTCTCCCGATAAAAATGATACCTCACTTGTGTGGGTAGGCCTAGCGCCCGCGACAGAAAGCGCCCCAAAGCGCAACGTGGACACATCCAAATTTTTGGAAGAAAACAGAGGTGTTTTTTGCGAAGTGCCTACCTGTAGATTTTGGCCTCTAGCTCAGCCGGCACCTAGGGAAACCTACCAAACCTGTGCATTTCTGAAAACTAGAGACCTAGGGGAATCGAAGATGGGGTGACTTGCGGGGCTCGGACCAGGTTCTGTTACCCAGAATCCTTTGCAAACCTCAAAATTTGGCTAAAGAGAAAAACACATGTTCCTCACATTTCTGTGGAGAAAGTTCTGGAATCTGAGATGAGACACAAATTTCCTTCCACCCAGCGTTCCCCCAAGTCTCCCAATAAAAATGATACCTCACTTGTGTGGGTAGGCCTAGCGCCCGTGACAGGAAACGCCCCAAAGCGCAACGTGGATACATCCAAATTTTTGGAAGAAAACAGAGGTGTTTTTTGCAAAGTGCCTACCTGTAGATTTTGGCCTCTAGCTCAGCCGGCACCTAGGGAAACCTACCAAACCTGTGCATTTCTGAAAACTAGAGACCTAGGGGAATCCAAGATGGGGTGACTTGCGGGGCTCTGACCAGGTTCTGTTACCCAGAATCCTTTGCAAACCTCAAAATTTGGCTAAAAAAACACATGTTCCTCACATTTCTGTGGCAGAAAGTTCTGGAATCTGAGAGGAGCCACAAATTTCCTTCCACCCAGCGTTCCCCCAAGTGTCCCGATAAAAATGATACCTCACTTGTGTGGGTACGCCTAGCGCCCACGACAGGAAGCGCCCCAAAGCGCAACGTGGACACATCCAAATTTTTGGAAGAAAACAGAGGTGTTTTTTGCGAAGTGCCTACCTGTAGATTTTGGCCTCTAGCTCAGCCGGCACCTAGGGAAACCTACCAAACCTGTGCATTTCTGAAAACTAGAGACCTAGGGGAATCTAAGAAGGGGTGACTTGCGGGGCTCGGACCAGGTTCTGTTACCCAGAATCCTTTGCAAACCTCAAAATTTGGCTACAAAAACACATGTTCCTCACATTTCTGTGGCAGAAAGTTCTGGAATCTGAGAGGAGCCACAAATTTCCTTCCACCCAGCGTTCCCCGAAGTCTCCCGATAAAAATGATACCTCACTTGTGTGGGTACGCCTAGCGCCCACGACAGGAAGCGCCCCAAAGCGCAACCTGGACACATCCACATTTTTGGAAGAAAACAGAGGTGTTTTTTGCGAAGTGCCTACCTGTAGATTTTGGCCTCTAGCTCAGCCGGCACCTAGGGAAACCAACCAAACCTGTGCATTTCTGAAAACTAGAGACCTAGGGGAATCTAAGAAGGGGTGACTTGCGGGGCTCGGACCAGGTTCTGTTACCCAGAATCCTTTGCAAACCTCAAAATTTGGCTAAAAAAACACATGTTCCTCACATTTCTGTGGCAGAAAGTTCTGGAATCTGAGAGGAGCCACAAATTTCCTTCCACCCAGCGTTCCCCCAAGTGTCCCGATAAAAATGATACCTCACTTGTGTGGGTAGGCCTAGCGCCCGCGACAGGAAATGCCCCAAAGCGCAACGTGGACACATCCAAATTTTTGGAAGAAAACAGAGGTGTTTTTTGCGAAGTGCTTACCTGTAGATTTTGGCCTCTAGCTCAGCCGGCACCTAGGGAAACCTACCAAACCTGTGCATTTCTGAAAACTAGAGACCTAGGGGAATCTAAGAAGGGGTGACTTGCGGGGCTCGGACCAGGTTCTGTTACCCAGAATCCTTTGCAAACCTCAAAATTTGGCTAAAAAAACACATGTTCCTCACATTTCTGTGGCAGAAAGTTCTGGAATCTGAGAGGAGCCACAAATTTCCTTCCACCCAGCGTTCCCCCAAGTGTCCCGATAAAAATGATACCTCACTTGTGTGGGTAGGCCTAGCGCCCGCGACAGGAAATGCCCCAAAGCGCAACGTGGACACATCCAAATTTTTGGAAGAAAACATAGGTGTTTTTTGCGAAGTGCCTACCTGTAGATTTTGGCCTCGAGCTCAGCCGGCACCTAGGGAAACCTACCAAACCTGTGCATTTCTGAATACTAGAGACCTAGGGGAATCTATGAGGGGTGACTTGCGGGGCTCGGACCAGGTTCTGTTACCCAGAATCCTTTGCAAACCTCAAAATTTGGCTAAAAAAACTCATATTCCTCACATTTTTGTGGCAGAAAGTTCTGGAATCTGAGAGGAGCCACAAATTTCCTTCCACCCAGCGTTCCCCCAAGTGTCCCGATAAAAATGATACCTCACTTGTGTGGGTAGGCCTAGCGCCCGCGACAGGAAATGCCCCAAAGCGCAACGTGGACACATCCAAATTTTTGGAAGAAAACAGAGGTGTTTTTTGCGAAGTGCCTACCTGTAGATTTTGACCTGTAGCTCAGCCGGCACCTAGGGAAACCTACCAAACCTGTGCATTTCTGAAAACTAGAGACCTAGGGGAATCTAAGGAGGGGTGACTTGCGGGGCTCGGACCAGGTTCTGTTACCCAGAATCCTTTGCAAACCTCAAAATTTGGCTAAAAAAACACATGTTCCTCACATTTCTGTGGCAGAAAGTTCTGGAATCTGAGAGGAGCCACAAATTTCCTTCCACCCAGCGTTCCCCGAAGTCTCCCGATAAAAATGATACCTCACTTGTGTGGGTAGGCCTAGCGCCCGCGACAGGAGACGCCCCAAAGCGCATCGTGGACACATCCAAATTTTGGGAAGAAAACAGAGGTGTTTTTTGCGAAGTTCCTACCTATAGATTTTGGCCTCTAGCTCAGCCGGCACCTAGGGAAACCTACCAAACCTGTGCATTTCTGAAAACTAGAGATCTAGGGGAATCTAAGGAGGGGTGACTTGCGGGGCTCGGACCAGGTTCTGGTACCCAGAATCCTTTGCAAACCTCAAAATTTGGCTAAAAAAACACATGTTCCTCATATTTCTGGGGCAGAACGTTCTGGAATCTGAGAGGAGCAACAAATTTCCTTCCACCCAGCGTTCCCCGAAGTCTCCCGATAAAAATGATACCTCACTTGTGTGGGTACGCCTAGAGCCCACGACAGGAAACGCCCCAAAGTGCAACGTGGACACATCCAAATTTTTGGAAGAAAACAGAGGTGTTTTTTGCGAAGTGCCTACCTGTAGATTTTGGCGTCTAGCTCAGCCGGCACCTAGGGAAACCTACCAAACCTGTGCATTTCTGAAAACTTGAGACCTAGGGGAGTCCAAGATGGTGTGACTTGCGGGTCTCTGACCAGGTTCTGTTACCCAGAATCCTTTGCAAACCTCAAAATTTGGCTAAAAAAACACATGTTCCTCACATTTCTGTGGCAGAAAGTTCTGGAATCTGAGAGGAGCCACAAATTTCCTTCCACCCAGCGTTCCCCCAAGTGTCCCGATAAAAATGATACCTCACTTGT
Organism: Pleurodeles waltl; assembly: GCF_031143425.1. Classification (NCBI taxonomy): domain Eukaryota; kingdom Metazoa; phylum Chordata; class Amphibia; order Caudata; family Salamandridae; genus Pleurodeles; species Pleurodeles waltl. The sequence goes on from NC_090445.1 coordinate 388,701,355, forward strand.
GTGGGTAGGCCTATCGCCCGCGACAGGAAGCGCCCCAAAGCGCAACGTGGACACATCCAAATTTTTGGAAGAAAACAGAGGTGTTTTTTGCGAAGTGCCTACCTGTAGATTTTGGCCTCTAGCTCAGCAGGCACCTAGGGAAACCTACCAAACCTGTGCATTTCTGAAAACTAGAGACCTAGGGGAATCTAAGGAGGGGTGACTTGCAGGGCTCGGACCAGGTTCTGTTACCCAGAATCCTTTGCAAACCTCAAAATTTGGCTAAAAAAACACATGTTTCTCACATTTCTGTGGTAGAAAGTTCTGGAAACTGAGAGGAGCCACAAATTTCCTTCCACCCAGCGTTCCCCGAAGTCTCCCGATAAAAATGATACCTCACTTGTGTGGGTAGGCCTAGCGCCCGCGACAGAAAGCGCCCCAAAGCGCAACGTGGACACATCCACATTTTTGGAAGAAAACAGAGGTGTTTTTTGCGAAGTGCCTACCTGTAGATTTTGGCCTCTAGCTCAGCCGGCACCTAGGGAAACCTACCAAACCTGTGCATTTCTGAAAACTAGAGACCTAGGGGAATCCAAGATGGGGTGACTTGCGGGGCTCGGACCAGGTTCTGTTACCCAGAATCCTTTGCAAACCTCACAATTTGGATAAAAAAACACATGTTCCTCACATTTCTGTGGAGAAAGTTCTGGAATCTGAGAGGAGCCACAAATTTCCTTCCACCCAGCGTTCCCCCAAGTCTCCCAATAAAAATGATACCTCACTTGTGTGGGTAGGCCTAGCGCCCGTGACAGGAAACGCCCCAAAGCGCAACGTGGATACATCCAAATTTTTGGAAGAAAACAGAGGTGTTTTTTGCAAAGTGCCTACCTGTAAATTTTGGCCTCTAGCTCAGCCGGCACCTAGGGAAACCTACCAAACCTGTGCATTTCTGAAAACTAGAGACCTAGGGGAATCCAAGATGGGGTGACTTGCGGGGCTCTGACCAGGTTCTGTTACCCAGAATCCTTTGCAAACCTCAACATTTGGCTAAAAAAACACATGTTCCTCACATTTCTGTGGCAGAAAGTTCTGGAATCTGAGAGGAGCCACAAATTTCCTTCCACCCAGCGTTCCCCGAAGTCTCCCGATAAAAATGATACCTCACTTGTGTGGGTAGGCCTAGCGCCCGCGACAGAAAGCGCCCCAAAGCGCAACGTGGACACATCCACATTTTTGGAAGAAAACAGAGGTGTTTTTTGCGAAGTGCCTACCTGTAGATTTTGGCCTCTAGCTCAGCCGGCACCTAGGGAAACCTACCAAACCTGTGCATTTCTGAAAACTAGAGACCTAGGGGAATCCAAGATGGGGTGACTTGCGGGGCTCGGACCAGGTTCTGTTACCCAGAATCCTTTGCAAACCTCAAAATTTGGCTAAAGAGAAAAACACATGTTCCTCACATTTCTGTGGAGAAAGTTCTGGAATCTGAGATGAGACACAAATTTCCTTCCACCCAGCGTTCCCCCAAGTCTCCCAATAAAAATGACACCTCACTTGTGTGGGTAGGCCTAGCGCCCGTGACAGGAAACGCCCCAAAGCGCAACGTGGATACATCCAAATTTTTGGAAGAAAACAGAGGTGTTTTTTGCAAAGTGCCTACCTGTAGATTTTGGCCTCTAGCTCAGCCGGCACCTAGGGAAACCTACCAAACCTGTGCATTTCTGAAAACTAGAGACCTAGGGGAATCTAAGGAGGGGTGACTTGCGGGGCTCGGACCAGGTTCTGTTACCCAGAATCCTTTGCAAACCTCAAAATTTGGCTAAAAAAACACATGTTCCTCACATTTCTGTGGCAGAAAGTTCTGGAATCTGAGAGGAGCCACAAATTTCCTTCCACCCAGCGTTCCCCCAAGTGTCCCGATAAAAATGATACCTCACTTGTGTGGGTACGCCTAGCGCCCACGACAGGAAGCGCCCCAAAGCGCAACGTGGACACATCCAAATTTTTGGAAGAAAACAGAGGTGTTTTTTGCGAAGTGCCTACCTGTAGATTTTGGCCTCTAGCTCAGCCGGCACCTAGGGAAACCTACCAAACCTGTGCATTTCTGAAAACTAGAGACCTAGGGGAATCTAAGAAGGGGTGACTTGCGGGGCTCGGACCAGGTTCTGTTACCCAGAATCCTTTGCAAACCTCAAAATTTGGCTAAAAAAACACATGTTCCTCACATTTCTGTGGCAGAAAGTTCTGGAATATGAGAGGAGCCACAAATTTCCTTCCAATCAGCGTTCCCCGAAGTCTCCCGATAAAAATGATACCTCACTTGTGTGGGTACGCCTAGCGCCCACGACAGGAAGCGCCCCAAAGCGCAACCTGGACACATCCACATTTTTGGAAGAAAACAGAGGTGTTTTTTGCGAAGTGCCTACCTGTAGATTTTGGCCTCTAGCTCAGCCGGCACCTAGGGAAACCTACCAAACCTGTGCATTTCTGAAAACTAGAGACCTAGGGGAATCTAAGAAGGGGTGACTTGCGGGGCTCTGACCAGGTTCTGTTACCCAGAATCCTTTGCAAACCTCAAAATTTGGCTAAAAAAACACATGTTCCTCACATTTCTGTGGCAGAAAGTTCTGGAATCTGAGAGGAGCCACAAATTTCCTTCCACCCAGCGTTCCCCCAAGTGTCCCGATAAAAATGATACCTCACTTGTGTGGGTAGGCCTAGCGCCCGCGACAGGAAATGCCCCAAAGCGCAACGTGGACACATCCAAATTTTTGGAAGAAAACAGAGGTGTTTTTTGCGAAGTGCTTACCTGTAGATTTTGGCCTCTAGCTCAGCCGGCACCTAGGGAAACCTACCAAACCTGTGCATTTCTGAAAACTAGAGACCTAGGGGAATCTAAGAAGGGGTGACTTGCGGGGCTCGGACCAGGTTCTGTTACCCAGAATCCTTTGCAAACCTCAAAATTTGGCTAAAAAAACACATGTTCCTCACATTTCTGTGGCAGAAAGTTCTGGAATCTGAGAGGAGCCACAAATTTCCTTCCACCCAGCGTTCCCCCAAGTGTCCCGATAAAAATGATACCTCACTTGTGTGGGTAGGCCTAGCGCCCGCGACAGGAAATGCCCCAAAGCGCAACGTGGACACATCCAAATTTTTGGAAGAAAACATAGGTGTTTTTTGCGAAGTGCCTACCTGTAGATTTTGGCCTCGAGCTCAGCCGGCACCTAGGGAAACCTACCAAACCTGTGCATTTCTGAATACTAGAGACCTAGGGAAATCTATGAGGGGTGACTTGCGGGGCTCGGACCAGGTTCTGTTACCCAGAATCCTTTGCAAACCTCAAAATTTGGCTAAAAAAACACATATTCCTCACATTTCTGAGGCAGAAAGTTCTGGAATCTGAGATGAGACACAAATTTCCTTCCACCCAGCGTTCCCCCAAGTATCCCGATAAAAATGATACCTCACTTGTGTGGGTAGGCCTAGCGCCCGCGACAGGAGACGCCCCAAAGCGCAACGTGGACACATCCAAATTTTTGGAAGAAAACAGAGGTGTTTTTTGCGAAGTGCTTACCTGTAGATTTTGGCCTCTAGCTCAGCCGGCACCTAGGGAAACCTACCAAACCTGTGCATTTCTGAAAACTAGAGACCTAGGGGAATCTAAGAAGGGGTGACTTGCGGGGCTCGGACCAGGTTCTGTTACCCAGAATCCTTTGCAAACCTCAAAATTTGGCTAAAAAAACACATGTTCCTCACATTTCTGTGGCAGAAAGTTCTGGAATCTGAGAGGAGCCACAAATTTCCTTCCACCCAGCATTCCCCGAAGTCTCCCGCTAAAAATGATACCTCACTTGTGTGGGTACGCCTAGCGCCCGCGACAGGAAGCGCCCCAAAGCGCAACCTGGACACATCCAAATTTTTGGAAGAAAACAGAGGTGTTTTTTGCGAAGTGCTTACCTGTAGATTTTGGCCTCTAGCTCAGCCGGCACCTAGGGAAACCTACCAAACCTGTGCATTTCTGAAAACTAGAGACCTAGGGGAATCTAAGAAGGGGTGACTTGCGGGGCTCGGACCAGGTTCTGTTACCCAGAATCCTTTGCAAACCTCAAAATTTGGCTAAAAAAACACATGTTCCTCACATTTCTGTGGCAGAAAGTTCTGGAATCTGAGAGGAGCCACAAATTTCCTTCCACCCAGCATTCCCCGAAGTCTCCCGATAAAAATGATACCTCACTTGTGTGGGTACGCCTAGCGCCCGCGACAGGAAGCGCCCCAAAGCGCAACCTGGACACATCCAAATTTTTGGAAAAAAACAGAGGTGTTTTTTGCGAAGTGCTTACCTGTAGATTTTGGCCTCTAGCTCAGCCGGCACCTAGGGAAACCTACCAAACCTGTGCATTTCTGAAAACTAGAGACCTAGGGGAATCTAAGAAGGGGTGACTTGCGGGGCTCGGACCAGGTTCTGTTACCCAGAATCCTTTACAAACCTCAAAATATGGCTAAAAAAACACATTTTCCTCACATTTCTGTGCAGAAAGTTCTGGAATCTGAGAGGAGCCACAAATTTCCTTCCACCCAGCGTTCCCCCAAGTGTCCCGATAAAAATGATACCTCACTTGTGTGGGTAGGCCTAGCGCCCGCGACAGGAAATGCCCCAAAGCGCAACGTGGACACATCCAAATTTTTGGAAGAAAACATAGGTGTTTTTTGCGAAGTGCCTACCTGTAGATTTTGGCCTCGAGCTCAGCCGGCACCTAGGGAAACCTACCAAACCTGTGCATTTCTGAATACTAGAGACCTAGGGGAATCTATGAGGGGTGACTTGCGGGGCTCGGACCAGGTTCTGTTACCCAGAATCCTTTGCAAACCTCAAAATTTGGCTAAAAAAACACATATTCCTCACATTTCTGTGGCAGAAAGTTCTGGAATCTGAGATGAGACACAAATTTCCTTCCACCCAGCGTTCCCCCAAGTATCCAGATAAAAATGATACCTCACTTGTGTGGGTAGGCCTAGCGCCCGCGACAGGAGACGCCCCAAAGCGCAACGTGGACACATCCAAATTTTTGGAAGAAAACAGAGGTGTTTTTTGCGAAGTGCTTACCTGTAGATTTTGGCCTCTAGCTCAGCCGGCACCTAGGGAAACCTACCAAACCTGTGCATTTCTGAAAACTAGAGACCTAGGGGAATCTAAGAAGGGGTGACTTGCGGGGCTCGGACCAGGTTCTGTTACCCAGAATCCTTTGCAAACCTCAAAATTTGGCTAAAAAAACACATGTTCCTCACATTTCTGTGGCAGAAAGTTCTGGAATATGAGAGGAGCCACAAATTTCCTTCCACCCAGTGTTCCCCGAAGTCTCCCGATAAAAATGATACCTCACTTGTGTGGGTAGGCCTAGCGCCCGTGACAGGAGACGCCCCAAAGCGCAACGTGGACACATCCAAATTTTTGGAAGAAAACAGAGGTGTTTTTTGCAAAGTGCTTACCTGTAGATTTTGGCCTCTAGCTCAGCCGGCACCTAGGGAAACCTACCAAACCTGTGCATTTCTGAAAACTAGAGACCTAGGGGAATCTAAGGAGGGGTGACTTGCAGGGCTCGGACCAGGTTCTGTTACCCAGAATCCTTTGCAAAACTCAAAATTTGGCTAAAAAACACATGTTCCTCACATTTCTGTGGCAGAAAGTTCTGGAATCTGAGAGGAGCCACAAATTTCCTTCCACCCAGCGTTCCCCGAAGTCTCCTGATAAAAATGATACCTCACTTGTGTGGTTAGGCCTAGCGCCCGCGACAGAAAGCGCCCCAAAGCGCAACGTGGACACATCCAAATTTTTGGAAGAAAACAGAGGTGTTTTTTGCGAAGTGCCTACCTGTAGATTTTGGCCTCTAGCTCAGCCGGCACCTAGGGAAACCTACCAAACCTGTGCATTTCTGAAAACTAGAGACCTAGGGGAATCCAAGATGGGGTGACTTGCGGGGCTCTGACCAGGTTCTGTTACCCAGAATCCTTTGCAAACCTCAAAATTTGGCTAAAAAAACACATGTTCCTCAAATTTCTGTGGCAGAAAGTTCTGGAATCTGAGAGGAGCCACAAATTTCCTTCCACCCAGCGTTCCCCCAAGTGTCCCGATAAAAATGATACATCACTTGTGTGGGTAGGCCTATCGCCCGCGACAGGAAACGCCCCAAAGCGCAACGTGGACACATCCAAATTTTTGGAAGAAAACAGAGGTGTTTTTTGCGAAGTGCCTACCCGTAGATTTTGGCCTCTAGCTCAGCCGGCACCTAGGGAAACCTACCAAACCTGTGCATTTCTGAAAACTAGAGACCTAGGGGAATCTAAGGAGGCGTGACTTGCGGGTCTCTGACCAGGTTCTGTTACCCAGAATCCTTTGCAAACCTCAAAATTTGGCTAAAAAAACACATGTTCCTCACATTTCTGTGGCAGAAAGATCTGGAATCTGAGATGAGACACAAATTTCCTTCCACCCAGCGTTCCCCCAAGTCTCCCGATAAAAATGATACCTCACTTGTGTGGGTAGGCCTAGCGACCGCGACAGGAAATGCCCCAAAGCGCAACGTGGACACATCCAAATTTTTGGAAGAAAACAGAGGTGTTTTTTGCGAAGTGCCTACCTGTAGATTTTGGCCTCTAGCTCAGCCGGCACCTAGGGAAACCTACCAAATCTGAGCATTTCTGAAAACTAGAGACCTAGGGGAATCCAAGATGTGGTGACTTGCGGTGCTCTGACCAGGTTCTGTTACCCAGAATCCTTTGCAAACCTCAAAATTTGGCTAAAAAAACACATGTTCCTCACATTTCTGTGGCAGAAAGTTCTGGAATCTGAGAGGAGCCACAAATTTCCTTCCACCCAGCGTTCCCCCAAGTCTCCCAATAAAAATGATACCTCACTTGTGTGGGTAGGCCTAGCGCCCGTGACAGGAAACGCCCCAAAGCGCAACGTGGATACATCCAAATTTTTGGAAGAAAACAGAGGTGTTTTTTGCAAAGTGCCTACCTGTAGATTTTGGCCTCTAGCTCAGCCGGCACCTAGGGAAACCTACCAAACCTGTGCATTTCTGAAAACTAGAGACCTAGGGGAATCTAAGGAGGGGTGACTTGCGGGGCTCGGACCAGGTTCTGTTACCCAGAATCCTTTGCAAACCTCAAAATTTGGCTAAAAGAACACATGTTCCTCACATTTCTGTGGCAGAAAGTTCTGGAATCTGAGATGAGACATAAATTTCCTTCCACCCAGCGTTCCCCCAAGTCTCCCGATAAAAATGATACCTCACTTGTGTGGGTAGGCCTAGCGCCCGCGACAGGAGACGCCCCAAAGCGCAACGTGGACACATCCAAATTTTGGGAAGAAAACAGAGGTGTTTTTTGCGAAGTTCCTACCTATAGATTTTGGCCTCTAGCTCAGCCGGCACCTAGGGAAACCTACCAAACCTGTGCATTTCTGAAAACTAGAGACCTAGGGGAATCTAAGGAGGGGTGACTTGCAGGGCTCGGACCAGGTTCTGTTACCCAGAATCCTTTGCAAACCTAAAAATTTGGCTAAAAAAACACATGTTCCTCACATTTCTGTGGCAGAAAGTTCTGGAATCTGAGAGGAGCCACAAATTTCCTTCCACCCAGCGTTCCCCGAAGTCTCCCGATAAAAATGATACCTCACTTGTGTGGGTAGGCCTATCGCCCGCGACAGAAAGCGCCCCAAAGCGCAACGTGGACACATCCAAATTTTTGGAAGAAAACAGAGGTGTTTTTTGCGAAGTGCCTACCTGTAGATTTTGGCCTCTAGCTCAGCCGGCACCTAGGGAAACCTACCAAACCTGTGCATTTCTGAAAACTAGAGACCTAGGGGAATCCAAGATGGGGTGACTTGCGGGGCTCGGACCAGGTTCTGTTACCCAGAATCCTTTGCAAACCTCAAAATTTGGATAAAAAAACACATGTTCCTCACATTTCTGTGGAGAAAGTTCTGGAATCTGAAAGGAGCCACAAATTTCCTTCCACCCAGCGTTCCCCCAAGTCTCCCAATAAAAATGATACCTCACTTGTGTGGGTAGGCCTAGCGCCCATGACAGGAAACGCCCCAAAGCGCAACGTGGATACATCCAAATTTTTGGAAGAAAACAGAGGTGTTTTTTGCAAAGTGCCTACCTGTAGATTTTGGCCTCTAGCTCAGCCGGCACCTAGGGAAACCTACCAAACCTGTGCATTTCTGAAAACTAGAGACCTAGGGGAATCCAAGATGTGGTGACTTGCGGGGCTCTGACCAGGTTCTGTTACCCAGAATCCTTTGCAAACCTCAAAATTTGGCTAAAAAAAGACATGTTCCTCACATTTCTGTGGCAGAAAGTTCTGGAATCTGAGAGGAGCCACAAATTTCCTTCCACCCAGCGTTCCCCCAAGTGTCCCGATAAAAATGATACCTCACTTGTGTGGGTACGCCTAGCGCCCACGACAGGAAGCGCCCCAAAGCGCAACGTGGACACATCCAAATTTTTGGAAGAAAACAGAGGTGTTTTTTGCGAAGTGCCTACCTGTAGATTTTGGCATCTAGCTCAGCCGGCACCTAGGGAAACCTACCAAACCTGTGCATTTCTGAAAACTAGATACCTAGGGGAATCTAAGAAGGGGTGACTTGCGGGGCTCGGACCAGGTTCTGTTACCCAGAATCCTTTGCAAACCTCAAAATTTGGCTAAAAAAACACATGTTCCTCACATTTCTGTGGCAGAAAGTTCTGGAATTTGAGAGGAGCCAAAAATTTGCTTCCACCCAGCGTTCCCCGAAGTCTCCCGATAAAAATTATACCTCACTTGTGTGGGTACGCCTAGCGCCCACGACAGGAAGCGCCCCAAAGCGCAACCTGGACACATCCAAATTTTTGGAAGAAAACAGAGGTGTTTTTTGCGAAGTGCCTACCTGTAGATTTTGGCCTCTAGCTCAGCCGGCACCTAGGGAAACCTACCAAACCTGTGCATTTCTGAAAACTAGAGACCTAGGGGAATCTATGAAGGGGTGACTTGCGGGGCTCGGACCAGGTTCTGTTACCCAGAATCCTTTGCAAACCTCAAAATTTGGCTAAAAAAACACATGTACCTCTCATTTCTGTGGCAGAAAGTTCTGGAATCTGAGAGGAGCCACAAATTTCCTTCCACCCAGCGTTCTCCCAAGTGTCCCGATAAAAATGATACCTCACTTGTGTGGGTAGGCCTAGCGCCCGCGACAGGAAATGCCCCAAAGCGCAACGTGGACACATCCAAATTTTTGGAAGAAAACAGAGGTGTTTTTTGCGAAGTGCCTACCTGTAGATTTTGGCCTCGAGCTCAGCCGGCACCTAGGGAAACCTACCAAACCTGTGCATTTCTGAATACTAGAGACCTAGGGGAATCTAAGAAGGGGTGACTTGCGGGGCTCGGACCAGGTTCTGTTACCCAGAATCCTTTGCAAACCTCAAAATTTGGCTAAAAAAACACATATTCCTCACATTTCTGTGGCAGAAAGTTCTGGAATCTGAGATGAGACACAAATTTCCTTCCACCCAGCGTTCCCCCAAGTCTCCCGATAAAAATGATACCTCACTTGTGTGGGTAGGCCTAGCGCCCGCGACAGGAAGCGCCCCAAAGCGCAACCTGGACACATCCAAATTTTTGGAAGAAAACAGAGGTGTTTTTTGCGAAGTGCTTACCTGTAGATTTTGGACTCTAGCTCAGCCGGCACCTAGGGAAACCTACCAAACCTGTGCATTTCTGAAAACTAGAGACCTAGGGGAATCTAAGAAGGGGTGACTTGCGGGGCTCGGACCAGGTTCTGTTACCCAGAATCCTTTGCAAACCTCAAAATTTGGCTAAAAAAAAACATGTTCCTCACATTTCTGTGGCAGAAAGTTCTGGAATCTGAGAGGAGCCACAAATTTCCTTCCACCCAGCGTTCCCCCAAGTGTCCCGATAAAAATGATACCTCACTTGTGTGGGTAGGCCTAGCGCCCGCGACAGGAAATGCCCCAAAGCGCAACGTGGACACATCCAAATTTTTGGAAGAAAACATAGGTGTTTTTTACGAAGTGCCTACCTGTAGATTTTGGCCTCGAGCTCAGCCGGCACCTAGGGAAACCTACCAAACCTGTGCATTTCTGAATACTAGAGACCTAGGGGAATCTAAGGAGGGGTGACTTGCGGGGCTCGGACCAGGTTCTGTTACCCAGAATCCTTTGCAAACCTCAAAATTTGGCTAAAAAAACAAATATTCCTCACATTTCTGTGGCAGAAAGTTCTGGAATCTGAGATGAGACACAAATTTCCTTCCACCCAGCGTTCCCCCAAGTATCCCGATAAAAATGATACCTCACTTGTGTGGGTAGGCCTAGCGCCCGCGACAGGAGACGCCCCAAAGCGCAACGTGGACACATCCAAATTTTTGGAAGAAAACAGAGGTGTTTTTTGCGAAGTGCTTACCTGTAGATTTTGGCCTCTAGCTCAGCCGGCACCTAGGGAAACCTACCAAACCTGTGCATTTCTGAAAACTAGAGACCTAGGGGAATCTAAGAAGGGGTGACTTGCGGGGCTCGGACCAGGTTCTGTTACCCAGAATCCTTTGCAAACCTCAAAATTTGGCTAAAAAAACACATGTTCCTGACATTTCTGTGGCAGAAAGTTCTGGAATATGAGAGGAGCCACAAATTTCCTTCCACCCAGCGTTCCCCGAAGTCTCCTGATAAAAATGATACCTCACTTGTGTGGGTAGGCCTAGCGCCCGCGACAGAAAGCGCCCCAAAGCGCAACGTGGACACATCCAAATTTTTGGAAGAAAACAGAGGTGTTTTTTGCGAAGTGCCTACCTGTAGATTTTGGCCTCTAGCTCAGCCGGCACCTAGGGAAACCTACCAAACCTGTGCATTTCTGAAAACTAGAGACCTAGGGGAATCCAAGATGGGGTGACTTGCGGGGCTCGGACCAGGTTCTGTTACCCAGAATCCTTTGCAAACCTCAAAATTTGGAAAAAAAAACACATGTTCCTCACATTTCTGTGGAGAAAGTTCTGGAATCTGAGAGGAGCCACAAATTTCCTTCCACCCAGCGTTCCCCCAAGTCTCCCAATAAAAATGATTCCTCACTTGTGTGGGTAGGCCTAGCGCCCGTGACAGGAAACGCCCCAAAGCGCAACGTGGATACATCCAAATTTTTGGAAGAAAACAGAGGTGTTTTTTGCAAAGTGCCTACCTGTAAATTTTGGCCTCTAGCTCAGCCGGCACCTAGGGAAACCTACCAAACCTGTGCATTTCTGAAAACTAGAGACCTAGGGGAATCCAAGATGGGGTGACTTGCGGGGCTCTGACCAGGTTCTGTTACCCAGAATCCTTTGCAAACCTCAAAATTTGGCTAAAAAAACACATGTTCCTCACATTTCTGTGGCAGAAAGTTCTGGAATCTGAGAGGAGCCACAAATTTCCTTCCACCCAGCGTTCCCCCAAGTGTCCCGATAAAAATGATACCTCACTTGTGTGGGTAGGCCTAGCGCCCGCGACAGGAAATGCCCCAAAGCGCAACGTGGACACATCCAAATTTTTGGAAGAAAACAGAGGTGTTTTTTGCGAAGTGCCTACCTGTAGATTTTGACCTGTAGCTCAGCCGGCACCTAGGGAAACCTACCAAACCTGTGCATTTCTGAAAACTAGAGACCTAGGGGAATCTAAGGAGGGGTGACTTGCGGGGCTCGGACCAGGTTCTGTTACCCAGAATCCTTTGCAAACCTCAAAATTTGGCTAAAAAAACACATGTTCCTCACATTTCTGTGGCAGAAAGTTCTGGAATCTGAGAGGAGCCACAAATTTCCTTCCACCCAGCGTTCCCCCAAGTCTCCCAATAAAAATGATACCTCACTTGTGTGGGTAGGCCTAGCGCCCGTGACAGGAAACGCCCCAAAGCGCAACGTGGATACATCCAAATTTTTGGAAGAAAACAGAGGTGTTTTTTGCAAAGTGCCTACCTGTAGATTTTGGCCTCTAGCTCAGCCGGCACCTAGGGAAACCTACCAAACCTGTGCATTTCTGAAAACTAGAGACCTAGGGGAATCCAAGATGGGGTGACTTGCGGGGCTCTGACCAGGTTCTGTTACCCAGAATCCTTTGCAAACCTCAAAATTTGGCGAAAAAAACACATGTTCCTCACATTTCTGTGGCAGAAAGTTCTGGAATCTGAGAGGAGCCACAAATTTCCTTCCACCCAGCGTTCCCCCAAGTGTCCCGATAAAAATGATACCTCACTTGTGTGGGTAGGCCTAGCGCCCGCGACAGGAAATGCCCCAAAGCGCAACGTGGACACATCCAAATTTTTGGAAGAAAACAGAGGTGTTTTTTGCGAAGTGCCTACCTGTAGATTTTGACCTGTAGCTCAGCCGGCACCTAGGGAAACCTACCAAACCTGTGCATTTCTGAAAACTAGAGACCTAGGGGAATCTAAGGAGGGGTGACTTGCGGGGCTCGGACCAGGTTCTGTTACCCAGAATCCTTTGCAAACCTCAAAATTTGGATAAAAAAACACATGTTCCTCACATTTCTGTGGCAGAAAGTTCTGGAATCTGAGAGGAGCCACAAATTTCCTTCCACCCTGCGTTCCCCGAAGTCTCCCGATAAAAATGATACCTCACTTGTGTGGGTACGCCTAGCGCCCGCGACAGAAAGCGCCCCAAAGCGCAACGTGGACACATCCAAATTTTTGGAAGAAAACAGAGGTGTTTTTTGCGAAGTGCCTACCTGTAGATTTTGGCCTCTAGCTCAGACGGCACCTAGGGAAACCTACCAAACCTGTGCATTTCTGAAAACTAGAGACCTAGGGGAATCGAAGATGGGGTGACTTGCGGGGCTCGGACCAGGTTCTGTTACCCAGAATCCTTTGCAAACCTCAAAATTTGGCTAAAAAAAACACATGTTCCTCACATTTCTGTGGAGAAAGTTCTGGAATCTGAGATGAGACACAAATTTCCTTCCACCCAGCGTTCCCCCAAGTCTCCCAATAAAAATGATACCTCACTTATGTGGGTAGGCCTAGCGCCCGTGACAGGAAATGCCCCAAAGCGCAACGTGGATACATCCAAATTTTTGGAAGAAAACAGAGGTGTTTTTTGCAAAGTGCCTACCTGTAGATTTTGGCCTCTAGCTCAGCCGGCACCTAGGGAAACCTACCAAACCTGTGCATTTCTGAAAACTAGAGACCTAGGGGAATCCAAGATGGGGTGACTTGCGGGGCTCTGACCAGGTTCTGTTACCCAGAATCCTTTGCAAACCTCAAAATTTGGCTAAAAAAACACATGTTCCTCACATTTCTGAGGCAGAAAGTTCTGGAATCTGAGAGGAGCCACAAATTTCCTTCCACCCAGCGTTCCCCCAAGTGTCCCGATAAAAATGATACCTCACTTGTGTGGGTACGCCTAGCGCCCACGACAGGAAGCGCCCCAAAGCGCAACGTGGACACATCCAAATTTTTGGAAGAAAACAGAGGTGTTTTTTGCGAAGTGCCTACCTGTAGATTTTGGCCTCTAGCTCAGCCGGCACCTAGGGAAACCTACCAAACCTGTGCATTTCTGAAAACTAGAGACCTAGGGGAATCTAAGAAGGGGTGACTTGCGGGGCTCGGACCAGGTTCTGTTACCCAGAATCCTTTGCAAACCTCAAAATTTGGCTAAAAAAACACATGTTCCTCACATTTCTGTGGCAGAAAGTTCTGGAATATGAGAGGAGCCACAAATTTCCTTCCACCCAGCGTTCCCCGAAGTCTCCCGATAAAAATGATACCTCACTTGTGTGGGTACGCCTAGCGCCCACGACAGGAAGCGCCCCAAAGCGCAACCTGGACACATCCACATTTTTGGAAGAAAACAGAGGTGTTTTTTGCGAAGTGCCTACCTGTAGATTTTGGCCTCTAGCTCAGCCGGCACCTAGGGAAACCTCCCAAACCTGTGCATTTCTGAAAACTAGAGACCTAGGGGAATCTAAGAAGGGGTGACTTGCGGGGCTCGGACCAGGTTCTGTTACCCAGAATCCTTTGCAAACCTCAAAATTTGGCTAAAAAAACACATGTTCCTCACATTTCTGTGGCAGAAAGTTCTGGAATCTGAGAGGAGCCACAAATTTCCTTCCACCCAGCGTTCCCCCAAGTGTCCCGATAAAAATGATACCTCACTTGTGTGGGTAGGCCTAGCGCCCGCGACAGGAAATGCCCCAAAGCGCAACGTGGACACATCCAAATTTTTGGAAGAAAACAGAGGTGTTTTTTGCGAAGTGCTTACCTGTAGATTTTGGCCTCTAGCTCAGCCGGCACCTAGGGAAACCTACCAAACCTGTGCATTTCTGAAAACTAGAGACCTAGGGGAATCTAAGAAGGGGTGACTTGCGGGGCTCGGACCAGGTTCTGTTACCCAGAATCCTTTGCAAACCTCAAAATTTGGCTAAAAAAACACATGTTCCTCACATTTCTGTGGCAGAAAGTTCTGGAATCTGAGAGGAGCCACAAATTTCCTTCCACCCAGCGTTCCCCCAAGTGTCCCGATAAAAATGATACCTCACTTGTGTGGGTAGGCCTAGCGCCCGCGACAGGAAATGCCCCAAAGCGCAACGTGGACACATCCAAATTTTTGTAAGAAAACATAGGTGTTTTTTGCGAAGTGCCTACCTGTAGATTTTGGCCTCGAGCTCAGCCGGCACCTAGGGAAACCTACCAAACCTGTGCATTTCTGAATACTAGAGACCTAGGGAAATCTATGAGGGGTGACTTGCGGGGCTCTGTCCAGGTTCTGTTACCCAGAATCCTTTGCAAACCTCAAAATTTGGCTAAAAAAACACATATTCCTCACATTTCTGTGGCAGAAAGTTCTGGAATCTGAGATGAGACACAAATTTCCTTCCACCCAGCGTTCCCCCAAGTATCCCGATAAAAATGATACCTCACTTGTGTGGGTAGGCCTAGCGCCCGCGACAGGAGACGCCCCAAAGCGCAACGTGGACACATCCAAATTTTTGGAAGAAAACAGAGGTGTTTTTTGCGAAGTGCTTACCTGTAGATTTTGGCCTCTAGCTCAGCCGGCACCTAGGGAAACCTACCAAACCTGTGCATTTCTGAAAACTAGAGACCTAGGGGAATCTAAGAAGGGGTGACTTGCGGGGCTCGGACCAGGTTCTGTTACCCAGAATCCTTTGCAAACCTCAAAATTTGGCTAAAAAAACACATGTTCCTCACATTTCTGTGGCAGAAAGTTCTGGAATCTGAGAGGAGCCACAAATTTCCTTCCACCCAGCGTTCCCCGAAGTCTCCCGATAAAAATGATACCTCACTTGTGTGGGTACGCCTAGCGCCCGCGACAGGAAGCGCCCCAAAGCGCAACCTGGACACATCCAAATTTTTGGAAGAAAACAGAGGTGTTTTTTGCGAAGTGCTTACCTGTAGATTTTGGCCTCTAGCTCAGCCGGCACCTAGGGAAACCTACCAAACCTGTGCATTTCTGAAAACTAGAGACCTAGGGGAATCTAAGAAGGGGTGACTTGCGGGGCTCGGACCAGGTTCTGTTACCCAGAATCCTTTGCAAACCTCAAAATTTGGCTAAAAAAACACATTTTCCTCACATTTCTGTGGCAGAAAGTTCTGGAATCTGAGAGGAGCCACAAATTTCCTTCCACCCAGCGTTCCCCCAAGTGTCCCGATAAAAATTATACCTCACTTGTGTGGGTAGGCCTAGCGCCCGCGACAGGAAATGCCCCAAAGCGCAACGTGGACACATCCAAATTTTTGGAAGAAAACATAGGTGTTTTTTGCGAAGTGCCTACCTGTAGATTTTGGCCTCGAGCTCAGCCGGCACCTAGGGAAACCTACCAAACCTGTGCATTTCTGAATACTAGAGACCTAGGGGAATCTATGAGGGGTGACTTGCGGGGCTCGGACCAGGTTCTGTTACCCAGAATCCTTTGCAAACCTCAAAATTTGGCTAAAAAAACACATATTCCTCACATTTCTGTGGCAGAAAGTTCTGGAATCTGAGATGAGACACAAATTTCCTTCCACCCAGCGTTCCCCCAAGTATCCAGATAAAAATGATACCTCACTTGTGTGGGTAGGCCTAGCGCCCGCGACAGGAGACGCCCCAAAGCGCAACGTGGACACATCCAAATTTTTGGAAGAAAACAGAGGTGTTTTTTGCGAAGTGCTTACCTGTAGATTTTGGCCTCTAGCTCAGCCGGCACCTAGGGAAACCTACCAAACCTGTGCATTTCTGAAAACTAGAGACCTAGGGGAATCTAAGAAGGGGTGACTTGCGGGGCTCGGACCAGGTTCTGTTACCCAGAATCCTTTGCAAACCTCAAAATTTGGCTAAAAAAACACATGTTCCTCACATTTCTGTGGCAGAAAGTTCTGGAATATGAGAGGAGCCACAAATTTCCTTCCACCCAGTGTTCCCCGAAGTCTCCCGATAAAAATGATACCTCACTTGTGTGGGTAGGCCTAGCGCCCGCGACAGGAGACGCCCCAAAGCGCAACGTGGACACATCCAAATTTTTGGAAGAAAACAGAGGTGTTTTTTGCGAAGTGCTTAGCTGTAGATTTTGGCCTCTAGCTCAGCCGGCACCTAGGGAAACCTACCAAACCTGTGCATTTCTGAAAACTAGAGACCTAGGGGAATCTAAGGAGGGGTGACTTGCAGGGCTCGGACCAGGTTCTGTTACCCAGAATCCTTTGCAAAACTCAAAATTTGGCTAAAAAAACACATGTTCCTCACATTTCTGTGGCAGAAAGTTCTGGAATCTGAGAGGAGCCACAAATTTCCTTCCACCCAGCGTTCCCCGAAGTCTCCTGATAAAAATGATACCTCACTTGTGTGGTTAGGCCTAGCGCCCGCGACAGAAAGCACCCCAAAGCGCAACGTGGACACATCCAAATTTTTGGAAGAAAACAGAGGTGTTTTTTGCGAAGTGCTTACCTGTAGATTTTGGCCTCTAGCTCAGCCGGCACCTAGGGAAACCTACCAAACCTGTGCATTTCTGAAAACTAGAGACCTAGGGGAATCCAAGATGGGGTGACTTGCGGGGCTCTGACCAGGTTCTGTTACCCAGAATCCTTTGCAAACCTAAAAATTTGGCTAAAAAAACACATGTTCCTCAAATTTCTGTGGCAGAAAGTTCTGGAATCTGAGAGGAGCCACAAATTTCCTTCCACCCAGCGTTCCCCCAAGTGTCCCGATAAAAATGATACATCACTTGTGTGGGTAGGCCTATCGCCCGCGACAGGAAACGCCCCAAAGCGCAACGTGGACACATCCAAATTTTTGGAAGAAAACAGAGGTGTTTTTTGCGAAGTGCCTACCTGTAGATTTTGGCCTCTAGCTCAGCCGGCACCTAGGGAAACCTACCAAACCTGTGCATTTCTGAAAACTAGAGACCTAGGGGAATCTAAGGAGGCGTGACTTGCGGGGCTCTGACCAGGTTCTGTTACCCAGAATCCTTTGCAAACCTCAAAATTTGGCTAAAAAAACACATGTTCCTCACATTTCTGTGGCAGAAAGTTCTGGAATCTGAGATGAGACACAAATTTCCTTCCACCCAGCGTTCCCCCAAGTCTCCCGATAAAAATGATACCTCACTTGTGTGGGTAGGCCTAGCGCCCGCGACAGGAAATGCCCCAAAGCGCAACGTGGACACATCCAAATTTTTGGAAGAAAACAGAGGCGTTTTTTGCGAAGTGCCTACCTGTAGATTTTGGCCTCTAGCTCAGCCGGCACCTAGGGAAACCTACCAAATCTGTGCATTTCTGAAAACTAGAGACCTAGGGGAATCCAAGATGTGGTGACTTGCGGGGCTCTGACCAGGTTCTGTTACCCAGAATCCTTTGCAAACCTCAAAATTTGGCTAAAAAAACACATGTTCCTCACATTTCTGTGGCAGAAAGTTCTGGAATATGAGAGGAGCCACAAATTTCCTTCCACCCAGTGTTCCCCCAAGTGTCCCGATAAAAATGATACCTCACTTGTGTGGGTAGGCCTAGCGCCCGCGACAGGAAATGCCCCAAAGCGCAACGTGGACACATCCAAATTTTTGGAAGAAAACAGAGGTGTTTTTTGCGAAGTGCCTACCTGTAGATTTTGGCCTCTAGCTCAGCCGGCACCTAGGGAAACCTACCAAACCTGTGCATTTCTGAAAACTAGAGACCTAGGGGAATCTAAGGAGGGGTGACTTGCGGGGCTCGGACCAGGTTCTGTTACCCAGAATCCTTTGCAAACCTCAAAATTTGGCTAAAAGAACACATGTTCCTCACATTTCTGTGGCAGAAAGTTCTGGAATCTGAGATGAGACATAAATTTCCTTCCACCCAGCGTTCCCCCAAGTCTCCCGATAAAAATGATACCTCACTTGTGTGGGTAGGCCTAGCGCCCGCGACAGGAGACGCCCCAAAGCGCAACGTGGACACATCCAAATTTTGGGAAGAAAACAGAGGTGTTTTTTGCGAAGTTCCTACCTATAGATTTTGGCCTCTAGCTCAGCCGGCACCTAGGGAAACCTACCAAACCTGTGCATTTCTGAAAACTAGAGACCTAGTGGAATCTAAGGAGGGGTGACTTGCAGGGCTCGGACCAGGTTCTGTTACCCAGAATCCTTTGCAAACCTAAAAATTTGGCTAAAAAAACACATGTTCCTCACATTTCTGTGGCAGAAAGTTCTGGAATCTGAGAGGAGCCACAAATTTCCTTCCACCCAGCGTTCCCCGAAGTCTCCCGATAAAAATGATACCTCACTTGTGTGGGTAGGCCTATCGCCCGCGACAGAAAGCGCCCCAAAGCGCAACGTGGATACATCCAAATTTTTGGAAGAAAACAGAGGTGTTTTTTGCGAAGTGCCTACCTGTAGATTTTGGCCTCTAGCTCAGCCGGCACCTAGGGAAACCTACCAAACCTGTGCATTTCTGAAAACTAGAGACCTAGGGGAATCCAAGATGGGGTGACTTGCGGGGCTCGGACCAGGTTCTGTTACCCAGAATCCTTTGCAAACCTCAAAATTTGGATAAAAAAACACATGTTCCTCACATTTCTGTGGAGAAAGTTCTGGAATCTGAAAGGAGCCACAAATTTCCTTCCACCCAGCGTTCCCCCAAGTCTCCCAATAAAAATGATACCTCACTTGTGTGGGTAGGCCTAGCGCCCATGACAGGAAACGCCCCAAAGCGCAACGTGGATACATCCAAATTTTTGGAAGAAAACAGAGGTGTTTTTTGCAAAGTGCCTACCTGTAGATTTTGGCCTCTAGCTCAGCCGGCACCTAGGGAAACCTACCAAACCTGTGCATTTCTGAAAACTAGAGACCTAGGGGAATCCAAGATGTAGTGACTTGCGGGGCTCTGACCAGGTTCTGTTACCCAGAATCCTTTGCAAACCTCAAAATTTGGCTAAAAAAACACATGTTCCTCACATTTCTGTGGCAGAAAGTTCTGGAATCTGAGAGGAGCCACAAATTTCCTTCCACCCAGCGTTCCCCCAAGTGTCCCGATAAAAATGATACCTCACTTGTGTGGGTACGCCTAGCGCCCACGACAGGAAGCGCCCCAAAGCGCAACGTGGACACATCCAAATTTTTGGAAGAAAACAGAGGTGTTTTTTGCGAAGTGCCTACCTGTAGATTTTGGCATCTAGCTCAGCCGGCACCTAGGGAAACCTACCAAACCTGTGCATTTCTGAAAACTAGATACCTAGGGGAATCTAAGAAGGGGTGACTTGCGGGGCTCGGACCAGGTTCTGTTACCCAGAATTCTTTGCAAACCTCAAAATTTGGCTAAAAAAACACATGTTCCTCACATTTCTGTGGCAGAAAGTTCTGGAATTTGAGAGGAGCCACAAATTTCCTTCCACCCAGCGTTCCCCGAAGTCTCCCGATAAAAATTATACCTCACTTGTGTGGGTACGCCTAGCGCCCACGACAGGAAGCGCCCCAAAGCGCAACCTGGACACATCCAAATTTTTGGAAGAAAACAGAGGTGTTTTTTGCGAAGTGCCTACCTGTAGATTTTGGCCTCTAGCTCAGCCGGCACCTAGGGAAACCTACCAAACCTGTGCATTTCTGAAAACTAGAGACCTAGGGGAATCTATGAAGGGGTGACTTGCGGGGCTCGGACCAGGTTCTGTTACCCAGAATCCTTTGCAAACCTCAAAATTTGGCTAAAAAAACACATGTTCCTCACATTTCTGTGGCAGAAAGTTCTGGAATCTGAGAGGAGCCACAAATTTCCTTCCACCCAGCGTTCTCCCAAGTGTCCCGATAAAAATGATACCTCACTTGTGTGGGTAGGCCTAGCGCCCGCGACAGGAAATGCCCCAAAGCGCAACGTGGACACATCCAAATTTTTGGAAGAAAACAGAGGTGTTTTTTGCGAAGTGCCTACCTGTAGATTTTGGCCTCGAGCTCAGCCGGCACCTAGGGAAACCTACCAAACCTGTGCATTTCTGAATACTAGAGACCTAGGGGAATCAAAGAAGGGGTGACTTGCGGGGCTCGGACCAGGTTCTGTTACCCAGAATCCTTTGCAAACCTCAAAATTTGGCTAAAAAAACACATATTCCTCACATTTCTGTGGCAGAAAATTCTGGGATCTGAGATGAGACACAAATTTCCTTCCACCCAGCGTTCCCCCAAGTCTCCCGATAAAAATGATACCTCACTTGTGTGGGTAGGCCTAGCGCCCGCGACAGGAAGCGCCCCAAAGCGCAACCTGGACACATCCAAATTTTTGGAAGAAAACAGAGGTGTTTTTTGCGAAGTGCTTACCTGTAGATTTTGGACTCTAGCTCAGCCGGCACCTAGGGAAACCTACCAAACCTGTGCATTTCTGAAAACTAGAGACCTAGGGGAATCTAAGAAGGGGTGACTTGCGGGGCTCGGACCAGGTTCTGTTACCCAGAATCCTTTGCAAACCTCAAAATTTGGCTAAAAAAAAACATGTTCCTCACATTTCTGTGGCAGAAAGTTCTGGAATCTGAGAGGAGCCACAAATTTCCTTCCACCCAGCGTTCCCCCAAGTGTCCCGATAAAAATGATACCTCACTTGTGTGGGTAGGCCTAGCGCCCGCGACAGGAAATGCCCCAAAGCGCAACGTGGACACATCCAAATTTTTGGAAGAAAACATAGGTGTTTTTTACGAAGTGCCTACCTGTAGATTTTGGCCTCGAGCTCAGCCGGCACCTAGGGAAACCTACCAAACCTGTGCATTTCTGAATACTAGAGACCTAGGGGAATCTAAGGAGGGGTGACTTGCGGGGCTCGGACCAGGTTCTGTTACCCAGAATCCTTTGCAAACCTCAAAATTTGGCTAAAAAAACACATATTCCTCACATTTCTGTGGCAGAAAGTTCTGGAATCTGAGATGAGACACAAATTTCCTTCCACCCAGCGTTCCCCCAAGTATCCCGATAAAAATGATACCTCACTTGTGTGGGTAGGCCTAGCGCCCGCGACAGGAGACGCCCCAAAGCGCAACGTGGACACATCCAAATTTTTGGAAGAAAACAGAGGTGTTTTTTGCGAAGTGCTTACCTGTAGATTTTGGCCTCTAGCTCAGCCGGCACCTAGGGAAACCTACCAAACCTGTGCATTTCTGAAAACTAGAGACCTAGGGGAATCTAAGAAGGGGTGACTTGCGGGGCTCGGACCAGGTTCTGTTACCCAGAATCCTTTGCAAACCTCAAAATTTGGCTAAAAAAACACATGTTCCTGACATTTCTGTGGCAGAAAGTTCTGGAATATGAGAGGAGCCACAAATTTCCTTCCACCCAGCGTTCCCCGAAGTCTCCCGATAAAAATGATACCTCACTTGTGTGGGTACACCTAGCGCCCACGACAGGAAGCGCCCCAAAGCGCAACCTGGACACATCCAAATTTTTGGAAGAAAACAGAGGTGTTTTTTGCGAAGTGCCTACCTGTAGATTTTGTCCTCTAGCTCAGCCGGCACCTAGGGAAACCTACCAAACCTGTGAATTTCTGAAAACTAGAGACCTAGGGGAATCTAAGAAGGGGTGACTTGCGGTGCTCGGACCAGGTTCTGTTACCCAGAATCCTTTGCAAACCTCAAAATTTGGCTAAAAAAACACATGTTCCTCACATTTCTGTGGCAGAAAGTTCTGGAATATGAGAGGAGCCACAAATTTCCTTCCACCCAGTGTTCCCCGAAGTCTCCCGATAAAAATGATACCTCACTTGTGTGGGTAGGCCTAGCGCCCGCGACAGGAGACGCCCCAAAGCGCAACGTGGACACATCCAAATTTTTGGAAGAAAACAGAGGTGTTTTTTGCGAAGTGCTTACCTGTAGATTTTGGCCTCTAGCTCAGCCGGCACCTAGGGAAACCTACCAAACCTGTGCATTTCTGAAAACTAGAGACCTAGGGGAATCTAAGGAGGGGTGACTTGCAGGGCTCGGACCAGGTTCTGTTACCCAGAATCCTTTGCAAACCTCAAAATTTGGCTAAAAAAACACATGTTCCTCACATTTCTGTGGCAGAAAGTTCTGGAATCTGAGAGGAGCCACAAATTTCCTTCCACCCAGCGTTCCCCGAAGTCTCCTGATAAAAATGATACCTCACTTGTGTGGTTAGGCCTAGCGCCCGCGACAGAAAGCGCCCCAAAGCGCAACGTGGACACATCCAAATTTTTGGAAGAAAACAGAGGTGTTTTTTGCGAAGTGCCTACCTGTAGATTTTGGCCTCTAGCTCAGCCCGCACCTAGGGAAACCTACCAAACCTGTGCATTTCTGAAAACTAGAGACCTAGGGGAATCCAAGATGGGGTGACTTGCGGGGCTCTGTCCAGGTTCTGTTACCCAGAATCCTTTGCAAACCTCAAAATTTGGCTAAAAAAACACATGTTCCTCAAATTTCTGTGGCAGAAAGTTCTGGAATCTGAGAGGAGCCACAAATTTCCTTCCACCCAGCGTTCCCCGAAGTCTCCTGATAAAAATGATACCTCACTTGTGTGGTTAGGCCTAGCGCCCGCGACAGAAAGCGCCCCAAAGCGCAATGTGGACACATCCAAATTTTTGGAAGAAAACAGAGGTGTTTTTTGCGAAGTGCCTACCTGTAGATTTTGGCCTCTAGCTCAGCCGGAACCTAGGGAAACCTACCAAACCTGTGCATTTCTGAAAACTAGAGACCTAGGGGAATCTAAGGAGGGGTGACTTGCAGGGCTCGGACCAGGTTCTGTTACCCAGAATCCTTTGCAAACCTCAAAATTTGGCTAAAAAAACACATGTTCCTCACATTTCTGTGGCAGAAAGTTCTGGAATCTGAGAGGAGCCACAAATTTCCTTCCACCCAGTGTTCCCCGAAGTCTCCTGATAAAAATGATACCTCACTTGTGTGGGTAGGCCTAGCGCCCGCGACAGAAAGCACCCCAAAGTGCAACGTGGACACATCCAAATTTTTGGAAGAAAACAGAGGTGTTTTTTGCGAAGTGCCTACCTGTAGATTTTGGCCTCTAGCTCAGCCGGCACCTAGGGAAACCTACCAAACCTGTGCATTTCTGAAAACTAGAGACCTAGGGGAATCCAAGATGGGGTGACTTGCGGGGCTCTGACCAGGTTCTGTTACCCAGAATCCTTTGCAAACCTCAAAATTTGGCTAAAAAAACACAAGTTCCTCACATTTCTGTGGCAGAAAGTTCTGGAATCTGTGAGGAGCCACAAATTTCCTTCCACCCAGTGTTCCCCCAAGTGTCCCGATAAAAATGATACCTCACTTGTGTGGGTAGGCCTAGCGCCCGCGACAGGAAATGCCCCAAAGCGCAACGTGGACACATCCAAATTTTTGGAAGAAAACAGAGGTGTTTTTTGCGAAGTGCCTACCTGTAGATTTTGGCCTCTAGCTCAGCCGGCACCTAGGGAAACCTACCAAACCTGTGAATTTCTGAAAACTAGAGACCTAGGGGAATCTAAGGAGGGGTGACTTGCGGGGCTCGGACCAGGTTCTGTTACCCAGAATCCTTTGCAAACCTCAAAATTTGGCTAAAAAAACACATGTTCCTCACATTTCTGTGGCAGAAAGTTCTGGAATCTGAGAGGAGCCACAAATTTCCTTCCACCCAGCATTCCCCCAAGTCTCCCGATAAAAATGATACCTCACTTTTGTGGGTAGGCCTAGCGCCCGCGACAGAAAACACCCCAAAGCGCAACGTGGACACATCCAAATTTTTGGAAGTAAACAGAGGTGTTTTTTGCGAAGTGCCTACCTGTAGATTTTGGCCTCTAGCTCAGCCGGCACCTAGGGAAACCTACCAAACCTGTGTATTTCTGAAAACTAGAGACCTAGGGGAATCTAAGGAGGGGTGACTTGCGGGGCTCGGACCAGGTTCTGTTACCCAGAATCCTTTGCAAACCTCAAAATTTGGCTAAAAAAACACATGTTCCTAACATTTCTGTGGCAGAAAGTTCTGGAATCTGAGATGAGACACAAATTTCCTTCCACCCAGCGTTCCCCCAAGTGTCCCGATAAAAATGATACCTCACTTGTGTGGGTAGGCCTAGCGCCCGCGACAGGAAATGCCCCAAAGCGCAACGTGGACACATCCACATTTTTGGAAGAAAACATAGGTGTTTTTTGCGAAGTGCCTACCTGTAGATTTTGGCCTCGAGCTCAGCCGGCACCTAGGGAAACCTACCAAACCTGTGCATTTCTGAATACTAGAGACCTAGGGGAATCTATGAGGGGTGACTTGCGGGGCTCGGACCAGGTTCTGTTACCCAGAATCCTTTGCAAACCTCAACATTTGGCTAAATAAACACATATTCCTCACATTTCTGTGGCAGAAAGTTCTGGAATCTGAGATGAGACACAAATTTCCTTCCACCCAGCGTTCCCCCAAGTATCCCGATAAAAATGATACCTCACTTGTGTGGGTAGGCCTAGCGCCCGCGACAGGAGACGCCCCAAAGCGCAACGTGGACACATCCAAATTTTTGGAAAACAGAGGTGTTTTTTGCGAAGTGCTTACCTGTAGATTTTGGCCTCTAGCTCAGCCGGCACCTAGGGAAACCTACCAAACCTGTGCATTTCTGAAAACTAGAGACCTAGGGGAATCTAAGAAGGGGTGACTTGCGGCGCTCGGACCAGGTTCTGTTACCCAGAATCCTTTGCAAACCTCAAAATTTGGCTAAAAAAACACATGTTCCTGACATTTCTGTGGCAGAAAGTTCTGGAATATGAGAGGAGCCACAAATTTCCTTCCACCCAGCGTTCCCCGAAGTCTCCCGATAAAAATGATACCTCACTTGTGTGGGTACACCTAGCGCCCACGACAGGAAGCGCCCCAAAGCGCAACCTGGACACATCCAAATTTTTGGAAGAAAACAGAGGTGTTTTTTGCGAAGTGCCTACCTGTAGATTTTGGCCTCTAGCTCAGCCGGCACCTAGGGAAACCTACCAAACCTGTGAATTTCTGAAAACTAGAGACCTAGGGGAATCTAAGAAGGGGTGACTTGCGGTGCTCGGACCAGGTTCTGTTACCCAGAATCCTTTGCAAACCTCAAAATTTGGCTAAAAAAACACATGTTCCTCACATTTCTGTGGCAGAAAGTTCTGGAATATGAGAGGAGCCACAAATTTCCTTCCACCCAGTGTTCCCCGAAGTCTCCCGATAAAAATGATACCTCACTTGTGTGGGTAGGCCTAGCGCCCGCGACAGGAGACGCCCCAAAGCGCAACGTGGACACATCCAAATTTTTGGAAGAAAACAGAGGTGTTTTTTGCGAAGTGCTTACCTGTAGATTTTGGCCTCTAGCTCAGCCGGCACCTAGGGAAACCTACCAAACCTGTGCATTTCTGAAAACTAGAGACCTAGGGGAATCTAAGGAGGGGTGACTTGCAGGGCTCGGACCAGGTTCTGTTACCCAGAATCCTTTGCAAACCTCAAAATTTGGCTAAAAAAACACATGTTCCTCACATTTCTGTGGCAGAAAGTTCTGGAATCTGAGAGGAGCCACAAATTTCCTTCCACCCAGCGTTCCCCGAAGTCTCCTGATAAAAATGATACCTCACTTGTGTGGTTAGGCCTAGCGCCCGCGACAGAAAGCGCCCCAAAGCGCAACGTGGACACATCCAAATTTTTGGAAGAAAACAGAGGTGTTTTTTGCGAAGTGCCTACCTGTAGATTTTGGCCTCTAGCTCAGCCCGCACCTAGGGAAACCTACCAAACCTGTGCATTTCTGAAAACTAGAGACCTAGGGGAATCCAAGATGGGGTGACTTGCGGGGCTCTGTCCAGGTTCTGTTACCCAGAATCCTTTGCAAACCTCAAAATTTGGCTAAAAAAACACATGTTCCTCAAATTTCTGTGGCAGAAAGTTCTGGAATCTGAGAGGAGCCACAAATTTCCTTCCACCCAGCGTTCCCCGAAGTCTCCTGATAAAAATGATACCTCACTTGTGTGGTTAGGCCTAGCGCCCGCGACAGAAAGCGCCCCAAAGCGCAACGTGGACACATCCAAATTTTTGGAAGAAAACAGAGGTGTTTTTTGCGAAGTGCCTACCTGTAGATTTTGGCCTCTAGCTCAGCCGGAACCTAGGGAAACCTACCAAACCTGTGCATTTCTGAAAACTAGAGACCTAGGGGAATCTAAGGAGGGGTGACTTGCAGGGCTCGGACCAGGTTCTGTTACCCAGAATCCTTTGCAAACCTCAAAATTTGGCTAAAAAAACACATGTTCCTCACATTTCTGTGGCAGAAAGTTCTGGAATCTGAGAGGAGCCACAAATTTCCTTCCACCCAGTGTTCCCCGAAGTCTCCTGATAAAAATGATACCTCACTTGTGTGGGTAGGCCTAGCGCCCGCGACAGAAAGCACCCCAAAGTGCAACGTGGACACATCCAAATTTTTGGAAGAAAACAGAGGTGTTTTTTGCGAAGTGCCTACCTGTAGATTTTGGCCTCTAGCTCAGCCGGCACCTAGGGAAACCTACCAAACCTGTGCATTTCTGAAAACTAGAGACCTAGGGGAATCCAAGATGGGGTGACTTGCGGGGCTCTGACCAGGTTCTGTTACCCAGAATCCTTTGCAAACCTCAAAATTTGGCTAAAAAAACACAAGTTCCTCACATTTCTGTGGCAGAAAGTTCTGGAATCTGTGAGGAGCCACAAATTTCCTTCCACCCAGTGTTCCCCCAAGTGTCCCGATAAAAATGATACCTCACTTGTGTGGGTAGGCCTAGCGCCCGCGACAGGAAATGCCCCAAAGCGCAACGTGGACACATCCAAATTTTTGGAAGAAAACAGAGGTGTTTTTTGCGAAGTGCCTACCTGTAGATTTTGGCCTCTAGCTCAGCCGGCACCTAGGGAAACCTACCAAACCTGTGAATTTCTGAAAACTAGAGACCTAGGGGAATCTAAGGAGGGGTGACTTGCGGGGCTCGGACCAGGTTCTGTTACCCAGAATCCTTTGCAAACCTCAAAATTTGGCTAAAAAAACACATGTTCCTCACATTTCTGTGGCAGAAAGTTCTGGAATCTGAGAGGAGCCACAAATTTCCTTCCACCCAGCATTCCCCCAAGTCTCCCGATAAAAATGATACCTCACTTTTGTGGGTAGGCCTAGCGCCCGCGACAGAAAACACCCCAAAGCGCAACGTGGACACATCCAAATTTTTGGAAGTAAACAGAGGTGTTTTTTGCGAAGTGCCTACCTGTAGATTTTGGCCTCTAGCTCAGCCGGCACCTAGGGAAACCTACCAAACCTGTGTATTTCTGAAAACTAGAGACCTAGGGGAATCTAAGGAGGGGTGACTTGCGGGGCTCGGACCAGGTTCTGTTACCCAGAATCCTTTGCAAACCTCAAAATTTGGCTAAAAAAACACATGTTCCTCACATTTCTGTGGCAGAAAGTTCTGGAATCTGAGATGAGACACAAATTTCCTTCCACCCAGCGTTCCCCCAAGTGTCCCGATAAAAATGATACCTCACTTGTGTGGGTAGGCCTAGCGCCCGCGACAGGAAATGCCCCAAAGCGCAACGTGGACACATCCACATTTTTGGAAGAAAACATAGGTGTTTTTTGCGAAGTGCCTACCTGTAGATTTTGGCCTCGAGCTCAGCCGGCACCTAGGGAAACCTACCAAACCTGTGCATTTCTGAATACTAGAGACCTAGGGGAATCTATGAGGGGTGACTTGCGGGGCTCGGACCAGGTTCTGTTACCCAGAATCCTTTGCAAACCTCAACATTTGGCTAAATAAACACATATTCCTCACATTTCTGTGGCAGAAATTTCTGGAATCTGAGATGAGACACAAATTTCCTTCCACCCAGCGTTCCCCCAAGTATCCCGATAAAAATGATACCTCACTTGTGTGGGTAGGCCTAGCGCCCGCGACAGGAGACGCCCCAAAGCGCAACGTGGACACATCCAAATTTTTGGAAAACAGAGGTGTTTTTTGCGAAGTGCTTACCTGTAGATTTTGGCCTCTAGCTCAGCCGGCACCTAGGGAAACCTACCAAACCTGTGCATTTCTGAAAACTAGAGACCTAGGGGAATCTAAGAAGGGGTGACTTGCGGGGCTCGGACCAGGTTCTGTTACCCAGAATCCTTTGCAAACCTCAAAATTTGGCTAAAAAAACACATGTTCCTCACATTTCTGTGGCAGAAAGTTCTGGAATATGAGAGGAGCCACAAATTTCCTTCCACCCAGCGTTCCCCGAAGTCTCCCGATAAAAATGATACCTCACTTGTGTGGGTACGCCTAGCGCCCACGACAGGAAGCGCCCCAAAGCGCAACGTGGACACATCCAAATTTTTGGAAGAAAACAGAGGTGTTTTTTGCGAAGTGCCTACCTGTAGATTTTGGCCTCTAGCTCAGCCGGCACCTAGGGAAACCTACCAAACCTGTGCATTTCTGAAAACTAGAGACCTAGGGGAATCTAAGAAGGGGTGACTTGCGGTGCTCGGACCAGGTTCTGTTACCCAGAATCCTTTGCAAACCTCAAAATTTGGCTAAAAAAACACATGTTCCTCACATTTCTGTGGCAGAAAGTTCTGGAATATGAGAGGAGCCACAAATTTCCTTCCACCCAGTGTTCCCCGAAGTCTCCCGATAAAAATGATACCTCACTTGTGTGGTTAGGCCTAGCGCCCGCGACAGAAAGCACCCCAAAGCGCAACGTGGACACATCCAAATTTTTGGAAGAAAACAGAGGTGTTTTTTGCGAAGTGCCTACCTGTAGATTTTGGCCTCTAGCTCAGCCGGCACCTAGGGAAACCTACCAAACCTGTGCATTTCTGAAAACTAGAGACCTAGGGGAATCCAAGATGGGGTGACTTGCGGGGCTCTGACCAGGTTCTGTTACCCAGAATCCTTTGCAAACCTCAAAATTTGGCTAAAAAAACACATGTTCCTCAAATTTCTGTGGCAGAAAGTTCTGGAATCTGAGAGGAGCCACAAATTTCCTTCCACCCAGCGTTCCCCCAAGTATCCAGATAAAAATGATACCTCACTTGTGTGGGTAGGCCTAGCGCCCGCGACAGGAGACGCCCCAAAGCGCAACGTGGACACATCCAAATTTTTGGAAGAAAACAGAGGTGTTTTTTGCGAAGTGCTTACCTGTAGATTTTGGCCTCTAGCTCAGCCGGCACCTAGGGAAACCTACCAAACCTGTGCATTTCTGAAAACTAGAGACCTAGGGGAATCTAAGAAGGGGTGACTTGCGGGGCTCGGACCAGGTTCTGTTACCCAGAATCCTTTGCAAACCTCAAAATTTGGCTAAAAAAACACATGTTCCTCACATTTCTGTGGCAGAAAGTTCTGGAATATGAGAGGAGCCACAAATTTCCTTCCACCCAGTGTTCCCCGAAGTCTCCCGATAAAAATGATACCTCACTTGTGTGGGTAGGCCTAGCGCCCGCGACAGGAGACGCCCCAAAGCGCAACGTGGACACATCCAAATTTTTGGAAGAAAACAGAGGTGTTTTTTGCGAAGTGCTTACCTGTAGATTTTGGCCTCTAGCTCAGCCGGCACCTAGGGAAACCTACCAAACCTGTGCATTTCTGAAAACTAGAGACCTAGGGGAATCTAAGGAGGGGTGACTTGCAGGGCTCGGACCAGGTTCTGTTACCCAGAATCCTTTGCAAAACTCAAAATTTGGCTAAAAAAACACATGTTCCTCACATTTCTGTGGCAGAAAGTTCTGGAATCTGAGAGGAGCCACAAATTTCCTTCCACCCAGCGTTCCCCGAAGTCTCCTGATAAAAATGATACCTCACTTGTGTGGTTAGGCCTAGCGCCCGCGACAGAAAGCGCCCCAAAGCGCAACGTGGACACATCCAAATTTTTGGAAGAAAACAGAGGTGTTTTTTGCGAAGTGCTTACCTGTAGATTTTGGCCTCTAGCTCAGCCGGCACCTAGGGAAACCTACCAAACCTGTGCATTTCTGAAAACTAGAGACCTAGGGGAATCCAAGATGGGGTGACTTGCGGGGCTCTGACCAGGTTCTGTT
Organism: Pleurodeles waltl; assembly: GCF_031143425.1. Classification (NCBI taxonomy): domain Eukaryota; kingdom Metazoa; phylum Chordata; class Amphibia; order Caudata; family Salamandridae; genus Pleurodeles; species Pleurodeles waltl. Next base: position 388,731,826 of record NC_090445.1, read on the forward strand.
ACCCAGAATCCTTTGCAAACCTCAAAATTTGGCTAAAAAAACACATGTTCCTCAAATTTCTGTGGCAGAAAGTTCTGGAATCTGAGAGGAGCCACAAATTTCCTTCCACCCAGCGTTCCCCCAAGTGTCCCGATAAAAATGATACATCACTTGTGTGGGTAGGCCTATCGCCCGCGACAGGAAACGCCCCAAAGCGCAACGTGGACACATCCAAATTTTTGGAAGAAAACAGAGGTGTTTTTTGCGAAGTGCCTACCTGTAGATTTTGGCCTCTAGCTCAGCCGGCACCTAGGGAAACCTACCAAACCTGTGCATTTCTGAAAACTAGAGACCTAGGGGAATCTAACGAGGCGTGACTTGCGGGGCTCTGACCAGGTTCTGTTACCCAGAATCCTTTGCAAACCTCAAAATTTGGATAAAAAAACACATGTTCCTCACATTTCTGTGGCAGAAAGTTCTGGAATCTGAGATGAGACACAAATTTCCTTCCACCCAGCGTTCCCCCAAGTCTCCCGATAAAAATGATACCTCACTTGTGTGGGTAGGCCTAGCGCCCGCGACAGGAAATGCCCCAAAGCGCAACGTGGACACATCCAAATTTTTGGAAGAAAACAGAGGTGTTTTTTGCGAAGTGCCTACCTGTAGATTTTGGCCTCTAGCTCAGCCGGCACCTAGGGAAACCTACCAAATCTGTGCATTTCTGAAAACTAGAGACCTAGGGGAATCCAAGATGTGGTGACTTGCGGGGCTCTGACCAGGTTCTGTTACCCAGAATCCTTTGCAAACCTCAAAATTTGGCTAAAAAAACACATGTTCCTCACATTTCTGTGGCAGAAAGTTCTGGAATCTGAGAGGAGCCACAAATTTCCTTCCACCCAGTGTTCCCCCAAGTGTCCCGATAAAAATGATACCTCACTTGTGTGGGTAGGCCTAGCGCCCGCGACAGGAAATGCCCCAAAGCGCAACGTGGACACATCCAAATTTTTGGAAGAAAACAGAGGTGTTTTTTGCGAAGTGCCTACCTGTAGATTTTGGCCTCTAGCTCAGCCGGCACCTAGGGAAACCTACCAAACCTGTGCATTTCTGAAAACTAGAGACCTAGGGGAATCTAAGGAGGGGTGACTTGCGGGGCTCGGACCAGGTTCTGTTACCCAGAATCCTTTGCAAACCTCAAAATTTGGCTAAAAGAACACATGTTCCTCACATTTCTGTGGCAGAAAGTTCTGGAATCTGAGATGAGACATAAATTTCCTTCCACCCAGCGTTCCCCCAAGTCTCCCGATAAAAATGATACCTCACTTGTGTGGGTAGGCCTAGCGCCCGTGACAGGAGACGCCCCAAAGCGCAACGTGGACACATCCAAATTTTGGGAAGAAAACAGAGGTGTTTTTTGCGAAGTTCCTACCTATAGATTTTGGCCTCTAGCTCAGCCGGCACCTAGGGAAACCTACCAAACCTGTGCATTTCTGAAAACTAGAGACCTAGGGGAATCTAAGGAGGGGTGACTTGCAGGGCTCGGACCAGGTTCTGTTACCCAGAATCCTTTGCAAACCTAAAAATTTGGCTAAAAAAACACATGTTCCTCACATTTCTGTGGCAGAAAGTTCTGGAATCTGAGAGGAGCCACAAATTTCCTTCCACCCAGCGTTCCCCGAAGTCTCCCGATAAAAATGATACCTCACTTGTGTGGGTAGGCCTATCGCCCGCGACAGAAAGCGCCCCAAAGCGCAACGTGGACACATCCAAATTTTTGGAAGAAAACAGAGGTGTTTTTTGCGAAGTGCCTACCTGTAGATTTTGGCCTCTAGCTCAGCCGGCACCTAGGGAAACCTACCAAACCTGTGCATTTCTGAAAACTAGAGACCTAGGGGAATCCAAGATGGGGTGACTTGCGGGGCTCGGACCAGGTTCTGTTACCCAGAATCCTTTGCAAACCTCAAAATTTGGATAAAAAAACACATGTTCCTCACATTTCTGTGGAGAAAGTTCTGGAATCTGAAAGGAGCCACAAATTTCCTTCCACCCAGCGTTCCCCCAAGTCTCCCAATAAAAATGATACCTCACTTGTGTGGGTAGGCCTAGCGCCCATGACAGGAAACGCCCCAAAGCGCAACGTGGATACATCCAAATTTTTGGAAGAAAACAGAGGTGTTTTTTGCAAAGTGCCTACCTGTAGATTTTGGCCTCTAGCTCAGCCGGCACCTAGGGAAACCTACCAAACCTGTGCATTTCTGAAAACTAGAGACCTAGGGGAATCCAAGATGTGGTGACTTGCGGGGCTCTGACCAGGTTCTGTTACCCAGAATCCTTTGCAAACCTCAAAATTTGGCTAAAAAAACACATGTTCCTCACATTTCTGTGGCAGAAAGTTCTGGAATCTGAGAGGAGCCACAAATTTCCTTCCACCCAGCGTTCCCCCAAGTGTCCCGATAAAAATGATACCTCACTTGTGTGGGTACGCCTAGCGCCCACGACAGGAAGCGCCCCAAAGCGCAACGTGGACACATCCAAATTTTTGGAAGAAAACAGAGGTGTTTTTTGCGAAGTGCCTACCTGTAGATTTTGGCATCTAGCTCAGCCGGCACCTAGGGAAACCTACCAAACCTGTGCATTTCTGAAAACTAGATACCTAGGGGAATCTAAGAAGGGGTGACTTGCGGGGCTCGGACCAGGTTCTGTTACCCAGAATTCTTTGCAAACCTCAAAATTTGGCTAAAAAAACACATGTTCCTCACATTTCTGTGGCAGAAAGTTCTGGAATTTGAGAGGAGCCACAAATTTCCTTCCACCCAGCGTTCCCCGAAGTCTCCCGATAAAAATTATACCTCACTTGTGTGGGTACGCCTAGCGCCCACGACAGGAAGCGCCCCAAAGCGCAACCTGGACACATCCAAATTTTTGGAAGAAAACAGAGGTGTTTTTTGCGAAGTGCCTACCTGTAGATTTTGGCCTCTAGCTCAGCCGGCACCTAGGGAAACCTACCAAACCTGTGCATTTCTGAAAACTAGAGACCTAGGGGAATCTATGAAGGGGTGACTTGCGGGGCTCGGACCAGGTTCTGTTACCCAGAATCCTTTGCAAACCTCAAAATTTGGCTAAAAAAACACATGTTCCTCACATTTCTGTGGCAGAAAGTTCTGGAATCTGAGAGGAGCCACAAATTTCCTTCCACCCAGCGTTCTCCCAAGTGTCCCGATAAAAATGATACCTCACTTGTGTGGGTAGGCCTAGCGCCCGCGACAGGAAATGCCCCAAAGCGCAACGTGGACACATCCAAATTTTTGGAAGAAAACAGAGGTGTTTTTTGCAAAGTGCCTACCTGTAGATTTTGGCCTCTAGCTCAGCCGGCACCTAGGGAAACCTACCAAACCTGTGCATTTCTGAAAACTAGAGACCTAGGGGAATCCAAGATGGGGTGACTTGCGGGGCTCTGACCAGGTTCTGTTACCCAGAATCCTTTGCAAACCTCAAAATTTGGCTAAAAAAACACATGTTCCTCACATTTCTGTGGCAGAAAGTTCTGGAATCTGAGAGGAGCCACAAATTTCCTTCCACCCAGCGTTCCCCCAAGTGTCCCGATAAAAATGATACCTCACTTGTGTGGGTACGCCTAGCGCCCACGACAGGAAGCGCCCCAAAGCGCAACGTGGACACATCCAAATTTTTGGAAGAAAACAGAGGTGTTTTTTGCAAAGTGCCTACCTGTAGATTTTGGCCTCTAGCTCAGCCGGCACCTAGGGAAACCTACCAAACCTGTGCATTTCTGAAAACTAGAGACCTAGGGGAATCTAAGAAGGGGTGACTTGCGGGGCTCGGACCAGGTTCTGTTACCCAGAATCCTTTGCAAACCTCAAAATTTGGCTAAAAAAACACATGTTCCTCACATTTCTGTGGCAGAAAGTTCTGGAATCTGAGAGGAGCCACAAATTTCCTTCCACCCAGCGTTCCCCCAAGTCTCCCAATAAAAATGATACCTCACTTGTGTGGGTAGGCCTAGCGCCCGTGACAGGAAACGCCCCAAAGCGCAACGTGGATACATCCAAATTTTTGGAAGAAAACAGAGGTGTTTTTTGCGAAGTGCTTACCTGTAGATTTTGGCCTCTAGCTCAGCCGGCACCTAGGGAAACCTACCAAACCTGTGCATTTCTGAAAACTAGAGACCTAGGGGAATCTAAGGAGGGGTGACTTGCAGGGCTCGGACCAGGTTCTGTTACCCAGAATCCTTTGCAAACCTCAAAATTTGGCTAAAAAAACACATGTTCCTCACATTTCTGTGGCAGAAAGTTCTGGAATCTGAGAGGAGCCACAAATTTCCTTCCACCCAGCGTTCCCCGAAGTCTCCTGATAAAAATGATACCTCACTTGTGTGGTTAGGCCTAGCGCCCGCGACAGAAAGCACCCCAAAGCGCAACGTGGACACATCCAAATTTTTGGAAGAAAACAGAGGTGTTTTTTGTGAAGTGCCTACCTGTAGATTTTGGCCTCTAGCTCAGCCGGCACCTAGGGAAACCTACCAAACCTGTGCATTTCTGAAAACTAGAGACCTAGGGGAATCCAAGATGGGGTGACTTGCGGGGCTCTGACCAGGTTCTGTTACCCAGAATCCTTTGCAAACCTCAAAATTTGGCGAAAAAAACACATGTTCCTCACATTTCTGTGGCAGAAAGTTCTGGAATCTGAGAGGAGCCACAAATTTCCTTCCACCCAGCGTTCCCCCAAGTGTCCCGATAAAAATGATACCTCACTTGTGTGGGTAGGCCTAGCGCCCGCGACAGGAAATGCCCCAAAGCGCAACGTGGACACATCCAAATTTTTGGAAGAAAACAGAGGTGTTTTTTGCGAAGTGCCTACCTGTAGATTTTGACCTGTAGCTCAGCCGGCACCTAGGGAAACCTACCAAACCTGTGCATTTCTGAAAACTAGAGACCTAGGGGAATCTAAGGAGGGGTGACTTGCGGGGCTCGGACCAGGTTCTGTTACCCAGAATCCTTTGCAAACCTCAAAATTTGGCTAAAAAAACACATGTTCCTCACATTTCTGTGGCAGAAAGTTCTGGAATCTGAGAGGAGCCACAAATTTCCTTCCACCCTGCGTTCCCCGAAGTCTCCCGATAAAAATGATACCTCACTTGTGTGGGTAGGCCTAGCGCCCGCGACAGAAAGCGCCCCAAAGCGCAACGTGGACACATTCAAATTTTTGGAAGAAAACAGAGGTGTTTTTTGCGAAGTGCCTACCTGTAGATTTTGGCCTCTAGCTCAGCCGGCACCTAGGGAAACCTACCAAACCTGTGCATTTCTGAAAACTAGAGACCTAGGGGAATCGAAGATGGGGTGACTTGCGGGGCTCGGACCAGGTTCTGTTTCCCAGAATCCTTTGCAAACCTCAAAATTTGGCTAAAAAAAACACATGTTCCTCACATTTCTGTGGAGAAAGTTCTGGAATCTGAGATGAGACACAAATTTCCTTCCACCCAGCGTTCCCCCAAGTCTCCCAATAAAAATGATACCTCACTTATGTGGGTAGGCCTAGCGCCCGTGACAGGAAACGCCCCAAAGCGCAACGTGGATACATCCAAATTTTTGGAAGAAAACAGAGGTGTTTTTTGCAAAGTGCCTACCTGTAGATTTTGGCCTCTAGCTCAGCCGGCACCTAGGGAAACCTACCAAACCTGTGCATTTCTGAAAACTAGAGACCTAGGGGAATCCAAGATGGGGTGACTTGCGGGGCTCTGACCAGGTTCTGTTACCCAGAATCCTTTGCAAACCTCAAAATTTGGCTAAAAAAACACATGTTCCTCACATTTCTGAGGCAGAAAGTTCTGGAATCTGAGAGGAGCCACAAATTTCCTTCCACCCAGCGTTCCCCCAAGTGTCCCGATAAAAATGATACCTCACTTGTGTGGGTACGCCTAGCGCCCACGACAGGAAGCGCCCCAAAGCGCAACGTGGACACATCCAAATTTTTGGAAGAAAACAGAGGTGTTTTTTGCGAAGTGCCTACCTGTAGATTTTGGCCTCTAGCTCAGCCGGCACCTAGGGAAACCTACCAAACCTGTGCATTTCTGAAAACTAGAGACCTAGGGGAATCTAAGAAGGGGTGACTTGCGGGGCTCGGACCAGGTTCTGTTACCCAGAATCCTTTGCAAACCTCAAAATTTGGCTAAAAAAACACATGTTCCTCACATTTCTGTGGCAGAAAGTTCTGGAATATGAGAGGAGCCACAAATTTCCTTCCACCCAGCGTTCCCCGAAGTCTCCCGATAAAAATGATACCTCACTTGTGTGGGTACGCCTAGCGCCCACGACAGGAAGCGCCCCAAAGCGCAACCTGGACACATCCACATTTTTGGAAGAAAACAGAGGTGTTTTTTGCGAAGTGCCTACCTGTAGATCTTGGCCTCTAGCTCAGCCGGCACCTAGGGAAACCTACCAAACCTGTGCATTTCTGAAAACTAGAGACCTAGGGGAATCTAAGAAGGGGTGACTTGCGGGGCTCGGACCAGGTTCTGTTACCCAGAATCCTTTGCAAACCTCAAAATTTGGCTAAAAAAACACATGTTCCTCACATTTCTGTGGCAGAAAGTTCTGGAATCTGAGAGGAGCCACAAATTTCCTTCCACCCAGCGTTCCCCCAAGTGTCCCGATAAAAATGATACCTCACTTGTGTGGGTAGGCCTAGCGCCCGCGACAGGAAATGCCCCAAAGCGCAACGTGGACACATCCAAATTTTTGGAAGAAAACAGAGGTGTTTTTTGCGAAGTGCTTACCTGTAGATTTTGGCCTCTAGCTCAGCCGGCACCTAGGGAAACCTACCAAACCTGTGCATTTCTGAAAACTAGAGACCTAGGGGAATCTAAGAAGGGGTGACTTGCGGGGCTCGGACCAGGTTCTGTTACCCAGAATCCTTTGCAAACCTCAAAATTTGGCTAAAAAAACACATATTCCTCACATTTCTGTGGCAGAAAGTTCTGGAATCTGAGATGAGACACAAATTTCCTTCCACCCAGCGTTCCCCCAAGTATCCCGATAAAAATGATACCTCACTTGTGTGGGTAGGCCTAGCGCCCGCGACAGGAGACGCCCCAAAGCGCAACGTGGACACATCCAAATTTTTGGAAGAAAACAGAGGTGTTTTTTGCGAAGTGCTTACCTGTAGATTTTGGCCTCTAGCTCAGCCGGCACCTAGGGAAACCTACCAAACCTGTGCATTTCTGAAAACTAGAGACCTAGGGGAATCTAAGAAGGGGTGACTTGCGGGGCTCGGACCAGGTTCTGTTACCCAGAATCCTTTGCAAACCTCAAAATTTGGCTAAAAAAACACATGTTCCTCACATTTCTGTGGCAGAAAGTTCTGGAATCTGAGAGGAGCCACAAATTTCCTTCCACCCAGCGTTCCCCGAAGTCTCCCGATAAAAATGATACCTCACTTGTGTGGGTACGCCTAGCGCCCGCGACAGGAAGCGCCCCAAAGCGCAACCTGGACACATCCAAATTTTTGGAAGAAAACAGAGGTGTTTTTTGCGAAGTGCTTACCTGTAGATTTTGGCCTCTAGCTCAGCCGGCACCTAGGGAAACCTACCAAACCTGTGCATTTCTGAAAACTAGAGACCTAGGGGAATCTAAGAAGGGGTGACTTGCGGGGCTCGGACCAGGTTCTGTTACCCAGAATCCTTTGCAAACCTCAAAATTTGGCTAAAAAAACACATTTTCCTCACATTTCTGTGGCAGAAAGTTCTGGAATCTGAGAGGAGCCACAAATTTCCTTCCACCCAGCGTTCCCCCAAGTGTCCCGATAAAAATGATACCTCACTTGTGTGGGTAGGCCTAGCGCCCGCGACAGGAAATGCCCCAAAGCGCAACGTGGACACATCCAAATTTTTGGAAGAAAACATAGGTGTTTTTTGCGAAGTGCCTACCTGTAGATTTTGGCCTCGAGCTCAGCCGGCACCTAGGGAAACCTACCAAACCTGTGCATTTCTGAATACTAGAGACCTAGGGGAATCTATGAGGGGTGACTTGCGGGGCTCGGACCAGGTTCTGTTACCCAGAATCCTTTGCAAACCTCAAAATTTGGCTAAAAAAACACATATTCCTCACATTTCTGTGGCAGAAAGTTCTGGAATCTGAGATGAGACACAAATTTCCTTCCACCCAGCGTTCCCCCAAGTATCCAGATAAAAATGATACCTCACTTGTGTGGGTAGGCCTAGCGCCCGCGACAGGAGACGCCCCAAAGCGCAACGTGGACACATCCAAATTTTTGGAAGAAAACAGAGGTGTTTTTTGCGAAGTGCTTACCTGTAGATTTTGGCCTCTAGCTCAGCCGGCACCTAGGGAAACCTACCAAACCTGTGCATTTCTGAAAACTAGAGACCTAGGGGAATCTAAGAAGGGGTGACTTGCGGGGCTCGGACCAGGTTCTGTTACCCAGAATCCTTTGCAAACCTCAAAATTTGGCTAAAAAAACACATGTTCCTCACATTTCTGTGGCAGAAAGTTCTGGAATATGAGAGGAGCCACAAATTTCCTTCCACCCAGTGTTCCCCGAAGTCTCCCGATAAAAATGATACCTCACTTGTGTGGGTAGGCCTAGCGCCCGCGACAGGAGACGCCCCAAAGCGCAACGTGGACACATCCAAATTTTTGGAAGAAAACAGAGGTGTTTTTTGCGAAGTGCTTACCTGTAGATTTTGGCCTCTAGCTCAGCCGGCACCTAGGGAAACCTACCAAACCTGTGCATTTCTGAAAACTAGAGACCTAGTGGAATCTAAGGAGGGGTGACTTGCAGGGCTCGGACCAGGTTCTGTTACCCAGAATCCTTTGCAAAACTCAAAATTTGGCTAAAAAAACACATGTTCCTCACATTTCTGTGGCAGAAAGTTCTGGAATCTGAGAGGAGCCACAAATTTCCTTCCACCCAGCGTTCCCCGAAGTCTCCTGATAAAAATGATACCTCACTTGTGTGGTTAGGCCTAGCGCCCGCGACAGAAAGCGCCCCAAAGCGCAACGTGGACACATCCAAATTTTTGGAAGAAAACAGAGGTGTTTTTTGCGAAGTGCTTACCTGTAGATTTTGGCCTCTAGCTCAGCCGGCACCTAGGGAAACCTACCAAACCTGTGCATTTCTGAAAACTAGAGACCTAGGGGAATCCAAGATGGGGTGACTTGCGGGGCTCTGACCAGGTTCTGTTACCCAGAATCCTTTGCAAACCTCAAAATTTGGCTAAAAAAACACATGTTCCTCAAATTTCTGTGGCAGAAAGTTCTGGAATCTGAGAGGAGCCACAAATTTCCTTCCACCCAGCGTTCCCCCAAGTGTCCCGATAAAAATGATACATCACTTGTGTGGGTAGGCCTATCGCCCGCGACAGGAAACGCCCCAAAGCGCAACCTGGACACATCCAAATTTTTGGAAGAAAACAGAGGTGTTTTTTGCGAAGTGCCTACCTGTAGATTTTGGCCTCTAGCTCAGCCGGCACCTAGGGAAACCTACCAAACCTGTGCATTTCTGAAAACTAGAGACCTAGGGGAATCTAAGGAGGCGTGACTTGCGGGGCTCTGACCAGGTTCTGTTACCCAGAATCCTTTGCAAACCTCAAAATTTGGCTAAAAAAACACATGTTCCTCACATTTCTGTGGCAGAAAGTTCTGGAATCTGAGATGAGACACAAATTTCCTTCCACCCAGCGTTCCCCCAAGTCTCCCGATAAAAATGATACCTCACTTGTGTGGGTAGGCCTAGCGCCCGCGACAGGAAATGCCCCAAAGCGCAACGTGGACACATCCAAATTTTTGGAAGAAAACAGAGGTGTTTTTTGCGAAGTGCCTACCTGTAGATTTTGGCCTCTAGCTCAGCCGGCACCTAGGGAAACCTACCAAATCTGTGCATTTCTGAAAACTAGAGACCTAGGGGAATCCAAGATGTGGTGACTTGCGGTGCTCTGACCAGGTTCTGTTACCCAGAATCCTTTGCAAACCTCAAAATTTGGCTAAAAAAACACATGTTCCTCACATTTCTGTGGCAGAAAGTTCTGGAATCTGAGAGGAGCCACAAATTTCCTTCCACCCAGTGTTCCCCCAAGTGTCCCGATAAAAATGATACCTCACTTGTGTGGGTAGGCCTAGCGCCCGCGACAGGAAATGCCCCAAAGCGCAACGTGGACAGATCCAAATTTTTGGAAGAAAACAGAGGTGTTTTTTGCGAAGTGCCTACCTGTAGATTTTGGCCTCTAGCTCAGCCGGCACCTAGGGAAACCTACCAAACCTGTGCATTTCTGAAAACTAGAGACCTAGGGGAATCTAAGGAGGGGTGACTTGCGGGGCTCGGACCAGGTTCTGTTACCCAGAATCCTTTGCAAACCTCAAAATTTGGCTAAAAGAACTCATGTTCCTCACATTTCTGTGGCAGAAAGTTCTGGAATCTGAGATGAGACATAAATTTCCTTCCACCCAGCGTTCCCCCAAGTCTCCCGATAAAAATGATACCTCACTTGTGTGGGTAGGCCTAGCGCCCGCGACAGGAGACGCCCCAAAGCGCAACGTGGACACATCCAAATTTTGGGAAGAAAACAGAGGTGTTTTTTGCGAAGTTCCTACCTATAGATTTTGGCCTCTAGCTCAGCCGGCACCTAGGGAAACCTACCAAACCTGTGCATTTCTGAAAACTAGAGACCTAGGGGAATCTAAGGAGGGGTGACTTGCAGGGCTCGGACCAGGTTCTGTTACCCAGAATCCTTTGCAAACCTAAAAATTTGGCTAAAAAAACACATGTTCCTCACATTTCTGTGGCAGAAAGTTCTGGAATCTGAGAGGAGCCACAAATTTCCTTCCACCCAGCGTTCCCCGAAGTCTCCCGATAAAAATGATACCTCACTTGTGTGGGTAGGCCTATCGCCCGCGACAGAAAGCGCCCCAAAGCGCAACGTGGACACATCCAAATTTTTGGAAGAAAACAGAGGTGTTTTTTGCGAAGTGCCTACCTGTAGATTTTGGCCTCTAGCTCAGCCGGCACCTAGGGAAACCTACCAAACCTGTGCATTTCTGAAAACTAGAGACCTAGGGGAATCCAAGATGGGGTGACTTGCGGGGCTCGGACCAGGTTCTGTTACCCAGAATCCTTTGCAAACCTCAAAATTTGGATAAAAAAACACATGTTCCTCACATTTCTGTGGAGAAAGTTCTGGAATCTGAAAGGAGCCACAAATTTCCTTCCACCCAGCGTTCCCCCAAGTCTCCCAATAAAAATGATACCTCACTTGTGTGGGTAGGCCTAGCGCCCATGACAGGAAACGCCCCAAAGCGCAACGTGGATACATCCAAATTTTTGGAAGAAAACAGAGGTGTTTTTTGCAAAGTGCCTACCTGTAGATTTTGGCCTCTAGCTCAGCCGGCACCTAGGGAAACCTACCAAACCTGTGCATTTCTGAAAACTAGAGACCTAGGGGAATCCAAGATGTGGTGACTTGCGGGGCTCTGACCAGGTTCTGTTACCCAGAATCCTTTGCAAACCTCAAAATTTGGCTAAAAAAACACATGTTCCTCACATTTCTGTGGCAGAAAGTTCTGGAATCTGAGAGGAGCCACAAATTTCCTTCCACCCAGCGTTCCCCCAAGTGTCCCGATAAAAATGATACCTCACTTGTGTGGGTACGCCTAGCGCCCACGACAGGAAGCGCCCCAAAGCGCAACGTGGACACATCCAAATTTTTGGAAGAAAACAGAGGTGTTTTTTGCGAAGTGCCTACCTGTAGATTTTGGCATCTAGCTCAGCCGGCACCTAGGGAAACCTACCAAACCTGTGCATTTCTGAAAACTAGATACCTAGGGGAATCTAAGAAGGGGTGACTTGCGGGGCTCGGACCAGGTTCTGTTACCCAGAATTCTTTGCAAACCTCAAAATTTGGCTAAAAAAACACATGTTCCTCACATTTCTGTGGCAGAAAGTTCTGGAATTTGAGAGGAGCCACAAATTTCCTTCCACCCAGCGTTCCCCGAAGTCTCCCGATAAAAATTATACCTCACTTGTGTGGGTACGCCTAGCGCCCACGACAGGAAGCGCCCCAAAGCGCAACCTGGACACATCCACATTTTTGGAAGAAAACAGAGGTGTTTTTTGCGAAGTGCCTACCTGTAGATTTTGGCCTCTAGCTCAGCCGGCACCTATGGAAACCTACCAAACCTGTGCATTTCTGAAAACTAGAGACCTAGGGGAATCTATGAAGGGGTGACTTGCGGGGCTCGGACCAGGTTCTGTTACCCAGAATCCTTTGCAAACCTCAAAATTTGGCTAAAAAAACACATGTTCCTCACATTTCTGTGGCAGAAAGTTCTGGAATCTGAGAGGAGCCACAAATTTCCTTCCACCCAGCGTTCTCCCAAGTGTCCCGATAAAAATGATACCTCACTTGTGTGGGTAGGCCTAGCGCCCGCGACAGGAAATGCCCCAAAGCGCAACATGGACACATCCACATTTTTGGAAGAAAACAGAGGTGTTTTTTGCGAAGTGCCTACCTGTAGATTTTGGCCTCGAGCTCAGCCGGCACCTAGGGAAACCTACCAAACCTGTGCATTTCTGAATACTAGAGACCTAGGGGAATCAAAGAAGGGGTGACTTGCGGGGCTCGGACCAGGTTCTGTTACCCAGAATCCTTTGCAAACCTCAAAATTTGGCTAAAAAAACACATATTCCTCACATTTCTGTGGCAGAAAGTTCTGGGATCTGAGATGAGACACAAATTTCCTTCCACCCAGCGTTCCCCCAAGTCTCCCGATAAAAATGATACCTCACTTGTGTGGGTAGGCCTAGCGCCCGCGACAGGAAGCGCCCCAAAGCGCAACCTGGACACATCCAAATTTTTGGAAGAAAACAGAGGTGTTTTTTGCGAAGTGCTTACCTGTAGATTTTGGACTCTAGCTCAGCCGGCACCTAGGGAAACCTACCAAACCTGTGCATTTCTGAAAACTAGAGACCTAGGGGAATCTAAGAAGGGGTGACTTGCGGGGCTCGGACCAGGTTCTGTTACCCAGAATCCTTTGCAAACCTCAAAATTTGGCTAAAAAAAAACATGTTCCTCACATTTCTGTGGCAGAAAGTTCTGGAATCTGAGAGGAGCCACAAATTTCCTTCCACCCAGCGTTCCCCCAAGTGTCCCGATAAAAATGATACCTCACTTGTGTGGGTAGGCCTAGCGCCCGCGACAGGAAATGCCCCAAAGCGCAACGTGGACACATCCAAATTTTTGGAAGAAAACATAGGTGTTTTTTACGAAGTGCCTACCTGTAGATTTTGGCCTCGAGCTCAGCCGGCACCTAGGGAAACCTACCAAACCTGTGCATTTCTGAATACTAGAGACCTAGGGGAATCTAAGGAGGGGTGACTTGCGGGGCTCGGACCAGGTTCTGTTACCCAGAATCCTTTGCAAACCTCAAAATTTGGCTAAAAAAACACATATTCCTCACATTTCTGTGGCAGAAAGTTCTGGAATCTGAGATGAGACACAAATTTCCTTCCACCCAGCGTTCCCCCAAGTATCCCGATAAAAATGATACCTCACTTGTGTGGGTAGGCCTAGCGCCCGCGACAGGAGACGCCCCAAAGCGCAACGTGGACACATCCAAATTTTTGGAAGAAAACAGAGGTGTTTTTTGCGAAGTGCTTACCTGTAGATTTTGGCCTCTAGCTCAGCCGGCACCTAGGGAAACCTACCAAACCTGTGCATTTCTGAAAACTAGAGACCTAGGGGAATCTAAGAAGGGGTGACTTGCGGGGCTCGGACCAGGTTCTGTTACCCAGAATCCTTTGCAAACCTCAAAATTTGGCTAAAAAAACACATGTTCCTGACATTTCTGTGGCAGAAAGTTCTGGAATATGAGAGGAGCCACAAATTTCCTTCCACCCAGCGTTCCCCGAAGTCTCCCGATAAAAATGATACCTCACTTGTGTGGGTACACCTAGCGCCCACGACAGGAAGCGCCCCAAAGCGCAACCTGGACACATCCAAATTTTTGGAAGAAAACAGAGGTGTTTTTTGCGAAGTGCCTACCTGTAGATTTTGGCCTCTAGCTCAGCCGGCACCTAGGGAAACCTACCAAACCTGTGAATTTCTGAAAACTAGAGACCTAGGGGAATCTAAGAAGGGGTGACTTGCGGTGCTCGGACCAGGTTCTGTTACCCAGAATCCTTTGCAAACCTCAAAATTTGGCTAAAAAAACACATGTTCCTCACATTTCTGTGGCAGAAAGTTCTGGAATATGAGAGGAGCCACAAATTTCCTTCCACCCAGTGTTCCCCGAAGTCTCCCGATAAAAATGATACCTCACTTGTGTGGGTAGGCCTAGCGCCCGCGACAGGAGACGCCCCAAAGCGCAACGTGGACACATCCAAATTTTTGGAAGAAAACAGAGGTGTTTTTTGCGAAGTGCTTACCTGTAGATTTTGGCCTCTAGCTCAGCCGGCACCTAGGGAAACCTACCAAACCTGTGCATTTCTGAAAACTAGAGACCTAGGGGAATCTAAGGAGGGGTGACTTGCAGGGCTCGGACCAGGTTCTGTTACCCAGAATCCTTTGCAAACCTCAAAATTTGGCTAAAAAAACACATGTTCCTCACATTTCTGTGGCAGAAAGTTCTGGAATCTGAGAGGAGCCACAAATTTCCTTCCACCCAGCGTTCCCCGAAGTCTCCTCATAAAAATGATACCTCACTTGTGTGGTTAGGCCTAGCGCCCGCGACAGAAAGCGCCCCAAAGCGCAACGTGGACACATCCAAATTTTTGGAAGAAAACAGAGGTGTTTTTTGCGAAGTGCCTACCTGTAGATTTTGGCCTCTAGCTCAGCCCGCACCTAGGGAAACCTACCAAACCTGTGCATTTCTGAAAACTAGAGACCTAGGGGAATCCAAGATGGGGTGACTTGCGGGGCTCTGTCCAGGTTCTGTTACCCAGAATCCTTTGCAAACCTCAAAATTTGGCTAAAAAAACACATGTTCCTCAAATTTCTGTGGCAGAAAGTTCTGGAATCTGAGAGGAGCCACAAATTTCCTTCCACCCAGCGTTCCCCGAAGTCTCCTGATAAAAATGATACCTCACTTGTGTGGTTAGGCCTAGCGCCCGCGACAGAAAGCGCCCCAAAGCGCAACGTGGACACATCCAAATTTTTGGAAGAAAACAGAGGTGTTTTTTGCGAAGTGCCTACCTGTAGATTTTGGCCTCTAGCTCAGCCGGAACCTAGGGAAACCTACCAAACCTGTGCATTTCTGAAAACTAGAGACCTAGGGGAATCTAAGGAGGGGTGACTTGCAGGGCTCGGACCAGGTTCTGTTACCCAGAATCCTTTGCAAACCTCAAAATTTGGCTAAAAAAACACATGTTCCTCACATTTCTGTGGCAGAAAGTTCTGGAATCTGAGAGGAGCCACAAATTTCCTTCCACCCAGTGTTCCCCGAAGTCTCCTGATAAAAATGATACCTCACTTGTGTGGGTAGGCCTAGCGCCCGCGACAGAAAGCACCCCAAAGCGCAACGTGGACACATCCAAATTTTTGGAAGAAAACAGAGGTGTTTTTTGCGAAGTGCCTACCTGTAGATTTTGGCCTCTAGCTCAGCCGGCACCTAGGGAAACCTACCAAACCTGTGCATTTCTGAAAACTAGAGACCTAGGGGAATCCAAGATGGGGTGACTTGCGGGGCTCTGACCAGGTTCTGTTACCCAGAATCCTTTGCAAACCTCAAAATTTGGCTAAAAAAACACAAGTTCCTCACATTTCTGTGGCAGAAAGTTCTGGAATCTGTGAGGAGCCACAAATTTCCTTCCACCCAGTGTTCCCCCAAGTGTCCCGATAAAAATGATACCTCACTTGTGTGGGTAGGCCTAGCGCCTGCGACAGGAAATGCCCCAAAGCGCAACGTGGACACATCCAAATTTTTGGAAGAAAACAGAGGTGTTTTTTGCGAAGTGCCTACCTGTAGATTTTGGCCTCTAGCTCAGCCGGCACCTAGGGAAACCTACCAAACCTGTGAATTTCTGAAAACTAGAGACCTAGGGGAATCTAAGGAGGGGTGACTTGCGGGGCTCGGACCAGGTTCTGTTACCCAGAATCCTTTGCAAACCTCAAAATTTGGCTAAAAAAACACATGTTCCTCACATTTCTGTGGCAGAAAGTTCTGGAATCTGAGAGGAGCCACAAATTTCCTTCCACCCAGCATTCCCCCAAGTCTCCCGATAAAAATGATACCTCACTTTTGTGGGTAGGCCTAGCGCCCGCGACAGAAAACACCCCAAAGCGCAACGTGGACACATCCAAATTTTTGGAAGTAAACAGAGGTGTTTTTTGCGAAGTGCCTACCTGTAGATTTTGGCCTCTAGCTCAGCCGGCACCTAGGGAAACCTACCAAACCTGTGTATTTCTGAAAACTAGAGACCTAGGGGAATCTAAGGAGGGGTGACTTGCGGGGCTCGGACCAGGTTCTGTTACCCAGAATCCTTTGCAAACCTCAAAATTTGGCTAAAAAAACACATGTTCCTCACATTTCTGTGGCAGAAAGTTCTGGAATCTGAGATGAGACACAAATTTCCTTCCACCCAGCGTTCCCCCAAGTGTCCCGATAAAAATGATACCTCACTTGTGTGGGTAGGCCTAGCGCCCGCGACAGGAAATGCCCCAAAGCGCAACGTGGACACATCCACATTTTTGGAAGAAAACATAGGTGTTTTTTGCGAAGTGCCTACCTGTAGATTTTGGCCTCGAGCTCAGCCGGCACCTAGGGAAACCTACCAAACCTGTGCATTTCTGAATACTAGAGACCTAGGGGAATCTATGAGGGGTGACTTGCGGGGCTCGGACCAGGTTCTGTTACCCAGAATCCTTTGCAAACCTCAACATTTGGCTAAATAAACACATATTCCTCACATTTCTGTGGCAGAAAGTTCTGGAATCTGAGATGAGACACAAATTTCCTTCCACCCAGCGTTCCCCCAAGTATCCCGATAAAAATGATACCTCACTTGTGTGGGTAGGCCTAGCGCCCGCGACAGGAGACGCCCCAAAGCGCAACGTGGACACATCCAAATTTTTGGAAGAAAACAGAGGTGTTTTTTGCGAAGTGCTTACCTGTAGATTTTGGCCTCTAGCTCAGCCGGCACCTAGGGAAACCTACCAAACCTGTGCATTTCTGAAAACTAGAGACCTAGGGGAATCTAAGAAGGGGTGACTTGCGGGGCTCGGACCAGGTTCTGTTACCCAGAATCCTTTGCAAACCTCAAAATTTGGCTAAAAAAACACATGTTCCTCACATTTCTGTGGCAGAAAGTTCTGGAATATGAGAGGAGCCACAAATTTCCTTCCACCCAGTGTTCCCCGAAGTCTCCCGATAAAAATGATACCTCACTTGTGTGGGTACGCCTAGCGCCCACGACAGGAAGCGCCCCAAAGCGCAACGTGGACACATCCAAATTTTTGGAAGAAAACAGAGGTGTTTTTTGCGAAGTGCCTACCTGTAGATTTTGGCCTCTAGCTCAGCCGGCACCTAGGGAAACCTACCAAACCTGTGCATTTCTGAAAACTAGAGACCTAGGGGAATCTAAGAAGGGGTGACTTGCGGTGCTCGGACCAGGTTCTGTTACCCAGAATCCTTTGCAAACCTCAAAATTTGGCTAAAAAAACACATGTTCCTCACATTTCTGTGGCAGAAAGTTCTGGAATATGAGAGGAGCCACAAATTTCCTTCCACCCAATGTTCCCCGAAGTCTCCCGATAAAAATGATACCTCACTTGTGTGGGTAGGCCTAGCGCCCGCGACAGGAGACGCCCCAAAGCGCAACGTGGACACATCCAAATTTTTGGAAGAAAACAGAGGTGTTTTTTGCGAAGTGCTTACCTGTAGATTTTGGCCTCTAGCTCAGCCGGCACCTAGGGAAACCTACCAAACCTGTGCATTTCTGAAAACTAGAGACCTAGGGGAATCTAAGGAGGGGTGACTTGCAGGGCTCGAACCAGGTTCTGTTACCCAGAATCCTTTGCAAACCTCAAAATTTGGCTAAAAAAACACATGTTCCTCACATTTCTGTGGCAGAAAGTTCTGGAATCTGAGAGGAGCCACAAATTTCCTTCCACCCAGCGTTCCCCGAAGTCTCCTGATAAAAATGATACCTCACTTGTGTGGTTAGGCCTAGCGCCCGCGACAGAAAGCACCCCAAAGCGCAACGTGGACACATCCAAATTTTTGGAAGAAAACAGAGGTGGTTTTTGCGAAGTGCCTACCTGTAGATTTTGGCCTCTAGCTCAGCCGGCACCTAGGGAAACCTACCAAACCTGTGCATTTCTGAAAACTAGAGACCTAGGGGAATCCAAGATGGGGTGACTTGCGGGGCTCTGACCAGGTTCTGTTACCCAGAATCCTTTGCAAACCTCAAAATTTGGCTAAAAAAACACATGTTCCTCAAATTTCTGTGGCAGAAAGTTCTGGAATCTGAGAGGAGCCACAAATTTCCTTCCACCCAGCGTTCCCCCAAGTATCCAGATAAAAATGATACCTCACTTGTGTGGGTAGGCCTAGCGCCCGCGACAGGAGACGCCCCAAAGCGCAACGTGGACACATCCAAATTTTTGGAAGAAAACAGAGGTGTTTTTTGCGAAGTGCTTACCTGTAGATTTTGGCCTCTAGCTCAGCCGGCACCTAGGGAAACCTACCAAACCTGTGCATTTCTGAAAACTAGAGACCTAGGGGAATCTAAGAAGGGGTGACTTGCGGGGCTCGGACCAGGTTCTGTTACCCAGAATCCTTTGCAAACCTCAAAATTTGGCTAAAAAAACACATGTTCCTCACATTTCTGTGGCAGAAAGTTCTGGAATATGAGAGGAGCCACAAATTTCCTTCCACCCAGTGTTCCCCGAAGTCTCCCGATAAAAATGATACCTCACTTGTGTGGGTAGGCCTAGCGCCCGCGACAGGAGACGCCCCAAAGCGCAACGTGGACACATCCAAATTTTTGGAAGAAAACAGAGGTGTTTTTTGCGAAGTGCTTACCTGTAGATTTTGGCCTCTAGCTCAGCCGGCACCTAGGGAAACCTACCAAACCTGTGCATTTCTGAAAACTAGAGACCTAGGGGAATCTAAGGAGGGGTGACTTGCAGGGCTCGGACCAGGTTCTGTTACCCAGAATCCTTTGCAAAACTCAAAATTTGGCTAAAAAAACACATGTTCCTCACATTTCTGTGCAGAAAGTTCTGGAATCTGAGAGGAGCCACAAATTTCCTTCCACCCAGCGTTCCCCGAAGTCTCCTGATAAAAATGATACCTCACTTGTGTGGTTAGGCCTAGCGCCCGCGACAGAAAGCGCCCCAAAGCGCAACGTGGCCACATCCAAATTTTTGGAAGAAAACAGAGGTGTTTTTTGCGAAGTGCTTACCTGTAGATTTTGGCCTCTAGCTCAGCCGGCACCTAGGGAAACCTACCAAACCTGTGCATTTCTGAAAACTAGAGACCTAGGGGAATCCAAGATGGGGTGACTTGCGGGGCTCTGACCAGGTTCTGTTACCCAGAATCCTTTGCAAACCTCAAAATTTGGCTAAAAAAACACATGTTCCTCAAATTTCTGTGGCAGAAAGTTCTGGAATCTGAGAGGAGCCACAAATTTCCTTCCACCCAGCGTTCCCCCAAGTGTCCCGATAAAAATGATACATCACTTGTGTGGGTAGGCCTATCGCCCGCGACAGGAAACGCCCCAAAGCGCAACGTGGACACATCCAAATTTTTGGAAGAAAACAGAGGTGTTTTTTGCGAAGTGCCTACCTGTAGATTTTGGCCTCTAGCTCAGCCGGCACCTAGGGAAACCTACCAAAACCTGTGCATTTCTGAAAACTAGAGACCTAGGGGAATCTAAGGAGGCGTGACTTGCGGGGCTCTGACCAGGTTCTGTTACCCAGAATCCTTTGCAAACCTCAAAATTTGGCTTAAAAAACACATGTTCCTCACATTTCTGTGGCAGAAAGTTCTGGAATCTGAGATGAGACACAAATTTCCTTCCACCCAGTGTTCCCCCAAGTGTCCCGATAAAAATGATACCTCACTTGTGTGGGTAGGCCTAGCGCCCGCGACAGGAAATGCCCCAAAGCGCAACGTGGACACATCCAAATTTTTGGAAGAAAACAGAGGTGTTTTTTGCGAAGTGCCTACCTGTAGATTTTGGCCTCTAGCTCAGCCGGCACCTAGGGAAACCTACCAAACCTGTGCATTTCTGAAAACTAGAGACCTAGGGGAATCTAAGGAGGGGTGACTTGCGGGGCTCGGACCAGGTTCTGTTACCCAGAATCCTTTGCAAACCTCAAAATTTGGCTAAAAGAACACATGTTCCTCACATTTCTGTGGCAGAAAGTTCTGGAATCTGAGATGAGACATAAATTTGCTTCCACCCAGCGTTCCCCCAAGTCTCCCGATAAAAATGATACCTCACTTGTGTGGGTAGGCCTAGCGCCCGCGACAGGAGACGCCCCAAAGCGCAACGTGGACACATCCAAATTTTGGGAAGAAAACAGAGGTGTTTTTTGCGAAGTTCCTACCTATAGATTTTGGCCTCTAGCTCAGCCGGCACCTAGGGAAACCTACCAAACCTGTGCATTTCTGAAAACTAGAGACCTAGGGGAATCTAAGGAGGGGTGACTTGCAGGGCTCGGACCAGGTTCTGTTACCCAGAATCCTTTGCAAACCTAAAAATTTGGCTAAAAAAACACATGTTCCTCACATTTCTGTGGCAGAAAGTTCTGGAATCTGAGAGGAGCCACAAATTTCCTTCCACCCAGCGTTCCCCGAAGTCTCCCGATAAAAATGATACCTCACTTGTGTGGGTAGGCCTATCGCCCGCGACAGAAAGCGCCCCAAAGCGCAACGTGGACACATCCAAATTTTTGGAAGAAAACAGAGGTGTTTTTTGCGAAGTGCCTACCTGTAGATTTTGGCCTCTAGCTCAGCCGGCACCTAGGGAAACCTACCAAACCTGTGCATTTCTGAAAACTAGAGACCTAGGGGAATCCAAGATGGGGTGACTTGCGGGGCTCGGACCAGGTTCTGTTACCCAGAATCCTTTGCAAACCTCAAAATTTGGATAAAAAAACACATGTTCCTCACATTTCTGTGGAGAAAGTTCTGGAATCTGAAAGGAGCCACAAATTTCCTTCCACCCAGCGTTCCCCCAAGTCTCCCAATAAAAATGATACCTCACTTGTGTGGGTAGGCCTAGCGCCCATGACAGGAAACGCCCCAAAGCGCAACGTGGATACATCCAAATTTTTGGAAGAAAACAGAGGTGTTTTTTGCAAAGTGCCTACCTGTAGATTTTGGCCTCTAGCTCAGCCGGCACCTAGGGAAACCTACCAAACCTGTGCATTTCTGAAAACTAGAGACCTAGGGGAATCCAAGATGTGGTGACTTGCGGGGCTCTGACCAGGTTCTGTTACCCAGAATCCTTTGCAAACCTCAAAATTTGGCTAAAAAAACACATGTTCCTCACATTTCTGTGGCAGAAAGTTCTGGAATCTGAGAGGAGCCACAAATTTCCTTCCACCCAGCGTTCCCCCAAGTGTCCCGATAAAAATGATACCTCACTTGTGTGGGTACGCCTAGCGCCCACGACAGGAAGCGCCCCAAAGCGCAACGTGGACACATCCAAATTTTTGGAAGAAAACAGAGGTGTTTTTTGCGAAGTGCCTACCTGTAGATTTTGGCATCTAGCTCAGCCGGCACCTAGGGAAAACTACCAAACCTGTGCATTTCTGAAAACTAGATACCTAGGGGAATCTAAGAAGGGGTGACTTGCGGGGCTCGGACCAGGTTCTGTTACCCAGAATTCTTTGCAAACCTCAAAATTTGGCTAAAAAAACACATGTTCCTCACATTTCTGTGGCAGAAAGTTCTGGAATTTGAGAGGAGCCACAAATTTCCTTCCACCCAGCGTTCCCCGAAGTCTCCCGATAAAAATTATACCTCACTTGTGTGGGTACGCCTAGCGCCCACGACAGGAAGCGCCCCAAAGCGCAACCTGGACACATCCAAATTTTTGGAAGAAAACAGAGGTGTTTTTTGCGAAGTGCCTACCTGTATATTTTTTTCCTCTAGCTCAGCCGGCACCTAGGGAAACCTACCAAACCTGTGCATTTCTGAAAACTAGAGACCTAGGGGAATCTATGAAGGGGTGACTTGCGGGGCTCGGACCAGGTTCTGTTACCCAGAATCCTTTGCAAACCTCAAAATTTGGCTAAAAAAACACATGTTCCTCACATTTCTGTGGCAGAAAGTTCTGGAATCTGAGAGGAGCCACAAATTTCCTTCCACCCAGCGTTCTCCCAAGTGTCCCGATAAAAATGATACCTCACTTGTGTGGGTAGGCCTAGCGCCCGCGACAGGAAATGCCCCAAAGCGCAACGTGGACACATCCAAATTTTTGGAAGAAAACAGAGGTGTTTTTTGCGAAGTGCCTACCTGTAGATTTTGGCCTCGAGCTCAGCCGGCACCTAGGGAAACCTACCAAACCTGTGCATTTCTGAATACTAGAGACCTAGGGGAATCAAAGAAGGGGTGACTTGCGGGGCTCGGACCAGGTTCTGTTACCCAGAATCCTTTGCAAACCTCAAAATTTGGGTAAAAAAACACATATTCCTCACATTTCTGTGGCAGAAAGTTCTGGGATCTGAGATGAGACACAAATTTCCTTCCACCCAGCGTTCCCCCAAGTCTCCCGATAAAAATGATACCTCACTTGTGTGGGTAGGCCTAGCGCCCGCGACAGGAAGCGCCCCAAAGCGCAACCTGGACACATCCAAATTTTTGGAAGAAAACAGAGGTGTTTTTTGCGAAGTGCTTACCTGTAGATTTTGGACTCTAGCTCAGCCGGCACCTAGGGAAACCTACCAAACCTGTGCATTTCTGAAAAATAGAGACCTAGGGGAATCTAAGAAGGGGTGACATGCGGGGCTCGGACCAGGTTCTGTTACCCAGAATCCTTTGCAAACCTCAAAATTTGGCTAAAAAAAAACATGTTCCTCACATTTCTGTGGCAGAAAGTACTGTAATCTGAGAGGAGCCACAAATTTCCTTCCACCCAGCATTCCCCCAAGTGTCCCGATAAAAATGATACCTCACTTGTGTGGGTAGGCCTAGCGCCCGCGACAGGAAATGCCCCAAAGCGCAACGTGGACACATCCAAATTTTTGGAAGAAAACATAGGTGTTTTTTACGAAGTGCCTACCTGTAGATTTTGGCCTCGAGCTCAGCCGGCACCTAGGGAAACCTACCAAACCTGTGCATTTCTGAATACTAGAGACCTAGGGGAATCTAAGGAGGGGTGACTTGCGGGGCTCGGACCAGGTTCTGTTACCCAGAATCCTTTGCAAACCTCAAAATTTGGCTAAAAAAACACATATTCCTCACATTTCTGTGGCAGAAAGTTCTGGAATCTGAGATGAGACACAAATTTCCTTCCACCCAGCGTTCCCCCAAGTATCCCGATAAAAATGATACCTCACTTGTGTGGGTAGGCCTAGCGCCCGCGACAGGAGACGCCCCAAAGCGCAACGTGGACACATCCAAATTTTTGGAAGAAAACAGAGGTGTTTTTTGCGAAGTGCTTACCTGTAGATTTTGGCCTCTAGCTCAGCCGGCACCTAGGGAAACCTACCAAACCTGTGCATTTCTGAAAACTAGAGACCTAGGGGAATCTAAGAAGGGGTGACTTGCGGGGCTCGGACCAGGTTCTGTTACCCAGAATCCTTTGCAAACCTCAAAATTTGGCTAAAAAAACACATGTTCCTGACATTTCTGTGGCAGAAAGTTCTGGAATATGAGAGGAGCCACAAATTTCCTTCCACCCAGCGTTCCCCGAAGTCTCCCGATAAAAATGATACCTCACTTGTGTGGGTACACCTAGCGCCCACGACAGGAAGCGCCCCAAAGCGCAACCTGGACACATCCAAATTTTTGGAAGAAAACAGAGGTGTTTTTTGCGAAGTGCCTACCTGTAGATTTTGGCCTCTAGCTCAGCCGGCACCTAGGGAAACCTACCAAACCTGTGAATTTCTGAAAACTAGAGACCTAGGGGAATCTAAGAAGGGGTGACTTGCGGTGCTCGGACCAGGTTCTGTTACCCAGAATCCTTTGCAAACCTCAAAATTTGGCTAAAAAAACACATGTTCCTCACATTTCTGTGGCAGAAAGTTCTGGAATATGAGAGGAGCCACAAATTTCCTTCCACCCAGTGTTCCCCGAAGTCTCCCGATAAAAATGATACCTCACTTGTGTGGGTAGGCCTAGCGCCCGCGACAGGAGACGCCCCAAAGCGCAACGTGGACACATCCAAATTTTTGGAAGAAAACAGAGGTGTTTTTTGCGAAGTGCTTACCTGTAGATTTTGGCCTCTAGCTCAGCCGGCACCTAGGGAAACCTACCAAACCTGTGCATTTCTGAAAACTAGAGACCTAGGGGAATCTAAGGAGGGGTGACTTGCAGGGCTCGGACCAGGTTCTGTTACCCAGAATCCTTTGCAAACCTCAAAATTTGGCTAAAAAAACACATGTTCCTCTCATTTCTGTGGCAGAAAGTTCTGGAATCTGAGAGGAGCCACAAATTTCCTTCCACCCAGCGTTCCCCGAAGTCTCCTGATAAAAATGATACCTCACTTGTGTGGTTAGGCCTAGCGCCCGCGACAGAAAGCGCCCCAAAGCGCAACGTGGACACATCCAAATTTTTGGAAGAAAACAGAGGTGTTTTTTGCGAAGTGCCTACCTGTAGATTTTGGCCTCTAGCTCAGCCCGCACCTAGGGAAACCTACCAAACCTGTGCATTTCTGAAAACTAGAGACCTAGGGGAATCCAAGATGGGGTGACTTGCGGGGCTCTGTCCAGGTTCTGTTACCCAGAATCCTTTGCAAACCTCAAAATTTGGCTAAAAAAACACATGTTCCTCAAATTTCTGTGGCAGAAAGTTCTGGAATCTGAGAGGAGCCACAAATTTCCTTCCACCCAGCGTTCCCCGAAGTCTCCTGATAAAAATGATACCTCACTTGTGTGGTTAGGCCTAGCGCCCGCGACAGAAAGCGCCCCAAAGCGCAACGTGGACACATCCAAATTTTTGGAAGAAAACAGAGGTGTTTTTTGCGAAGTGCCTACCTGTAGATTTTGGCCTCTAGCTCAGCCGGAACCTAGGGAAACCTACCAAACCTGTGCATTTCTGAAAACTAGAGACCTAGGGGAATCCAAGATGGGGTGACTTGCGGGGCTCTGACCAGGTTCTGTTACCCAGAATCCTTTGCAAACCTCAAAATTTGGCTAAAAAAACACAAGTTCCTCACATTTCTGTGGCAGAAAGTTCTGGAATCTGTGAGGAGCCACAAATTTCCTTCCACCCAGTGTTCCCCCAAGTGTCCCGATAAAAATGATACCTCACTTGTGTGGGTAGGCCTAGCGCCCGCGACAGGAAATGCCCCAAAGCGCAACGTGGACACATCCAAATTTTTGGAAGAAAACAGAGGTGTTTTTTGCGAAGTGCCTACCTGTAGATTTTGGCCTCTAGCTCAGCCGGCACCTAGGGAAACCTACCAAACCTGTGAATTTCTGAAAACTAGAGACCTAGGGGAATCTAAGGAGGGGTGACTTGCGGGGCTCGGACCAGGTTCTGTTACCCAGAATCCTTTGCAAACCTCAAAATTTGGCTAAAAAAACACATGTTCCTCACATTTCTGTGGCAGAAAGTTCTGGAATCTGAGAGGAGCCACAAATTTCCTTCCACCCAGCATTCCCCCAAGTCTCCCGATAAAAATGATACCTCACTTTTGTGGGTAGGCCTAGCGCCCGCGACAGAAAACACCCCAAAGCGCAACGTGGACACATCCAAATTTTTGGAAGTAAACAGAGGTGTTTTTTGCGAAGTGCCTACCTGTAGATTTTGGCCTCTAGCTCAGCCGGCACCTAGGGAAACCTACCAAACCTGTGTATTTCTGAAAACTAGAGACCTAGGGGAATCTAAGGAGGGGTGACTTGCGGGGCTCGGACCAGGTTCTGTTACCCAGAATCCTTTGCAAACCTCAAAATCTGGCTAAAAAAACACATGTTCCTCACATTTCTGTGGCAGAAAGTTCTGGAATCTGAGATGAGACACAAATTTCCTTCCACCCAGCGTTCCCCCAAGTGTCCTGATAAAAATGATACCTCACTTGTGTGGGTAGGCCTAGCGCCCGCGACAGGAAATGCCCCAAAGCGCAACGTGGACACATCCACATTTTTGGAAGAAAACATAGGTGTTTTTTGCGAAGTGCCTACCTGTAGATTTTGGCCTCGAGCTCAGCCGGCACCTAGGGAAACCTACCAAACCTGTGCATTTCTGAATACTAGAGACCTAGGGGAATCTATGAGGGGTGACTTGCGGGGCTCGGACCAGGTTCTGTTACCCAGAATCCTTTGCAAACCTCAACATTTGGCTAAATAAACACATATTCCTCACATTTCTGTGGCAGAAAGTTCTGGAATCTGAGATGAGACACAAATTTCCTTCCACCCAGCGTTCCCCCAAGTATCCCGATAAAAATGATACCTCACTTGTGTGGGTAGGCCTAGCGCCCGCGACAGGAGACGCCCCAAAGCGCAACGTGGACACATCCAAATTTTTGGAAGAAAACAGAGGTGTTTTTTGCGAAGTGCTTACCTGTAGATTTTGGCCTCTAGCTCAGCCGGCACCTAGGGAAACCTACCAAACCTGTGCATTTCTGAAAACTAGAGACCTAGGGGAATCTAAGAAGGGGTGACTTGCGGGGCTCGGACCAGGTTCTGTTACCCAGAATCCTTTGCAAACCTCAAAATTTGGCTAAAAAAACACATGTTCCTCACATTTCTGTGGCAGAAAGTTCTGGAATATGAGAAGAGCCACAAATTTCCTTCCACCCAGCGTTCCCCGAAGTCTCCCGATAAAAATGATACCTCACTTGTGTGGGTACGCCTAGCGCCCACGACAGGAAGCGCCCCAAAGCGCAACGTGGACACATCCAAATTTTTGGAAGAAAACAGAGGTGTTTTTTGCGAAGTGCCTACCTGTAGATTTTGGCCTCTAGCTCAGCCGGCACCTAGGGAAACCTACCAAACCTGTGCATTTCTGAAAACTAGAGACCTAGGGGAATCTAAGAAGGGGTGACTTGCGGTGCTCGGACCAGGTTCTGTTACCCAGAATCCTTTGCAAACCTCAAAATTTGGCTAAAAAAACACATGTTCCTCACATTTCTGTGGCAGAAAGTTCTGGAATATGAGAGGAGCCACAAATTTCCTTCCACCCAGTGTTCCCCGAAGTCTCCCGATAAAAATGATACCTCACTTGTGTGGGTAGGCCTAGCGCCCGCGACAGGAGACGCCCCAAAGCGCAACGTGGACACATCCAAATTTTTGGAAGAAAACAGTGGTGTTTTTTGCGAAGTGCTTACCTGTAGATTTTGGCCTCTAGCTCAGCCGGCACCTAGGGAAACCTACCAAACCTGTGCATTTCTGAAAACTAGAGACCTAGGGGAATCTAAGGAGGGGTGACTTGCAGGGCTCGGACCAGGTTCTGTTACCCAGAATCCTTTGCAAACCTCAAAATTTGGCTAAAAAAACACATGTTCCTCACATTTCTGTGGCAGAAAGTTCTGGAATCTGAGAGGAGCCACAAATTTCCTTCCACCCAGCGTTCCCCGAAGTCTCCTGATAAAAATGATACCTCACTTGTGTGGTAGGCCTAGCGCCCGCGACAGAAAGCACCCCAAAGCGCAACGTGGACACATCCAAATTTTTGGAAGAAAACAGAGGTGTTTTTTGCGAAGTGCCTACCTGTAGATTTTGGCCTCTAGCTCAGCCGGCACCTAGGGAAACCTACCAAACCTGTGCATTTCTGAAAACTAGAGACCTAGGGGAATCCAAGATGGGGTGACTTGCGGGGCTCTGACCAGGTTCTGTTACCCAGAATCCTTTGCAAACCTCAAAATTTGGCTAAAAAAACACATGTTCCTCAAATTTCTGTGGCAGAAAGTTCTGGAATCTGAGAGGAGCCACAAATTTCCTTCCACCCAGCGTTCCCCCAAGTGTCCCGATAAAAATGATACATCACTTGTGTGGGTAGGCCTATCGCCCGCGACAGGAAACGCCCCAAAGCGCAACGTGGACACATCCAAATTTTTGGAAGAAAACAGAGGTGTTTTTTGCGAAGTGCCTACCTGTAGATTTTGGCCTCTAGCTCAGCCGGCACGTAGGGAAACCTACCAAACCTGTGCATTTCTGAAAACTAGAGACCTAGGGGAATCTAAGGAGGCTTGACTTGCGGGGCTCTGACCAGGTTCTGTTACCCAGAATCCTTTGCAAACCTCAAAATTTGGCTAAAAAAACACATGTTCCTCACATTTCTGTGGCAGAAAGTTCTGGAATCTGAGATGAGACACAAATTTCCTTCCACCCAGCGTTCCCCCAAGTCTCCCGATAAAAATGATACCTCACTTGTGTGGGTAGGCCTAGCGCCCGCGACAGGAAATGCCCCAAAGCGCAACGTGGACACATCCAAATTTTTGGAAGAAAACAGAGGTGTTTTTTGCGAAGTGCCTACATGTAGATTTTGGCCTCTAGCTCAGCCGGCACCTAGGGAAACCTACCAAACCTGTGCATTTCTGAAAACTAGAGACCTAGGGGAATCCAAGATGGGGTGACTTGCGGGGCTCTGACCAGGTTCTGTTACCCAGAATCCTTTGCAAACCTCAAAATTTGGCTAAAAAAACACATGTTCCTCAAATTTCTGTGGCAGAAAGTTCTGGAATCTGAGAGGAGCCACAAATTTCCTTCCACCCAGTGTTCCTCCAAGTGTCCAGATAAAAATGATACCTCACTTGTGTGGGTAGGCCTATCGCCCGCGACAGGAGACGCCCCAAAGCGCAACGTGAACACATCCAAATTTTTGGAAGAAAACAGAGGTGTTTTTTGCGAAGTGCCTACCTGTAGATTTTGGCCTCTAGCTCAGCCGGCACGTAGGGAAACCTACCAAACCTGTGCATTTCTGAAAACTAGAGACCTAGGGGAATCTAAGGAGGCTTGACTTGCGGGGCTCTGACCAGGTTCTGTTACCCAGAATCCTTTGCAAACCTCAAAATTTGGCTAAAAAAACACATGTTCCTCACATTTCTGTGGCAGAAAGTTCTGGAATCTGAGATGAGACACAAATTTCCTTCCACCCAGCGTTCCCCCAAGTCTCCCGATAAAAATGATACCTCACTTGTGTGGGTAGGCCTAGCGCCCGCGACAGGAAATGCCCCAAAGCGCAACGTGGACACATCCAAATTTTTGGAAGAAAACAGAGGTGTTTTTTGCGAAGTGCCTACATGTAGATTTTGGCCTCTAGCTCAGCCGGCACCTAGGGAAACCTACCAAACCTGTGCATTTCTGAAAACTAGAGACCTAGGGGAATCCAAGATGGGGTGACTTGCGGGGCTCTGACCAGGTTCTGTTACCCAGAATCCTTTGCAAACCTCAAAATTTGGCTAAAAAAACACATGTTCCTCAAATTTCTGTGGCAGAAAGTTCTGGAATCTGAGAGGAGCCACAAATTTCCTTCCACCCAGTGTTCCTCCAAGTGTCCAGATAAAAATGATACCTCACTTGTGTGGGTAGGCCTATCGCCCGCGACAGGAGACGCCCCAAAGCGCAACGTGAACACATCCAAATTTTTGGAAGAAAACAGAGGTGTTTTTTGCGAAGTGCCTACCTGTAGATTTTGGCCTCTAGCTCAGCCGGCACCTAGGGAAACCTACCAAACCTGTGCATTTCTGAAAACTAGAGACCTAGGGGAATCTAAGGAGGGGTGACTTGCAGGGCTCGGACCAGGTTCTGTTACCCAGAATCCTTTGCAAACCTAAAAATTTGGCTAAAAAAACACATGTTCCTCACATTTCTGTGGCAGAAAGTTCTGGAATCTGAGAGGAGCCACAAATTTCCTTCCACCTAGCGTTCCCCGAAGTCTCCCGATAAAAATTATACCTCACTTGTGTGGGTAGGCCTATCGCCCGCGACAGAAAGCGCCCCAAAGCGCAACGTGGACACATCCAAATTTTTGGAAGAAAACAGAGGTGTTTTTTGCGAAGTGCCTACCTGTAGATTTTGGCCTCTAGCTCAGCCGGCACCTAGGGAAACCTACCAAACCTGTGCATTTCTGAAAACTAGAGACCTAGGGGAATCCAAGATGGGGTGACTTGCGGGGCTCGGACCAGGTTCTGTTACCCAGAATCCTTTGCAAACCTCAAAATTTGGATAAAAAAACACATGTTCCTCACATTTCTGTGGAGAAAGTTCTGGAATCTGAAAGGAGCCACAAATTTCCTTCCATCCAGCGTTCCCCCAAGTCTCCCAATAAAAATGATACCTCACTTGTGTGGGTAGGCCTAGCGCCCATGACAGGAAACGCCCCAAAGCGCAACGTGGATACATCCAAATTTTTGGAAGAAAACAGAGGTGTTTTTTGCAAAGTGCCTACCTGAAGATTTTGGCCTCTAGCTCAGCCGGCACCTAGGGAAACCTACCAAACCTGTGCATTTCTGAAAACTAGAGACCTAGGTGAATCCAAGATGTGGTGACTTGCGGGGCTCTGACCAGGTTCTGTTACCCAGAATCCTTTGCAAACCTCAAAATTTGGCTAAAAAAACACATGTTCCTCACATTTCTGTGGCAGAAAGTTCTGGAATCTGAGAGGAGCCACAAATTTCCTTCCACCCAGCGTTCCCCGAAGTCTCCTGATAAAAATGATACCTCACTTGTGTGGTTAGGCCTAGCGCCCGCGACAGAAAGCACCCCAAAGCGCAACGTGGACACATCCAAATTTTTGGAAGAAAACAGAGGTGTTTTTTGCGAAGTGCCTACCTGTAGATTTTGGCCTCTAGCTCAGCCGGCACCTAGGGAAACCTACCAAACCTGTGCATTTCTGAAAACTAGAGACCTAGGGGAATCCAAGATGGGGTGACTTGCGGGGCTCTGACCAGGTTCTGTTACCCAGAATCCTTTGCAAACCTCAAAATTTGGCTAAAAAAACACATGTTCCTCAAATTTCTGTGGCAGAAAGTTCTGGAATCTGAGAGGAGCCACAAATTTCCTTCCACCCAGCGTTCCCCCAAGTGTCCCGATAAAAATGATACATCACTTGTGTGGGTAGGCCTATCGCCCGCGACAGGAAACGCCCCAAAGCGCAACGTGGACACATCCAAATTTTTGGAAGAAAACAGAGGTGTTTTTTGCGAAGTGCCTACCTGTAGATTTTGGCCTCTAGCTCAGCCGGCACCTAGGGAAACCTACCAAACCTGTGCATTTCTGAAAACTAGAGACCTAGGGGAATCCAAGATGGGGTGACTTGCGGGGCTCTGACCAGGTTCTGTTACCCAGAATCCTTTGCAAACCTCAAAATTTGGCTAAAAAAACACATGTTCCTCAAATTTCTGTGGCAGAAAGTTCTGGAATCTGAGAGGAGCCACAAATTTCCTTCCACCCAGTGTTCCTCCAAGTGTCCCGATAAAAATGATACCTCACTTGTGTGGGTAGGCCTAGCGCCCGCGACAGGAAATGCCCCAAAGCGCAACGTGGACACATCCAAATTTTTGGAAGAAAACAGAGGTGTTTTTTGCGAAGTGCCTACCTGTAGATTTTGGCCTCTAGCTCAGCCGGCACCTAGGGAAACCTACCAAACCTGTGCATTTCTGAAAACTAGAGACCTAGGGGAATCTAAGGAGGGGTGACTTGCGGGGCTCGGACCAGGTTCTGTTACCCAGAATCCTTTGCAAACCTCAAAATTTGGCTAAAAAAACACATGTTCCTCACATTTCTGTGGCAGAAAGTTCTGGAATCTGAGATGAGACATAAATTTCCTTCCACCCAGCGTTCCCCGAAGTCTCCCGATAAAAATGATACCTCACTTGTGTGGGTAGGCCTAGCGCCCGCGACAGGAGACGCCCCAAAGCGCAACGTGAACACATCCAAATTTTGGGAAGAAAACAGAGGTGTTTTTTGCGAAGTTCCTACCTATAGATTTTGGCCTCTAGCTCAGCCGGCACCTAGGGAAACCTACCAAACCTGTGCATTTCTGAAAACTAGAGACCTAGGGGAATCTAAGGAGGGGTGACTTGCAGGGCTCGGACCAGGTTCTGTTACCCAGAATCCTTTGCAAACCTAAAAATTTGGCTAAAAAAACACATGTTCCTCACATTTCTGTGGCAGAAAGTTCTGGAATCTGAGAGGAGCCACAAATTTCCTTCCACCCAGCGTTCCCCGAAGTCTCCCGATAAAAATGATACCTCACTTGTGTGGGTAGGCCTATCGCCCGCGACAGAAAGCGCCCCAAAGCGCAACGTGGACACATCCAAATTTTTGGAAGAAAACAGAGGTGTTTTTTGCGAAGTGCCTACCTGTAGATTTTGGCCTCTAGCTCCGCCGGCACCTAGGGAAACCTACCAAACCTGTGCATTTCTGAAAACTAGAGACCTAGGGGAATCCAAGATGGGGTGACTTGCGGGGCTCGGACCAGGTTCTGTTACCCAGAATCCTTTGCAAACCTCAAAATTTGGATAAAAAAACACATGTTCCTCACATTTCTGTGGAGAAAGTTCTGGAATCTGAAAGGAGCCACAAATTTCCTTCCATCCAGCGTTCCCCCAAGTCTCCCAATAAAAATGATACCTCACTTGTGTGGGTAGGCCTAGCGTCCATGACAGGAAACGCCCCAAAGCGCAACGTGGATACATCCAAATTTTTGGAAGAAAACAGAGGTGTTTTTTGCAAAGTGCCTACCTGTAGATTTTGGCCTCTAGCTCAGCCGGCACCTAGGGAAACCTACCAAACCTGTGCATTTCTGAAAACTAGAGACCTAGGTGAATCCAAGATGTGGTGACTTGCGGGGCTCTGACCAGGTTCTGTTACCCAGAATCCTTTGCAAACCTCAAAATTTGGCTAAAAAAACACATGTTCCTCACGTTTCTGTGGCAGAAAGTTCTGGAATCTGAGAGGAGCCACAAATTTCCTTCCACCCAGCGTTCCCCCAAGTGTCCCGATAAAAATGATACCTCACTTGTGTGGGTACGCCTAGCGCCCACGACAGGAAGCGCCCCAAAGCGCAACGTGGACACATCCAAATGTTTGGAAGAAAACAGAGGTGTTTTTTGCGAAGTGCCTACCTGTAGATTTTGGCCTCTAGCTCAGCCGGCACCTAGGGAAACCTACCAAACCTGTGCATTTCTGAAAACTAGATACCTAGGGGAATCTAAGAAGGGGTGACTTGCGGGGCTCGGACCAGGTTCTGTTACCCAGAATCCTTTGCAAACCTCAAAATTTGGCTAAAAAAACACATGTTCCTCACATTTCTGTGGCAGAAAGTTCTGGAATCTGAGAGGAGCCACAAATTTCCTTCCACCCAGCGTTCCCCCAAGTGTCCCGATAAAAATGATACCTCACTTGTGTGGGTAGGCCTAGCGCCCGCGACAGGATATGCCCCAAAGCGCAACGTGGACACATCCAAATTTTTGGAAGAAAACAGAGGTGTTTTTTGCGAAGTGCCTACCTGTAGATTTTGGCCTCGAGCTCAGCCGGCACCTAGGGAAACCTACCAAACCTGTGCATTTCTGAATACTAGAGACCTAGGGGAATCTAAGAAGGGGTGACTTGCGGGGCTCGGACCAGGTTCTGTTACCCAGAATCCTTTGCAAACCTCAAAATTTATCTAAAAAAACACATATTCCTCACATTTCTGTGGCAGAAAGTTCTGGAATCTGAGATGAGACACAAATTTCCTTCCACCCAGCGTTCCCCCAAGTCTCCCGATAAAAATGATACCTCACTTGTGTGGGTAGGCCTAGCGCCCGCGACAGGAAGCGCCCCAAAGCGCAACCTGGACACATCCAAATTTTTGGAAGAAAACAGAGGTGTTTTTTGCGAAGTGCCTACCTGTAGATTTTGGCCTCTAGCTCAGCCGGCACCTAGGGAAACCTACCAAACCTGTGCATTTCTGAAAACTAGAGACCTAGGGGAATCCAAGATGGGGTGACTTGCGGGGCTCTGACCAGGTTCTGTTACCCAGAATCCTTTGCAAACCTCAAAATTTGGCTAAAAAAAACACATGTTCCTCAAATTTCTGTGGCAGAAAGTTCTGGAATCTGAGAGGAGCCACAAATTTCCTTCCACCCAGCGTTCCCCCAAGTGTCCCGATGAAAATGATACATCACTTGTGTGGGTAGGCCTATCGCCCGCGACAGGAAACGCCCCAAAGCGCAACGTGGACACATCCAAATTTTTGAAAGAAAACAGAGGTGTTTTTTGCGAAGTGCCTACCTGTAGATTTTGGCCTCTAGCTCAGCCGGCACCTAGGGAAACCTACCAAACCTGTGCATTTCTGAAAACTAGATACCTAGGGGAATCTAAGAAGGGGTGACTTGCGGGGCTCGGACCAGGTTCTGTTACCCAGAATCCTTTGCAAACCTCAAAATTTGGCTAAAAAAACACATGTTCCTCACATTTCTGTGGCAGAAAGTTCTGGAATTTGAGAGGAGCCACAAATTTCCTTCCACCCAGCGTTCCCCGAAGTCTCCCGATAAAAATTATACCTCACTTGTGTGGGTACGCCTAGCGCCCACGACAGGAAGCGCCCCAAAGCGCAACCTGGACACATCCAAATTTTTGGAAGAAAACAGAGGTGTTTTTTGCGAAGTGCCTACCTGTAGATTTTGGCCTCTAGCTCAGCCGGCACCTAGGGAAACCTACCAAACCTGTGCATTTCTGAAAACTAGAGACCTAGGGGAATCTATGAAGGGGTGACTTGCGGGGCTCGGACCAGGTTCTGTTACCCAGAATCCTTTGCAAACCTCAAAATTTGGCTAAAAAAACACATGTTCCTCACATTTCTGTGGCAGAAAGTTCTGGAATCTGAGAGGAGCCACAAATTTCCTTCCACCCAGCGTTCCCCCAAGTGTCCCGATAAAAATGATACCTCACTTGTGTGGGTAGGCCTAGCGCCCGCGACAGGAAATGCCCCAAAGCGCAACGTGGACACATCCAAATTTTTGGAAGAAAACAGAGGTGTTTTTTGCGAAGTGCCTACCTGTAGATTTTGGCCTCGAGCTCAGCCGGCACCTAGGGAAACCTACCAAACCTGTGCATTTCTGAATACTAGAGACCTAGGGGAATCTAAGAAGGGGTGACTTGCGGGGCTCGGACCAGGTTCTGTTACCCAGAATCCTTTGCAAACCTCAAAATTTGGCTAAAAAAACACATATTCCTCACATTTCTGTGGCAGAAAGTTCTGGAATCTGAGATGAGACACAAATTTCCTTCCACCCAGCGTTCCCCCAAGTCTCCCGATAAAAATGATACCTCACTTGTGTGGGTAGGCCTAGCGCCCGCGACAGGAAGCGCCCCAAAGCGCAACCTGGACACATCCAAATTTTTGGAAGAAAACAGAGGTGTTTTTTGCGAAGTGCTTACCTGTAGATTTTGGACTCTAGCTCAGCTGGCACCTAGGGAAACCTACCAAACCTGTGCATTTCTGAAAACTAGAGACCTAGGGGAATCTAAGAAGGGGTGACTTGCGGGGCTCGGACCAGGTTCTGTTACCCAGAATCCTTTGCAAACCTCAAAATTTGGCTAAAAAAACACATGTTCCTCACATTTCTGTGGCAGAAAGTTCTGGAATCTGAGAGGAGCCACAAATTTCCTTCCACCCAGCGTTCCCCCAAGTGTCCCGATAAAAATGATACCTCACTTGTGTGGGTAGGCCTAGCGCCCGCGACAGGAAATGCCCCAAAGCGCAACGTGGACACATCCAAATTTTTGGAAGAAAACATAGGTGTTTTTTACGAAGTGCCTACCTGTAGATTTTGGCCTCGAGCTCAGCCGGCACCTAGGGAAACCTACCAAACCTGTGCATTTCTGAATACTAGAGACCTAGGGGAATCTAAGGAGGGGTGACTTGCGGGGCTCGGACCAGGTTCTGTTACCCAGAATCCTTTGCAAACCTCAAAATTTGGCTAAAAAAACACATATTCCTCACATTTCTGTGGCAGAAAGTTCTGGAATCTGAGATGAGACACAAATTTCCTTCCACCCAGCGTTCCCCCAAGTATCCCGATAAAAATGATACCTCACTTGTGTGGGTAGGCCTAGCGCCCGCGACAGGAGACGCCCCAAAGCGCAACGTGGACACATCCAAATTTTTGGAAGAAAACAGAGGTGTTTTTTGCGAAGTGCTTACCTGTAGATTTTGGCCTCTAGCTCAGCCGGCACCTAGGGAAACCTACCAAACCTGTGCATTTCTGAAAACTAGAGACCTAGGGGAATCTAAGAAGGGGTGACTTGCGGGGCTCGGACCAGGTTCTGTTACCCAGAATCCTTTGCAAACCTCAAAATTTGGCTAAAAAAACACATGTTCCTCACATTTCTGTGGCAGAAAGTTCTGGAATATGAGAGGAGCCACAAATTTCCTTCCACCCAGCGTTCCCCGAAGTCTCCCGATAAAAATGATACCTCACTTGTGTGGGTACACCTAGCGCCCACGACAGGAAGCGCCCCAAAGCGCAACCTGGACACATCCAAATTTTTGGAAGAAAACAGAGGTGTTTTTTGCGAAGTGCCTACCTGTAGATTTTGGCCTCTAGCTCAGCCGGCACCTAGGGAAACCTACCAAACCTGTGCATTTCTGAAAACTAGAGACCTAGGGGAATCTAAGAAGGGGTGACTTGCGGTGCTCAGACCAGGTTCTGTTAACCAGAATCCTTTGCAAACCTCAAAATTTGGCTAAAAAAACACATGTTCCTCACATTTCTCTGGCAGAAAGTTCTGGAATATGAGAGGAGCCACAAATTTCCTTCCACCCAGTGTTCCCCGAAGTCTCCCGATAAAAATGATACCTCACTTGTGTGGGTAGGCCTAGCGCCCGCGACAGGAGACGCCCCAAAGCGCAACGTGGACACATCCAAATTTTGGGAAGAAAACAGAGGTGTTTTTTGCGAAGTGCTTACCTGTAGATTTTGGCCTCTAGCTCAGCCGGCACCTAGGGAAACCTACCAAACCTGTGCATTTCTGAAAACTAGAGACCTAGGGGAATCTAAGGAGGGGTGACTTGCAGGGATCGGACCAGGTTCTGTTACCCAGAATCCTTTGCAAACCTCAAAATTTGGCTAAAAAAACACATGTTCCTCACATTTCTGTGGCAGAAAGTTCTGGAATCTGAGAGGAGCCACAAATTTCCTTCCACCCAGCGTTCCCCGAAGTCTCCTGATAAAAATGATACCTCACTTGTGTGGTTAGGCCTAGCGCCCGCGACAGAAAGCGCCCCAAAGTGCAACGTGGACACATCCAAATTTTTGGAAGAAAACAGAGGTGTTTTTTGCGAAGTGCCTACCTGTAGATTTTGGCCTCTAGCTCAGCCGGCACCTAGGGAAACCTACCAAACCTGTGCATTTCTGAAAACTAGAGACCTAGGGGAATCCAAGATGGGGTGACTTGCGGGGCTCTGACCAGGTTCTGTTACCCAGAATCCTTTGCAAACCTCAAAATTTGGCTAAAAAAACACATGTTCCTCAAATTTCTGTGGCAGAAAGTTCTGGAATCTGAGAGGAGCCACAAATTTCCTTCCACCCAGCGTTCCCCCAAGTGTCCCGATGAAAATGATACATCACTTGTGTGGGTAGGCCTATCGCCCGCGACAGGAAACGCCCCAAAGCGCAACGTGGACACATCCAAATTTTTGGAAGAAAACAGAGGTGTTTTTTGCGAAGTGCCTACCTGTAGATTTTGGCCTCTAGCTCAGCCGGCACCTAGGGAAACCTACCAAACCTGTGCATTTCTGAAAACTAGAGACCTAGGGGAATCTAAGGAGGTGTGACTTGCGGGGCTCTGACCAGGTTCTGTTACCCAGAATCCTTTGCAAACCTCAAAATTTGGCTAAAAAAACACATGTTCCTCACATTTCTGTGGCAGAAAGTTCTGGAATCTGAGATGAGACACAAATTTCCTTCCACCCAGCGTTCCCCCAAGTCTCCCGATAAAAATGATACCTCACTTGTGTGGGTAGGCCTAGCGCCCACGACAGGAAGCGCCCCAAAGCGCAACCTGGACACATCCAAATTTTTGGAAGAAAACAGAGATGTTTTTTGCGAAGTGCCTACCTGTAGATTTTGGCCTCTAGCTCAGCCGGCACCTAGGGAAACCTACCAAACCTGTGCATTTCTGAAAACTAGAGACCTAGGGGAATCTAAGAAGGGGTGACTTGCGGTGCTCGGACCAGGTTCTGTTACCCAGAATCCTTTGCAAACCTCAAAATTTGGCTAAAAAAACACATGTTCCTCACATTTCTGTGGCAGAAAGTTCTGGAATATGAGAGGAGCCACAAATTTCCTTCCACCCAGTGTTCCACGAAGTCTCCCGATAAAAATGATACCTCACTTGTGTGGGTAGGCCTAGCGCCCGCAACAGGAGACGCCCCAAAGCGCAACGTGGACACATCCAAATTTTTGGAAGAAAACAGAGGTGTTTTTTGCGAAGTGCTTACCTGTAGATTTTGGCCTCTAGCTCAGCCGGCACCTAGGGAAACCTACCAAACCTGTGCATTTCTGAAAACTAGAGACCTAGGGGAATCTAAGGAGGGGTGACTTGCAGGGCTCGGACCAGGTTCTGTTACCCAGAATCCTTTGCAAACCTCAAAATTTGGCTAAAAAAACACATGTTCCTCACATTTCTGTGGCAGAAAGTTCTGGAATCTGAGAGGAGCCACAAATTTCCTTCCACCCAGCGTTCCCCGAAGTCTCCTGATAAAAATGATACCTCACTTGTGTGGTTAGGCCTAGCGCCCGCGACAGAAAGCGCCCCAAAGCGCAACGTGGACACATCCAAATTTTTGGAAGAAAACAGAGGTGTTTTTTGCGAAGTGCCTACCTGTAGATTTTGGCCTCTAGCTCAGCCGGCACCTAGGGAAACCTACCAAACCTGTGCATTTCTGAAAACTAGAGACCTAGGGGAATCCAAGATGGGGTGACTTGCGGGGCTCTGACCAGGTTCTGTTACCCAGAATCCTTTGCAAACCTCAAAATTTGGCTAAAAAAACACATGTTCCTCAAATTTCTGTGGCAGAAAGTTCTGGAATCTGAGAGGAGCCACAAATTTCCTTCCACCCAGCGTTCCCCCAAGTGTCCCGATGAAAATGATACATCACTTGTGTGGGTAGGCCTATCGCCCGCGACAGGAAACGCCCCAAAGCGCAACGTGGACACATCCAAATTTTTGAAAGAAAACAGAGGTGTTTTTTGCGAAGTGCCTACCTGTAGATTTTGGCCTCTAGCTCAGCCGGCACCTAGGGAAACCTACCAAACCTGTGCATTTCTGAAAACTAGAGACCTAGGGGAATCTAAGGAGGCGTGACTTGCGGGGCTCTGACCAGGTTCTGTTACCCAGAATCCTTTGCAAACCTCAAAATTTGGCTAAAAAAACACATGTTCCTCACATTTCTGTGGCAGAAAGTTCTGGAATCTGAGATGAGACACAAATTTCCTTCCACCCAGCGTTCCCCCAAGTCTCCCGATAAAAATGATGCCTCACTTGTGTGGGTAGGCCTAGCGCCCGCGACAGGAGACGCCCCAAAGCGCAACGTGGACACATCCAAATTTTTGGAAGAAAACAGAGGTGTTTTTTGCGAAGTGCCTACCTGTAGGTTTTGGCCTCTAGCTCAGCCGGAACCTAGGGAAACCTACCAAACCTGTGCATTTCTGAAAACTAGAGACCTAGGGGAATCCAAGATGGGGTGACTTGCGGGGCTCTGACCAGGTTCTGTTACCCAGAATCCTTTGCAAACCTCAAAATTTGGCTAAAAAAACACATGTTCCTCAAATTTCTGTGGCAGAAAGTTCTGGAATCTGAGAGGAGCCACACATTTCCTTCCACCCAGCGTTCCCCCAAGTGTCCCGATGAAAATGATACATCACTTGTGTGGGTAGGCCTATCGCCCACGACAGGAAACGCCTCAAAGCGCAACGTGGACACATCCAAATTTTTGGAAGAAAACAGAGGTGTTTTTTGCGAAGTGCCTACCTGTAGATTTTGGCCTCTAGCTCAGCCGGCACCTAGGGAAACCTACCAAACCTGTGCATTTCTGAAAACTAGAGACCTAGGGGAATTTAAGGAGGCGTGACTTGCGGGGCTCTGACCAGGTTCTGTTACCCAGAATCCTTTGCAAACCTCAAAATTTGGCTAAAAAAACACATGTTCCTCACATTTCTGTGGCAGAAAGTTCTGGAATCTGAGATGAGACACAAATTTCCTTCCACCCAGCGTTCCCCCAAGTCTCCCGATAAAAATGATACCTCACTTGTGTGGGTAGGCCTAGCGCCCACGACAGGAAGCGCCCCAAAGCGCAACCTGGACACATCCAAATTTTTGGAAGAAAACAGAGATGTTTTTTGCGAAGTGCCTACCTGTAGATTTTGGCCTCTAGCTCAGCCGGCACCTAGGGAAACCTACCAAACCTGTGCATTTCTGAAAACTAGAGACCTAGGGGAATCTAAGAAGGGGTGACTTGCGGTGCTCGGACCAGGTTCTGTTACCCAGAATCCTTTGCAAACCTCAAAATTTGGCTAAAAAAACACATGTTCCTCACATTTCTGTGGCAGAAAGTTCTGGAATATGAGAGGAGCCACAAATTTCCTTCCACCCAGTGTTCCACGAAGTCTCCCGATAAAAATGATACTTCACTTGTGTGGGTAGGCCTAGCGCCCGCGACAGGAGACGCCCCAAAGCGCAACGTGGACACATCCAAATTTTTGGAAGAAAACAGAGGTGTTTTTTGCGAAGTGCTTACCTGTAGATTTTGGCCTCTAGCTC